>NW_011888881.1:2901360-2905801 GCF_000151845.1 Pteropus vampyrus | reverse complement strand
AAGAACATAGTCACTTCACACCTATCAGAATGGCTGTCATCAATAAATCAACAAACAATAAGTGTTGATGAGGATGTGGGGAAATGGGAGCCCTCGTACACTGTTGGTGGGGTTGTAAATTGGTGCAGCCACTGTGGAAAACAGTATAGAGGTTTCTCAAAAAATTTAAAATAGAGCTACCTTATGATGCAGCAGTTCCTCTTGTGGGTATTTATCTGAAGGAATCCACAACATTCATTTGAAAAGATATATGCACCCCTATGTTCATAGCAGCATTATTTACAATAGTCAAGATATGAAAGCTACTTAAGTGCCCATTGGAAGACGAATGGATAAAAAAGATGTGGTACATCTATACAATAGAATATTACTCAGCCATAAAAAAAGGAACTCTGACCATTTGCAACAATATGGATGGTCCTAGAGGGTATTATGCTTAGTAAAATAAGTCACACAGAGAAAGACATATGCCATATGATTTTACTTATATGTGGAATCTAAAAAACCAAATAAACAAAATAAAACAAACAAACTCATGGACACGGAGAACAGATTGAAAGTTGCCAGATGGGAAAAAGGTTAGGAGGATGGATGAAAAAGGTGAAAAGGATTTAGAAGTACAAATTGCCAGTTATAAGAATAGTCACGGGGTTGTAAAGTACAGCATAGGGAATATAGTCAATAATATAATAACTATGTATGGTGCCAGATGGGTACTAGACTTAACCAGGGTGATCACTTCATAAGGTGTATAAATGTTGTACACATGAAACTAATATAATATTGTATGTCAATTTATTGTATGTAGTTACAATTATTGTATATAATTGAAAAATAAATTTAAACAAAAGGAAAAAAAAATGTCAGTAATTGAGAAGCCTCTTATGTCCCCACCCTGCTGAAATGACCATTATCTTGACTTTCATGATAATCATTTCCTTGTTTTTTTTTCTTTAGTCATCTTCCTATGTGAAGACCTTGTGAGCTTTTTTTCATTTTTTTCACTCCAGAAATATTATTTGTTATGTTATACTTTGTTATAGGTTCGAGAGATGGAACAGTAAATGAAATAGACAAAATACTTACCTTCATGAACTTTGGGTAGCATCATATCTTAGGCCATTAATAAAGTTTTATTTTCTTCTTTGTCTTATTCTTTTATTCATTCATCAAATATGTGTTGTGTACTTAAATATGTGTTGTGTACTGTGTTATGCCTTATAATGCAGTGGTTAGCAAAAACTGACAATTGTCTCATCCCTTATAAACATGTTGGTAAAGGAATCTGGTTTTGTTTTTTGAAGACAGTTACAGCTTAGGAATGATTCCCCCAACCGTTTCAGCTTATTTTAGCAGCATCAAATAACACTGTGATATACATGTTAAGCTAAGTCATTATCTCCTGTGGTCTGAATGTTTATGTCCTCCCCAAATTTATATGCTGAAAATCTAATGCCCAGTGTGATGGTGTCAGGAGACCCATCTCCTTTGAGAGCTACTTAGGTCACCCGGATGAAACCCTTGTGAATGGAATTAGTGCTCTTATAAGAGAGACCCCACTTTCTAGTTCTTTCCACCTGCGTCCTTGGGGATGCAGCAAGAAATCCTCAGTCTGCAGTCCGGAAGAGGGCCTTCACTAGCACCTGACAAGGCTGTCACCCTGATCTTGGACTTCCAGCCTCCAGAACTGCGAGAAGTAAAGTTCTATTGTTTATAATGCATCCAATCTGTGGTATTTTGTTAGCAGCCTGAATGGACTAAAACATTATCTTACTATGTAAAAGAGCACTGACTTTTTATTATTTTTCCTTGTCCTTAACCATTGATGGAATTGTTCAAAACCAGTATTGTACCAACTGTGTAAGTCAGTCACTTCTAAGACCGATTATTTATTAAGAAAGGGAATTGGTCTAGGTAAGTGAAAAGTAACCATAAGAATTCTACAGAGAAACAGTGTTTAACGCGGGAAAGAAGGGTAGTAGCTTAGCATAAACCTCTTGAACTTTTGTTTCTCTTACTGCACATCTGAGGGGAGCTAAGGAGTTGAGCATATGTTGATTCATTGTTAATTATAGAGTGTAGTGATAACAGGTTTGGGTATTAGTCACTGTTCTCTGAATCTTTGATAATAGCTCTTAATGCAGGAAGAAAAGGCTTTTTTTCCTTTGTAAAGAGAATTAAGAGCATTTCCAGTACCATTCCTTTGCATATGCCATTTCCTTGGATTTGAGCCTTGTAATAGCGTTACCCAGTATGATTCCAAAATAGACTTTTGTTTATTCTCTTGTATTTGAAAATGATACTGCTGATGAATTAAACTTACTTTTTGTGAATAATCATAACATGACATAGTTTCTTTAAGATGCAAGTGGACTGATTTTGTCATTAAAATAAGGACCAATACTGACAATAATAACTCAGGTTATTATTATCACTTGTATTGCTTCTTACCTAATTAATAGCAGTATCGTTAAAATGACAACTTCATAACATTTGATATCTTTTATCATACCATATTCTTGGTCTCAGAGTATTTAAACTTTCAACTAAAGGGGAACTCTGATTTTCTGCCCATGAACTTTGAACTATGACATAAATCTGTCATAAGCTTAACAAATGCTGATCAGAGTCAAGGTTCCCGTAAGAAATATATAGTGAGGAGTAAAAGAAAAGGCTTGCAATGGGGAGGAATTCATGGTACCAAGCAAGTCAGTGACTCCAGGGAATGTCAGTAAGAGGCATTTCAGAGGCCAGGTCTAATTTAAATGCTAGATCTGGCCTCACAGGCAGTAAAATAGGTAAAAATGAGGTTATCATCCCCAAGAACTTTTGAAATAAGTTTTTCCTCTGGAAGTCAGTGATGAAAGCAATATATAATTGATCATAGCATGGTTGCAATTACCTTTGAAAAAGAATGCAGCCTACCAGACTTTTAAGGAACTAGTATGAATTTATCTAAAGAAAAATGTGTCAGCCAGAAGAGTGATTTTCGAATGAAAGGAACATAGATTTTAAAAAATAATCATATAATCAGAGTTAAATGTCCATCCAAATTCTTTACAGGGAAAAGGGAGTCCTGTTAGGCTGGCCCTGCCCCTTTCATTTGTGGGGCATATGTGTAGTGGGTCGGCAAGGTTCCAGGTTTGAGTCAGGAGAGAACTGACTTTTCAGGAGTCAGTTATGAAATAAAGTGGAATTTAAGATTTGAGACAGGAAGAGGTAAAAGCCAGGTACTGTGTTAGAAATCAACTGTTCAGAGTAATCAGAGCCAGTGGAGATTTCATGAGGCCAGTCTATAGAAGAGAGGCATTTATACAGCAGAGAGTGATCTGGCTTCATCACACTGTACAGATGCGTGCATCAGGCCATCAAGACTCTCCTTTGACCATCTACATGACACAACCGTTTCCCCTGGTTACAGTCCATTCCAAGTGTGCAGCTTCTGATGGTTTAACTCTGTGTACAGCGGTGGCCAGTGCCAACATCAGGCTCTCTTACCACTTCTCACTGTAGAGTGGTAACTTGGCGTATTGTTTTGTTTATTATATATTTTTTTGAACCTCAAGTGAGGATTGGGGATTATGGCATACTATTGTCATCGGTCCATTTAGGTCTCTTGTTTGTTTATACATATTTTTCCCTTTATTCCTTCTCTCTGCTCCTGTCCTCCCACTACCACTGCTATGGGCACTTATTCTAACATATTTGACATATGTTCTTAGCTATGTTATTTCTAAAAGATTTTATATATGTGTGTTTATGCAAAGTTGCTGAAATTTGTATTTCTCTAAACTGTTTAATATTGCTATATGTACACCTAGTTTATTTTTTGCTCTCACTCCTAGTTTGCCTTCAACTTCCTGCTGCTATAAATCATGCTGTAATAAACACACTATAAATGGTTCTCAGGGACTGTGTGGGAGTGTCTCTGGGGTACCACTGGGGGTTGGATTGCTGCATTGTAGAGTGTATGCCTGTTTAACTTTACCGGATTACTCCCCCAAATTACTGACTAGGCTGTACAACAATCATGATTTTTTGCAATTCTGGTAATAGAAAGTGGTATCTTATTGTCATTTTCTTTTGCTTTTTTCTGATTAGTATTGCTGGCCATTGCTTTATATCATTGTTTTTATCATTTCCCCTTCTGTTAGATATAATTATATTCTTTGTCTGTTTTTCTGTTGGGTTTTATCTTTTTCTTGTTGATTTGTAGCAATTCCTTGTAATTTTTCTGTCTTTCATTGCTAGTTTTGACTGTTTATATATCTGCTTTCTACCCTTAGTCTATCATTTATGTTACCTTTGTGATTCCTTCATTGCACAGAAATCCTAAATAGTAATGTAATCACTCTAAGGTTTCATCCTTATGGTTTGTGCTTTAGGGTCTTGTTGAACAGATCTTATTCCACCTCAAAGTCACAAAGATATTCCTACTTCT
>NW_011888881.1:2883171-2901310 GCF_000151845.1 Pteropus vampyrus | reverse complement strand
AGAGAGTGATCTGGCTTCATCACACTGTACAGATGCGTGCATCAGGCCATCAAGACTCTCCTTTGACCATCTACATGACACAACCGTTTCCCCTGGTTACAGTCCATTCCAAGTGTGCAGCTTCTGATGGTTTAACTCTGTGTACAGCGGTGGCCAGTGCCAACATCAGTCTCTCTTACCACTTCTCACTGTAGAGTGGTAACTTGGCGTATTGTTTTGTTTATTATATATTTTTTTGAACCTCAAGTGAGGATTGGGGATTATGGCATACTATTGTCATCGGTCCATTTAGGTCTCTTGTTTGTTTATACATATTTTTCCCTTTATTCCTTCTCTCTGCTCCTGTCCTCCCACTACCACTGCTATGGGCACTTATTCTAACATATTTGACATATGTTCTTAGCTATGTTATTTCTAAAAGATTTTATATATGTGTGTTTATGCAAAGTTGCTGAAATTTGTATTTCTCTAAACTGTTTAATATTGCTATATGTACACCTAGTTTATTTTTTGCTCTCACTCCTAGTTTGCCTTCAACTTCCTGCTGCTATAAATCATGCTGTAATAAACACACTATAAATGGTTCTCAGGGACTGTGTGGGAGTGTCTCTGGGGTACCACTGGGGGTTGGATTGCTGCATTGTAGAGTGTATGCCTGTTTAACTTTACCGGATTACTCCCCCAAATTACTGACTAGGCTGTACAACAATCATGATTTTTTGCAATTCTGGTAATAGAAAGTGGTATCTTATTGTCATTTTCTTTTGCTTTTTTCTGATTAGTATTGCTGGCCATTGCTTTATATCATTGTTTTTATCATTTCCCCTTCTGTTAGATATAATTATATTCTTTGTCTGTTTTTCTGTTGGGTTTTATCTTTTTCTTGTTGATTTGTAGCAATTCCCTGTAATTTTTCTGTCTTTCATTGCTAGTTTTGACTGTTTATATATCTGCTTTCTACCCTTAGTCTATCATTTATGTTACCTTTGTGATTCCTTCATTGCACAGAAATCCTAAATAGTAATGTAATCACTCTAAGGTTTCATCCTTATGGTTTGTGCTTTAGGGTCTTGTTGAACAGATCTTATTCCACCTCAAAGTCACAAAGATATTCCTACTTCTTTTTATTTTATTACCTCCATAATTTTACCTTTCACATTTATGTCGTCAAACCATCTGGACTTCACTGTCCAGATGGAAATCTGGAATTCCAGCTTTACTTTTCTCAATATGATAAGCCAAGTTTCTCCCATACTACCTGCTAATCAAGCTGTTCTCCATTGATTCGTAGTGTCTCCATTATATATCAGCTGCTCATACCACTTTGTTTCTGGGATCTCCTTTTTGTTGTCTGCATGTGCCAGTTTTTATCAGAATGGCTTTGCGGTATGTTTTAATATATGATAAAGTAAGTCACTATTTAGTAGAGCATGTCTTGTCTTATTTCTCCTCTTTCCTAAAGTTGATGTATCTACTGATGAGTCTTAATTTGTCCATATAAATAATATATTTGAGTTTAGAAAGTTCCTTTGTAAAAAGTCCTTCTGGAATTTAGAGTGGAATAGCGCTGAATTTAGGCATTAATTTGGGGGATATTTAATTTATTTACAATGTCAAATCTTATTCCAACCATGAGCATTTATTTCATGGTCTCCCTTTTTAATTAATTTTTTTTATTTTGAGATAAGTATAGATTCACAAGCAGTCTTAAACAATACAGAATGATTTCATGTACGCTTTACCTGGTTTTCTTCAATGATAACATCTTCTAAAACTGTACTACAATGTTACAGCCAGGATATTGACATTGATACAATTCACCAATCTTGTTGGGATTTCCTCACTTTTACTTAGATGTGTGTGTGTGTGTGTGTGTGTGTGTGTGTGTGTGTATTTAGTTCTGTCCAGTTGTAATTTGACCATGGTCGTTTAGATGCGTAAGTTCTGTAACCTTCGCGTTGTCTCTCGATAACCACACCCACATCCCTCCTGCAACCGCTCCTCCCGCTTTTCCTTAACCCCTGGCAACCACTAATGTGTTCTCCGTTTCTAGAAATTTGTCATTTCAAGAATGTTATATAAATGGGATAATACATCATTAGGTACAGTCTTTTGGGGTTGGCTCTTTTCACTGAGCGTAATTCTCTGAAGATCTTTCCAAGTCACTGTATATATCAATAGTTTGTTCTCTTTTATTGCAGAGTAGTAGTAGTCCATGGTATGGATGTGCCACAGTTTGTAATACCATTCCCTTGTCGAAGACATCTGGGCGGTTCCTAGTTTGTGGCTATTACAGATAAAATTGCTATGAACCTATGTTTATAGGTTTTTATGTGAACATAAATTTCCATTTCTCTGGAGTAAAATGCCCAAGAGTGCAATTGCTGGGTTGTATGGTAATTGCATGTTTAGTTTTATAAGAAACTGCCAAACTTTTTCTGGAGCAACTAGACTATTTTACATTCCTACCAGTAATATATGAGGGATCCAGTTTCTCTGCATCCTAATCAGCATTTGTTGTTGACACTATTTTTAATTTAGTATTATATTCTGGTAAGATAGTACTATACTCTGGTAAGAGTATAGTACTATCGTGTGGTTTTAATTTGCATTGTCTTAATGGCTAATGAAGTTGAGTATCTTTTCATATGCTTGTCATATGTATATCCTCTTCAATGAAATGTCTGTTCATGTCTTTTACCTTATAGTCTTTTTAAATATTCCTTAGTGGAGTTTTATATTTTTTCCATCAAAGTCTTGTGCATAATTTGTTAAGTCACTACACTGTGTGGCTTTTGTTGCTATTGTGAATGGGGCTGTGTTATTAAGTTATATTTTCTAGTTTATTAATATTATTATATTGACTTTTTTGTTAAATTTTACATCTTTCAACTCTGAAGTCTTTTGTTTGGTTTTGTTTGAAACTAACAATTTGGTCTCTTCTCTTTATTTCTTATATTTTTATTTCTTTTTCTTCCCTTATTTCATTGGCCAGGCTTGTACTCAATTGTGGCTGTGATTTTCAGCTTCCTCATATTGTTACCTATTGTGCAGACAAGGGTTAATATGGCAGTCCTGAGATTGTTATTCTTAGAAAGGCCAACTTACAAGGTCGACCCATGGCTGGCATCTGGGAACTTGGATTTCGGGAATGTTCCCACTATTCCCTAACTGATAAGAATGCTTACTGTACCTAAACTGTACAAAGAAAGTGGTTTATGTTGAACACTTGCTTTCCTTCTGGGAGTCTGGACTTTTGTTGTGTGCTAAGCAGAGGGTACCTATGTAATCAGGCCCCAATAAAAACCTTTGGCACCGAGTCTCTAATGAGCTTCTTCGATAAACAGTGCTCCTCACATGTTGCCACAGTTCAGTTCTGGAAGAGTTAAGTGTGTAGTGTGTGACTCCACAGGGAGAGGATTCTTGGAAGCTTAGACCTGGTTTCCTCTAGACTTTGTTCTCTTTTATTGCAGAGTATTTTTCTCCTTCGCTGATTTTGCTTTGTAGTTAATCTTCTGATGTAATTCATCTCAGTTGTTACTAAAACTATACGCTGATTCCTAGAGTTCTCCTAGCAAATCACTGAAACGGGGGGTGGTCTTCAGAACCTCTGACACACTCATCTTAAAGGGAATGCTGCTGAACTTTCTCATTTAAATATGATGTTTTTCCATAGATAGCTTTTAGCAAGATGTGGAAGTTTTTTTTCTCTTTTCTCTCTTTTCCTTCCTTCCTTTGTTCCTTCCTTCCTTCGTTCCTTCCTTCCTTCCCTTCCTTCCCCTCCTTCCCTTCCTTCCCTTCCTTCCCTTCCTTCCCTTCCTGTTTTCAGAAAGTTTTTCTTTTCTCTCATAGTTTCTGAATTCTGTCACTTTTTTTGTAACCATTGAAATACTTATATATTTTTTAAATCATTTGTGTGATAAATTATTTGATAGTTTAAAAAATCTTAAATCACCATATAATTACCTCCATCCTCCCTTCCCTCTGGTAACCACTAAACTGATCTGTGTCTGTGAACTTTTGTTTGTCTTATTTGTTTGTTGCTTTCAGTTTTATATCCCACATATGAGTGAAATAATTTGGTTCTCAGCTTTTTCTGTCTGACTTATTTCGCTTAATATGTTTATCTCAAGATCCATCCATGTTGTTGTAAATGGCAGTATTTCATCTTTTCTTAGAGCTGAGTAATATTCCATTGTATATATATACCACATCTTTTTTATCCAATCATTTATCAAAGGATACTTTGACTGTTCCATGTCTTGTCCACCATGAATAATGCTACAGTGAACATTGAGGTGCATACAGCTTTATGGGTAAATGTTTTCAAATTTTAGAGGTAGATACCCAGAAGAGGGATTGCTGGATTATATGGAAATTCTATTCTTAATTTTTTGAGGACCCTCCATACTGTTTTCCATAGTGGCTGTACCAATTTACATTTCCACCAGCAGTGTACGAGGATTCTTTTTCTCCCATAACCTCTCCAACACTTGTTATTACTTCTCCTGTTGATGACAGCCATACTTACAGGTGTGAGGTGGTATCTCATTACGGTTCTGATTTGCATTTCTCTAATAGCTAGTGAAGTTAAGCATCATTTCATATGTTTATTGGCCATTTGTATGTCCTCTAGGGAGAAATGTCTGTTCAGGTCCACCCAATGGATTGTTTGTTTTTTTTTGTTGTTGTCGACACAGATTGTTTTTAATGGTGATAACCTTGAGGGGTAAATTGTAATGGGCAGAGTGCAGAGGTGAAGTAGTTTATGTCTGTTTAAGGCCCTCAGCTGTTTGTTTGTTTGTTTCAGTAGGTAAGATGGAGTCATTTAAAAGGGCTGGAGTACACGGGGAGGATGTAGCACAATACAATCCCTTGACTAGGGCACCCCTGTATGCCCTTGCCTGGAGGTGCTGTCCACGATGCATCTCTAGGTAACTTGGATGTGCGCCTTCTGCCATTTTTTCTTTGCTGCAGCCCAGTGACCTATATCTTGAAGGGGCCTGGTTGGCAGGGTAGCTGCTCTCATTTCTGCCATGTGTACACTGTCACCAGAGTGTGAAAGCTGTGAACAGACAGATGTTATGTTGTAGTCAAGAGACAAAGCTTTCTCTAGGGCATTCCTCTGCTGTGGAATGTGTTTCATTTCTCATCCACCGTGGGAATGAGATGTATAAAGGGCCTGACGGGGTATCATTACACAGTGCAGGTTTGGCTGGTTTCATTTGTTAATATTGAAAGTGATAAACAGCAGTGAAGGCTGGATTAAGACTCTGTTTCATTTTGTTACCCAGAGATGGGAGATGGAGGAGGGCCTTTTATGGTAGGGGTTATTTAATTTAACCTTTAAAAAAATCAGCGTTATATGTACATATGGGTTTTTAAATCATATGTTAAAGACAACTAGGCTTTTAATGAAATAGAGTAGTTTTCAGCCCTGTCTCTCCCCATTTCTGTCTGTCATTGCACACCCGTATTATTCGGCTCCTTAGCTATTTTGGTATTTCACATTTCTAATATATTTTTAATGTATATCTTGGGATTTTTTTTGTTTTGCTTTAGGGATTGTTTAATGATCTTTTCAGTGTGTGTCGCGTGCTGTCGAGTTGGCTCTGATTCCTGGGGACTCTGTGAATGAAGGATGCCCACACCATCCTGGCTTCAGCAGCCCTGCTCACTCCCGTAGCCTCATGCCTAGGGCTGCTTTTATGGACTCAGTCCATCTCACATTTGGTCTTCTTTTCCTGCTGCCTCCTATATTTCTCAGCATTATTGTCTTTTTCAAAGAACCCAGCCTTTTCATGATTGTCTGAAGTTTTGTCTTTTTTGCCTACAGTGATGTCTCAGGCTTAATTTGCTCTAGGAACCACTAGGTTGTCTGTCTGGCAGTCCAGGGTATCCATAGATTCATTTCAGATGAATCATTTTCTTTCCTGTCAGTCTTTTCCACTGACCAACTTTCCTATTCGTACATAGTAATTGGGAATACAAGAGTGTGGATGATCTTAGCCTTGGTCTTTAATGACACGTCTTTGCTCTTAATGATCTTTCCTAATTCTTCCATTGCTGCCCTTCTGAGTCTTAGCCTTCTCTTGATTTCTTGGCTGTAATCTCCATTTGAATTGGTGACTGAATCAAGGTATGCAAAATCTTTAACGATTTCCGTATCCTCATTGTCTACAATAAAGTTGTATATTTCTTCTGCAGTCTTGATGTTTGACTTCATGGTGTTCAAATGCAGTCTTGCTTTGGCACCTTCTTATTTCACTTTTATCAGAATTTCTTTCAGATCACTGTTATTTTCTGCCAGTAAGTTGAGAAGAATTAAGCTGTGAATGTTCTTCATACACGTTTGCTCTTCCCTTCCTCCAATACTTCCAAAATAGTCGTATCTCCATTTTTTTTGGTTAAATCAATATGCAGTTGCTACTATGCCTGTGCAACTAATTCCGTATCTGAGCCTTACAGTGAACTAAGGTGATATTTCCTTCTTCTGTAACTTTGTCTTTTTTAATAGTTAACAATTATTTCTCTTTTCATTTATTTTTTTCCCTCCGTTTTTACATCCTAACCTTCTGGCAGAAATGAAAATCTCCTTTGAGTATGTTCAGACATTTTGGATGTTTTACCAGTTTAATTTTTTTTCTCAGTGATATCCTGTAGGAAGCCCCCCAGCCTCTTGTGTTCATCTGTCCTGAATTTTCTTTGCCCCGCACCTGGGTCCCCTTGTCTCCTGGGTTAAACCAGTGGCATCTGAATTCTTGGTTCACTTCCTCATTTGCTGAATCACTTTCACCATAGCTTCCTGAGAAAAGTGTGTGGGAGAATTTTTTTTGAGATTTTATATATTTGGAATGTCTTAAGTCTACCTTTACCCTGATTGAAAGTTTGGCTTGACATAAAATTCTTGGTTACAAATAAAGTACAGAAGTTTAAAGCATTCCTTCATGATTTTCTCGTTTCCAGTGTTGTTGAGAAGTCCAGTGGCATTCTAGTTCCTGACACTAACTGACAGGTTGTTTCCCATGAAAGATTTTAGTGTCATCTCTTTGTTCTCAGTTTTCTGCAACGTTACAATAATGTACTTTAGTCGTGTCTTTTTTCATTGATTATGTTGGCTACTCAGTGAGTTCTGTCAACCTAGAAACTCATTTCCTTTGGTTCTGGGACATTTATTGTATACTACCCCTCTGTTTTCACTGTTTTTTTTTTTTTTCTCATAATTCTTTTATTGGAATTGCACATCTTACGATGATTTGCTAATTTTTCTATATTTTTTTTCCTCCCATTTATTCATTGTATTACTTTTTTTGTTCTACTTTCTGGCAGAATTCTTCAAATTTCCACTCTATCATTTTTTACCGAATTGTGTTTTAAATGGCAGCTATCTTATTTTTAACTTTCAAAAGCCTTTTGGTCTTTGGATCTTTTTCCTTTTTTTTTTTTTTTTAAATTATATCCTGTTCTTCTTGTATACATGTACTGTATAATCTCTATGTTTTCTGAAAATATTGTTTCTTTGAAATTTTTTTTTACTTCTGGCATATTTTTTCCTTTAATTTACATTTTCCTGATTGTTTCAGTCTCTTTCCTTCCTGTTGGAAGCTCTCTTTGATATGTGGTGGTATTTTCTACTCATACTTAAGAATGAAGCATTACAATGTTGCTGGAAAGTTCTGTGAATGGGGCTAGTATTTACTAACTGGTAGACATTGCTGTAGACTGATTAGACAAGGGCCTAGCTTTTCATGGATGAAGAAAAGCAGTTGTCCTTATTTCTGGGCTGAGCGTTCCCGTTGAGGAATCATCCATTCTTCCTAGGAAGAGATGAGCCTGACTATCAACACTTCGGGCGTTCATTGTGGGAAAGGCACCAGAGATCTCATCATTTATTATGGTCTTTAACTTGATTTTTCTGTTTTAACATCATCAGCTCTATTTAGTGCCCTCCAATGTAGAGACCCCATTTTAACCTCTGCAGAGAATAAAGGATCACATGGAGAAAGCTATCCGGTGAGGAAGGCCTGGCAGCATAGAGTAGGGGTGATAATCTGAGGGTCTCAGAGCCTTTTAAAAGACTTTTTAACCAGTTCTCCATTTCCACTCCCCAGGCACACCCTCCAGACCCACTGCACGCATATGAATAACTTACATCTTCAGGGGTTCCTGGTACCTCCAGTCCCTGAGCCTTTCTGCACAGATGAAGGGCTTGACTCTTGTCGATTTCCTTCCTACCCTCACACCCTTTCTGCCCCACCCTGTCCCTAGGGCTCAGTTTTCAGTCTTTTATTTTCTGCCAAGTTATCTGTTTTCCAGCTTTCTTCTTTAACATTTGGAGGAGGGGTAGTTGTACATGGGGAGGATTGGAGCTGGTTTCTTATTGGTCTTCGTATCTAAGGAGAGGTACCTAAGGGAGACAGACTAAGTGCTGTCTTTAAGTAGAGGTTTGTTGTGTCTCGTGTCGAAGAGCTGACGGTGAGCCTGAGATTGCCTCAGCTGTCCACAGCTCACTGCCAGGGTGATCTTCCCTGTTCAGCACTGTGAGTGAGTGCCTTTAACATCAGCAACCGCAGCCTCCATTTTTCATATCACTAATATTTTCCCTACTTTTCAGTTGCCTTTTTTCCCTTCTTATTAAGATGCTCACCTGTTCTAGAGAAAGAATATGACCATCTTCCTTAAACTAAGAAAGAGTTTTAAAAGTCTTAGATCTTTTGCAAATACTTGTGTTGTAAAAGAGGGTCGAAACTATGAACAGTGTTATTTTGGTTCTCAACTCTATGCAAGAGGTTTTGGGGTTGGCAGTGGAGTGAGGGAGACATCCTGGACCCTCAGAGTTGGAGGAGTAAATATTTGTGCCAAGCACAAAGATCGTATAGGCACACCTCCATATTAGTAGGCAGTTTAAAAGGAATTTTCACTTTGCTCCTTTGCGTTTTTATTTCTTGGAAATTTGTGCTTGAAGATCAGTGTGAAATAGCTTGGGTTTAGATATCATTTTGTTTCACAGAATTTCTCTCTCGAATTCAGTTTCAAGCCTTTGCCAACTATGTCGTTCAGCAACCTAAAATGAAAGTTTAAATTCCGGGGCTTAAAGATATTTTTAGCAGAAAGGTCCTTAGGGTTGCAAGTACTGCAGTTTAGGTATTTTATACTGAGATGAGTCCTAAAGCTTTGGGGGATAATGTAAACATTTTGAGTAGAATAAGAAGTTAATTTGTGATAAGAGACTTGTTTATTAATAGTAATTTCAAAAAAGGAATACCGGAGAAGTTTGAATAAACTCAAATTTGTGGTGGTTACTTTGTTAACAAAAAATAAAATGAGAAAATAAGCCATCTCCTTATACATAAAATGAGTATTCAAAAGTAAGAGGTAAAATGGAGAGAGATCCGAGAATCTTCCATTAACAATATGAACTTTAGAAGTAATGTTTAACTTCCATTAAATTGATTTTCACCTAGTTTTCAGTACTCATGGCAGGACATTTGTTCTCCTTGTGAGCAGTACTTTTGATGTAATTTTCTTTTAATTAGAGTTTTATAATTCTGTTGGCACGTCTTTATGTATATGTAGTTTTAAAATAAAAGCATACTTTATGATGGATTAAATGAGCTTCGCTCATTTATTAACTCAGAGGACTCATCGCAGCATAACCTTTCCACATTGGGTTATAAACATGAGCAGTTTAGTAAACAATTTTTAAATCAGGAGTATTAAACCTCAGATTCTTCTGCAGAGTTCCAGTGATTTTTTTCACAGTGATGAGGCAAATTCTACTAGGCATGTGGTCGCAAAGTAGTTATATTTATAGTTTCTGCTGACTCTTCAATATACTTTCCAAATATTCTGTGACTGTTCTTGACAAATATTAGACTTCAGAGCTTTTGGAGAGGCTGAATGTTTTGCTAAGATGGGCCACAGATTTCTTTTTCTTCTTACTCTTTAAAAAAAAACATTTCCTGCCTTTATTTTAGCAGCGACAGGAACTAGGATTGCGTAGGAAAGCTAAATCTTACTGCCAGCCTCACATACTGTTATTTTAATCTGCTGAGGAACAGGTCTCTCAGTGGAAAAGGGTTGTTCAGCCTGAGTGGGATACTCAGCTGTCCTGTGGAGTCAGGTGATCCTAGGTCAGGCATGGGCTCTGGGGTCAGGTGCTTGGATTGCTCACCTTGGGCATGTGTTCTCTTTTGCTAACAAATCCCAGAGGGCAGTGTGGTGTCAGGGCGATGCTGGCAGAGCCTCTGTTTTAGGGTCTCTGGTCAAGAGGTATTCGGGTTGGCCTGAAAAAGGAATTAGCACCACATCGATTGTAATAATAGTGCTACTTTCTGCTTACATGATCCATTTCATTCTTAGTACGGAGTTCGTAGTCCCAGCTTTATGTATTTAGAAATAGTAACTGATTTTTCTATAGGCAAAAAATACTGCACATTTATTTACATAAACTACCTAAAGCTTAGTGGCTAAATACAACTATTATATTTCATTCTTCTCTGGATAGAGTGAGCTCAGCTGGGCAGTTTTCACATAGGGTTTCATCATTCCGCTGCAGGCAGATACGACTAGGAGCTGTGGTCCGCTCAGTGCTTGGCTGGGCTAGGCGTGGCGTCTCAGACGGACTGCTTACTGCAGTATCTCCTTGGGGCCTCTCCTTGCAGCTTGAGCTTTTCACAGCATGGCAGCAGGATTCTGAGAGGGAACTTCCCAAGGACATGTATTCCGAGAGGCAAGAAGCAGAAGCTGCCAGACTCGTTAAGAACTGCACCTAGAACCGGGCCTCACGCACTGCTGTCACGTTTAATCAGAGCAGTGTCAGGGCCTGCCTGGATTCAGGGGTGTGAAGAAATAGACTAAATAGACTCCATGTTATACCGGAGAAGTGTCAAGGTCACATTTTTGTAGAAGAGCACTTGTGATGGGAGATAGCATAGTCATCTTCGGAAAATATAAAATACAATGTTAGAAACTCTTGATTTAGAAAAACTGTGTAAAGCCTAAAAAGACTATATTAGTATATTCTTACATAAATATATATATATGTCTTATGAGTATGTTGTATGTATGTCTATACACATACACGTAAATATACATATATGTACATACATACATATACACACGTATATGTGATATTTCAGTATCAGTGTACATTACACAGTTGACTGCTGGATAACACAGAGGTTAGGGGTGCTGACGCCTGGCGTAATCTAAAATTCATATATAACTTCGACTCCCCCAAAATGTAGTCATTCCTCAGTATCTGCAGTTGGCGGGTTCCAAGATTCCCTGTGGATACCAAAATCTGTAGATGCTCAAGTCCCCTTTAAAAATGACAAAGATCAATGCATTCAGTCAGCCCTCCGCATCCACAGATTACCAACCACGGATTGAAAACAATATAGGTATTGAAAAAGTCTCCATATAAGTAGACTTGCATAGTTCAGAGCCATGTCGTTTAAGGGTCAAATGTACTTGCTTAAAAAAAGTACACAAAAAGGAACTCTCATACAATGCTAGTGGGAATGTAAATTGGTACAGCACATAGAAAGCAGTATGGAGGGTCCTCAAAAAATTAAGAATAGAATTGCCATATGACCCAGCAATCCCTCTTCTGGGTATGTACCTCCAAAATTTGAAAACATTTATCTGTAAAGCCATATGCACCTCGACGTTCACTGCAGCATTATTCATGGTGGCCAAGACATGGAAACAACTGAATTGTCCTTTGATAGGTGATTGGATAAAGAAGATGTGGTACATATACACAATGGAATATTACTCAGCCCTAAGAAAATATGAAATACTGCCATTTGCGACAACATGAATGGATCTTGAGATTATTGTGCTAATAAGCAAAATAAGGCAGAAAAAGTTGCAAACCATATGATTTTACTTATATGTGGGATAGAAAACTGATAGAAATAAATGAATAAGACAAAAACTCATAGACACACTACAGTTCAGTGGTTGCCAGAGGGAAAAGGGGGAGGGAGAGGGAGGTAGATAAGGATAAAGAAGGTCAAATATTTGGCAACGGAAGGAGATTTGACTTTGGGCGCTGAACACAATGCGATATACAGATGATGCATTATTGAATTGTCTACTTGAAACCTTTATAATTTTATTAACCAATGTCACCCCAATACATTTAACAAAAAATACAACCTTTTAATTAATGTTCACAAATCGCAAAGCCATCTGGCAGTTGAACCACTTTCCTCTGCTGATTCGTGTCACCGCTCCCTGTGAAACTTTTACGTCGTCTGTTTTCAAACCTCTAACGCCCACTCTCACTTCGCTTTCTCTCAGCGGAGGACCTCGCCTTTCATTTCCTTGAGACTAAAGTAACCAGAGGAAAACTTTAGTTCTCCTGTCACCAAATTTCCAGCTACCCGAGTCATTACCCATATTGTATGCCTTTCCTCTCTGTGGTAATATACAGAGGTTCCAGCCCAAGCAAAACCTTCTCTTTTTACCTGGGACCCACCTCTTCTTGGCTACTCAAGAATTTAACACTTGCATCATCAAGTTTTCTCTCTCTGCTGGCTCATTCCCTTCAGCATACAAATAGCCCGAAATTTTTTCCCTTGGCCACACAACCCTGTTCTACTACCCTATTTCTTTGCTTTCAATTACTAAAATTGCTACAAAAGAGTTGTCTGTGCTTTGTCTCCATTCCCTCCTCTTTTAAAAATTATATATAGTTGATATACATTATTAGTTTCAGGTGTACAATATAGTGATTTGACAGCTGTATACCTTACGTTGTGATCACCACACTAAATCTAGTAAGCATCTGTCACCATGCAATTATCTCAGTATTATTCACTATATTCCCCTTAACCTTTTCTACCCATCCTCCGACTCCCTTCCCCTTTGATCTATTTCTATGAGTTCAAAGCGCATCTCTAATTTATTAGCAGATCTTGACAGTGCTACCTACAAAACATGTCGAAACTCTAAACCCTAAAATTTGTATCACCATTCTTACCTTTATCCATCCATTCAATCATCATTCTGTGAATCGTTGCAATAAATAGCTTCCTGACTGGAAGCCCTGCTTTCTTCTTTGCCTTTTCATGGTTTATTCTCCATAGAGCACTCAGAGTGATGCTTTCAAGATTTAAGTCATATCACATCACTTTCTGCTGCAAATTTACAGTGGCTTTTTATCTTGCTTGGAATAAAAGCCAAAGCCCTTAACGGAGCTTACAAAGGCTGCCTCATCTGCTCCCCGTTGCCTCTCTGACAGCATCATCACCACTCTCCCCCTTTTCACTCTGCTCCAGGTGCACTGACCTCTCTGTTCTCCGTGAACACGCTAAGTCACACTTCCACATCAAGGCATTTGCTCTGGCTGTGTTTTTATGCCTCTAAAACTTCCCCAGTTTTGGCAAATGCTGTCACCTTATTTCATTCATATTTCTATTCTGCTCAAAGTTCAGCTGCCAAAGAAGCCTTTCCCTGATCACCCTACTTGAAGCACTATCTCTTCCCATGCCCCAGCCAACCCACCCTTGGCTATCCACTATTCCATTTTAATTTTTTTCTTAGTACTTATCACCACCATCATTTATTTATTTTCCTATGGTCTTTCTCTGCAGTCTAGAATGAAAGCATCACGGGAGTAGGGACTTTTTGATCACAGCAAAGTGATAGCCAGGTTTGTCGTGTGAATTAATAAATGCTTGTATATGTATACAGTAGATTATCGTATGTGGTTTGATGGGAAAATCACAATTTCTTCTATTTTAAACTTGGGTAGTCTTGTTTTATCAAAACCACATTGGCTTTATTGCTTATCTTTAAGATCTCAGTTTGCCAGATGATGCAGTTTGCTTAGGCCTTGTTGCTTTTTGAGCTGGCAAGAATTCTTAAGTTCTGCCTTTCTGCCGGCATCGTGTACCATCACGGTGCTTAACTTTTCTTCATGTTTATCGACTGAAGGAAAGACAGGATGCCACTGAAATGATGTGGTTAGAGTGCATGATTCCTAAGGTTCTAGTTATTTTCTTCAAGATGGACCTTTAAAAGTCTAATGGTCCATTAGAAGATTTCTCAGTAGTATATTTTGGACATTTTAATAAGATCACTACCTCCTAAAAACATTAGCTGATTCTACTGGTTGCAGTTTGCTTTATAATTAATTTGATTTATAGTCACTTGAATCAAGCTTATTTTGACAAGTGTCATGTTAGAAGTTTTAGATAGAGACTTGACTGACAAGTCAAGGTTGATCTGTCTTTAAAAGCATTCTTTATAGATAAGTTATATTCCAAGAATTTTAATTATCATGTGCAGTTATAATTCTCTTTAACAGACACAGAAACCTAAAAATTCTAAGTTAAGATTTCACTCGTGAGCAAATAAGACTTTAGTTTAACTAAAGTCTGTATTCTTAAGTATGTCTTTTTGCTCAAGCATCTGCTGTCATGGCACTTAAATTTTTTACGTGTAAGTATAAAGCCATATGATGTCCATCATTAAGTTCATTAAGAGGTTCCCACTAAGTCTTAATAAGGTGACACTTTTTATTAAACCAAAAAGAGAAGAAATTTATCATGTGATATTAAGGACACATACTGTTTACAGAAGCTAATTAAAGCTAGATGAGGCCTGGAAACTTGGAGAGATTCTCACTCCAGAGACTTCAGCTTTGTATTGAAACCTTAGTTCTTTCAAAATAGGGCAGGTGATTTTCTCTCTCCCTCCACCAACTTAAGTACTCCTCCTGGAGAAACCAGAGATACTGCTGGGCGGTTGAAGTATTTGTTGTTACAGACGTAGTAACCTCTGTCAGAGAAGACTGCTCTAGGTTCCTGTGTAACTTTCTGTTCCAAGTAAGTTTAGTAACTTTGATTTACTGGAAAATGAGTAAGTCCAGGATGCAGTGGAGAGAAACAGTACTCTGCATGATCCAGATCTTTTATATTACTTTTTAGATGTCACTATGCAGAGATTTACAGACAATATGAACTAAGAACTTTAAGATTCTTAAATAAGCTTCTCTTTACATTGCCTTTTTTAGATTCAGAGAAATAAGCACTTTTCATAGTTTAACTATTTCTCTTTCTTTTTTCATTCCCTTTTCATATCCCATTTTTATTTCACCCAACACCAAAAATGCCCTTTCAGAAACACAAAGTAGATCTTTTCTACAAGCTACGCCATGTGATGAATGAGCTTATTGACCTGCGAAGGCAGCTACTGTCTGGTCACCTGACTCAGGATCAGGTGCGGGAGGTTAAGCGGCACATCACCGTGCGCCTGGACTGGGGTAATGAGTAAGTATGACATCATTTGGGCTTCTCTCAGTTCCATTTATGGTAACTCAGTACTCATGGAGTTTGTACTTGCTGATCGAAGCTTCTCTTTAGTGATTTAAAGACATTATATTCTCTACTAAGCTTTGATTATTTTTACTATGAGTAGTTGTTTCTTTTAGTTTAGCAAAAGACACTCACTAGTTCTACTCACTAAACTCTCCCAGCCTCCGTTTGTCACTTCTGGAAAATCAAATTAGACCACATTGTGCTCTAAGGTCTTTCCCAGCTCAAATTCCTTGATTCTAGACATCACTAATCAGAATAAGCTTTTGTTTCATCTTTAAGACCTTTTAAAAAATGTGAATTTGGTGTCCTTTACGTTTTATATCCATACAATGAATCTGAATAAGCATATACCATAAATGGGAACTTCTGCATCTGTACTTCAGAATATTTTTAACTAATTAATTTGTCATTCAAAAAGAGTCCTGCAGTGGGTATGATTATTTTGCTATTGCCATACAAGTTAAACTTTAAGACTTTGGTGTGGGCAGCTACAGTAAATAGTATTCAGATTTTACTTCTTCCTAGACTTAATAATTGATATAATTCTCAGGTGCTTTTGTGTCATTCTTTTAAAGTCAGGTCCATTGAACTTTGAAGTGACCAGGTTGCTTTCTATTTAAGAAACACATACACTTAAGTATATTAGTATAAGTCTTTAGCTTCTCTCCCTCTTAAGACATTGTTGAAATGATAGAAAGTAAAAAGAATGGGTCGGAGCCCAGCAATAAAGAGATCTATGAAACCATTTCTACAAGCTGGAAAGTAAATGGAGGATTAGTGACAGAGGAAGCCCAGTGTGTGAAGATGAAATTTTACCTAATGAAGGAGCTAATCTGCTTTGTAGTTCCCAGAATTATGGAGGGTGGGAGTGAGCCTTTGAGCTTAAACAAGGGGAATTGCTTAAAAATATGTAAAAAGAATAACGGACTGCCATGAGAGAATGCCCGACAGCCAGATATTTCCCCTTCAGACAAACAAATAGCAAAGACCAAACTGCCTGGGGAGAAATGGGGCAACGAAAGTGTGAACTGGGACCCTATTGCAGAGCCTTCCATATTGTGGCATTTAAGGGTTTCAAGGTGTAATGACTAGATCTCATCCACTCACCAGAAAGAAAAGCGGACTAGTCACCCACCCATGTACAAAAAACTCCCCGCACTTCTAATGCATTTTTAAATCTGAATGGACAATTGAGTATTATTAAATATTTGAAGAAATCCTTCCATAGGGAAGAGACAGAGACCAGGATAAACAAAATACCTTGCAGACGATTAGATAAAGAAGTTATGGTTCATATATACAATGGAATGTTAGCCATAAAAAATGAAATCCTACCATTTGCAATGACATGGATGGACCTAGAGGTTATTATGCTGAGTGAAATAAGTCAGGGAAAAATAAATACCATATGAGTTCACTTGTATGCAGAATCTAAGGAGCAAAAAGGACAAACCAAAAAGAGACTCACAAATATAGAGGAGAATCTTGTGACGGTCAGAGTGGGGAGGCTAGGAGAAAGAAGTTAAAGATGGGAAATGGTTGAGGGGGTAAAGAAGTACAAATTAGTAGTTGATGGAGGGTCACGGGGATGGGGAGCATGGCATAGGAGTGCAGTCAGCAGAAATATAATGGCTGGGTGGAGAGCCGGCGGGAAGATAGAGCAATTAGGGGGATTGTTTCATAAACTATACAAATGTCTAACTAATATACTGCATGCTTGAAACTAATGATAAAATTTAAAAAAAATACCTTGCCCCAGAGGAAATAACCTGGCCACATAGAGAATTAGAGATTAGTGAAGAACTTTTAAAAATCTCTGAGTATCCTTTAAGAGAATCGGGAAGATCCATTACGTAGAATAAAATGCTATGAAAAGGAATAGAGAATGTGATTTCCAAAATAAAATATTTAGGAAGGGAATAGGAAGATAATTTTGTTATATCTAGGAAAATAAAAAGGTGAGAAATGGTTGAAGAAAAAGAGCAATACAGAGGTTCGATCCATGGGTCCAACATCGGACATTATAATTTCCAGGAAAAAAAAAAGGCAGTGAAGAAGAAATGCTAAAGAAATAATAGACAAGAATTTCTCAGAGCCAAAGAACTAGGAGTCTCAGGGTGGAAAGGGCCCATCAAATACCTAATGTAATGGGGGTGGGGTGGGGTGGGGAATCCCAAAACCTACAGCAAGGCACATTAAGATACTTCAGTGTCCCAGGGATGAGATGATCCTAAAAGGTTTTCAGACGGAAAAACAGTCTTTTTACAAAAGTATAAGAATCACGTTGGCCTCAAAAGTTTTATCAGTAACACTAGACGTTAAAATTTAATGAAATAATATCTTCGAAATTTTTTTTGGCTATGATTTGCCAGCAAGAACTTCATAAACAACCAAACTATCTAATCAAGTGTAAGGGCCAAATAAAGCCAGTGTGAAGTACATGAGGTCTCAGAAGTTCAGTTTCATGGCCCCTGAGAAGGGATTTGAGAATGTTCCTGCAGAAGGAGAAGGGCAGATCAGGGGAGTGGAAACAGAATCCAGCAAACAGTGGAGCCACCCCAGAGTGGTACTGTTTGTTCATCAGGAGAAAGGAAATAAGTACAACCCTGCATTGGCTAGTCGTGACCTTTTGAAGTGACAATTCCTATTCTTGTTTGCTTAAATTAAATTACACCCTGTCTTGACTGTTAATAGCGTTGCTTGGCACATGCCAGAGACTCCTCATATGATACAATGTAGATTCAGGTATACCATAGATCAGATGATGTTCTCTAAATCTAACTTTGGGCAATAAAAATCTTAGT
>NW_011888881.1:2863020-2882606 GCF_000151845.1 Pteropus vampyrus | reverse complement strand
ATGATCCTAAAAGGTTTTCAGACGGAAAAACAGTCTTTTTACAAAAATATAAGAATCACGTTGGCCTCAAAAGTTTTATCAGTAACACTAGACGTTACAATTTAATGAAATAATATCTTCGAAATTTTGTTTGGCTATGATTTGCCAGCAAGAACTTCATAAACAACCAAACTATCTAATCAAGTGTAAGGGCCAAACAAAGCCAGTGTGAAGTACATGAGGTCTCAGAAGTTCTGTTTCATGGCCCCTGAGAAGGGATTTGAGAATGTTCCTGCAGAAGGAGAAGGGCAGATCAGGGGAGTGGAAACAGAATCCAACAAACAGTGGAGCCACCCCAGAGTGGTACTGTTCATCAGGAGAAAGGAAATAAGTACAACCCTGCATTGGCTAGTCGTGACCTTTTGAAGTGACGATTCCTATTCTTGTTTGCTTAAATTAAATTACACCCTGTCTTGACTGTTAATAGCGTTGCTTGGCACACGCCAGAGACTCCTCATATGATACAATGTAGATTCAGGTATACCATAGATCAGATGATGTTCTCTAAATCTAACTTTGGGCAATAAAAATCTTAGTAAAATACAGTATGTTAACTTACTGTAGTTACTGAGCCTATCATCTCCTCGGCCCCGAATGGTATTATGTTATAAAGTGGTATCTTTAAATTTATTTAAAAAATCAATGCTAGTAATAATTTCATAACATTACTGTGTGCCAAGCAAATCGTTACACTTGAACTGATGAAACTAACAGTTGTATAAGTCCTGATATTACAGTTTAGCAGCAACTACATACCAGTAAGCAAAGAAGATACTATTTTAGTAATATCGATACCTCTTTATAATAAAACTTGGAAAAAAGACCAGATTTTGCAATCAAATCTGAAAACTTAAAGATGATAGCTTGGAAACAAGTTCAAATTATAATTTGAAAAAGGTTAAGACCATTATAAATACCTATCTGTAAATTATAGAGTTATTCCAACTCCACAAATAACTTTTTCTCAACAAAAAGTGTGTTTGCATGTGTGTGCGCACACGCGTTGGGGAGGGGAGATGTATATGCCCACTTTAGTGAACAAAAATCAGGAACGTAGTTCCGTTCCCCTTCCCCGCTGTTCTGTCTCCCTCTCCTCTCCACGTTCCTCTTCTCCTCACTTCTCTGCATCTTTCCTTCTCACCACCCCTCTTCCACTTCTTCCCTTCCCTACTTCCTTGTCTTTCTATTTTCCCCTTTCTCCACAGTGGAAAACGTAGTCACTTAAAAGCTTAAATGAGAACTCTGTGGGTCTGTCATTATTAAAGGAAAAAGACATATTGCCCCCAAAACCAATAGGACAGTTCTCTCTGACTCTCACTTAAACTAATTCCTTTAAAAATTTTCCTTCTTACTTTGAAAAATGAGGTGGTATGTAGTAAAAATAAAGTCACTTCATACTCGGGTCAGATAAAGGAGACTTGCATGCAGTAGCCAAGCACTGCTAACCACATCCATTGTTTTCATTTCGTGCCTTTATTTTTCCGCACTTCTTGTTCTACTGCACTTTATCAGTGCCATAAAATATTGAAGCTCAGCACATGTTGGCACGTGGTGGATGCACAATCGATGTTTGCTGAATGTATTTTTGTCTTAATTGATATAATTAAATATTAATTATATATAATTTAAAATTGTTATGCCTTTTCTGTAAGCTCTTACGTAGACTTGTGGCTTTACCTTTTTAGAAACTGTATCAGAAGCTATTAATAACAATTCAATAGTTTATTGAATACATCTACCTATATCACAGTGGCAAGTGCATGGTCTAACCTATATGCACTGTTATAATGAAATGCTTTTGTGCTCTTCCAAGACTAGTTATGCTTTACCTAATGAGGAAACTGAGGTTCAGAAACACTTTTTTCAGCGTTACATAGTAAGTGGTAAAGCTGATATTTGTACCCAGAACTGATCCCAAAGTCCATACACTTTATGCAGGACCTTACTATCTCTTGGATTATTTTTAAGTGTGGGTCTTAAACCCTGGCAAATTATTGCGAGTATTTCTAGTCTATGAGTGGTTTGATCTTTGTTCTATGCTCCTAGTGTGAATACTGTATGTCCCATAATATATATCTGATTTAACATTGAGTTAGAACTTTCAAGGATAAAAACTAAACTGGTATACACTTAAAAACTAGATACTTTTATTTAGAATTCATATTAAATGCTGAGCTCTCCACATCTACATAACAACAATTTTTATTTTGTTTCCTGAGATTAGGAATTATGATTTATTTGACAAAAAATTGGAATATTTAGGCATTAAATGTATGTGGCATATACCTGTTAACCTATTCAGTGTGTGGACTCATTCCATAAGTAAAAATTATTAATATTGTACCAGGTAGAAATCACCACTTACAAAATTGTGTTCTTATATTTTTAGGAACTAAAATAGAGGAAGAGCATAAAACAAAGTTGTGTTTAAATCCTTTAGTTATTGTCTGTGTTCAAGTCCCCTATACAAAGAGTCAGTTAATTACATCCTCGCCAAGGGAATTTTAAAATAATTTGTCTAGCAATGTAATTTTAATGTATTAATTTAATATTTTCAACACCTTCCATGAAGATGTTTATAAAAGTTTCTTCTCGGTCTCTGATCTCATCACCACAGTAAATACAGCATAGCTAAGTTAAAATTGCATTAACTCAGGACTGACCCAACGTAACTGATCTTTGCTTTAGAAAAATATCTACATCAGAAATATTTTATTCTTAAGTAATTTATAGAGTTTTGTGTTTCTTCTTTAGAAAGTTCATATTTTAATAAAACGTAAGCATTTTATAAGCTTTTATTGAATTAGAATGATGTTTCCTTAAATTATAAGTATCAAATGAAATAATTGCTATTATTAAGACAAATCACCAATAAGGATATAATTTCTAATTTTTATTTTTTCTTTTCCTCTTCCTCTATATTTTTTCCCTACTCTTTCCTTCCTTTTCTGTCTTCTTTCTCAGATTTTCATAAATCCTAACCCATACATCTCCCTTTCTTCCTGCTTGGTTTATGTCCTCTGAGTGGATTTTTAGCTAGGACTCAGAAAAGTTTGTGGCTCAGAACTTTTCCTTTCAGGGCATGGCCCTGTCTTGACTGTTAATAGCGTTGCTTGGCACATGCCAGAGACTCCTCATATGATACAATGTAGATTCAGGTATACCATAGATCAGATGATGTTCTCTAAATCTAACTTTGGGCAATAAAAATCTTAGTAAAATACAGTATGTTAACTTACTGTAGTTACTGAGCCTATCTCCTCGGCCCCGAATGGTATTATGTTATAAAGTGGTATCTTTAAATTTATTTAAAAAATCAATGCTAGTAATAATTTCATAACATTACTGTGTGCCAAGCAAATCGTTACACTTGAACTGATGAAACCAACAGTTGTATAAGTCCTTATATTACAGTTTAGCAGCAACTACATACCAGTAAACAAAGAAGATACTATTTTAGTAATATCAATACCTCTTTATAATAAAACTTGGAAGAAAGACCAGATTTTGCAATCAAATCTGAAAACTTAAAGATGATAGCTTGGAAACAAGTTCAAATTATAATTTGAAAAAGGTTAAGACCATTATAAATACCTATCTGTAAATTATAGAGTTATTCCAACTCCACAAATAACTTTTTCTCAACAAAAAGTGTGTTTGCATGTGTGTGCGCACACGCGTTGGGGAGGGGAGATGTATATGCCCACTTTAGTGAACAAAAATCAGGAACGTAGTTCCGTTCCCCTTCCCCGCTGTTCTGTCTCCCTCTCCTCTCCACGTTCCTCTTCTCCTCACTTCTCTGCATCTTTCCTTCTCACCACCCCTCTTCCACTTCTTCCCTTCCCTACTTCCTTGTCTTTCTATTTTCCCCTTTCTCCACAGTGGAAAACATAGTCACTTAAAAGCTTAAATGAGAACTCTGTGGGTCTGTCATTATTAAAGGAAAAAGACATATTGCCCCCAAAACCAATAGGACAGTTCTCTCTGATTCTCACTTAAACTAATTCCTTTAAAAAATTTCCTTCTTACTTTGAAAAATGAGGTGGTATGTAGTAAAAATAAAGTCACTTCATACTCGGGTCAGATAAAGGAGACTCGCATGCAGTAGCCAAGCACTGCTAACCACATCCATTGTTTTCATTTCGTGCCTTTATTTTTCCGCACTTCTTGTTCTACTGCACTTTATCAGTGCCATAAAATATTGAAGCTCAGCACATGTTGGCACGTGGTGGATGCACAATCGATGTTTGCTGAATGTATTTTTGTCTTAATTGATATAATTAAATATTAATTATATATAATTTAAAATTGTTATGCCTTTTCTGTAAGCTCTTACGTAGACTTGTGGCTTTACCTTTTTAGAAACTGTATCAGAAGCTATTAATAACAATTCAATAGTTTATTGAATACATCTACCTATATCACAGTGGCAAGTGCATGGTCTAACCTATATGCACTGTTATAATGAAATGCTTTTGTGCTCTTCCAAGACTAGTTATGCTTTACCTAATGAGGAAACTGAGGTTCAGAAACACTTTTTTCAGCGTTACATAGTAAGTGGTAAAGCTGATATTTGTACCCAGAACTGATCCCAAAGTCCATACACTTTATGCAGGACCTTACTATCTCTTGGATTATTTTTAAGTGTGGGTCTTAAACCCTGGCAAATTATTGCGAGTATTTCTAGTCTATGAGTGGTTTGATCTTTGTTCTATGCTCCTAGTGTGAATACTGTATGTCCCATAATATATATCTGATTTAACATTGAGTTAGAACTTTCAAGGATAAAAACTAAACTGGTATACACTTAAAAACTAGATACTTTTATTTAGAATTCATATTAAATGCTGAGCTCTCCACATCTACATAACAACAATTTTTATTTTGTTTCCTGAGATTAGGAATTATGATTTATTTGACAAAAAATTGGAATATTTAGGCATTAAATGTATGTGGCATATACCTGTTAACCTATTCAGTGTGTGGACTCATTCCATAAGTAAAAATTATTAATATTGTACCAGGTAGAAATCACCACTTACAAAATTGTGTTCTTATATTTTTAGGAACTAAAATAGAGGAAGAGCATAAAACAAAGTTGTGTTTAAATCCTTTAGTTATTGTCTGTGTTCAAGTCCCCTATACAAAGAGTCAGTTAATTACATCCTCGCCAAGGGAATTTTAAAATAATTTGTCTAGCAATGTAATTTTAATGTATTAATTTAATATTTTCAACACCTTCCATGAAGATGTTTATAAAAGTTTCTTCTCGGTCTCTGATCTCATCACCACAGTAAATACAGCATAGCTAAGTTAAAATTGCATTAACTCAGGACTGACCCAACGTAACTGATCTTTGCTTTAGAAAAATATCTACATCAGAAATATTTTATTCTTAAGTAATTTATAGAGTTTTGTGTTTCTTCTTTAGAAAGTTCATATTTTAATAAAACGTAAGCATTTTATAAGCTTTTATTGAATTAGAATGATGTTTCCTTAAATTATAAGTATCAAATGAAATAATTGCTATTATTAAGACAAATCACCAATAAGGATATAATTTCTAATTTTTATTTTTTCTTTTCCTCTTCCTCTATATTTTTTCCCTACTCTTTCCTTCCTTTTCTGTCTTCTTTCTCAGATTTTCATAAATCCTAACCCATACATCTCCCTTTCTTCCTGCTTGGTTTATGTCCTCTGAGTGGATTTTTAGCTAGGACTCAGAAAAGTTTGTGGCTCAGAACTTTTCCTTTCAGGGCATGGTGATATTTTCCAGCTTCAGGGCATCTGACATAAGCAGACACTTCCAATGACTTTATTAGACTTCTTCTGATAGGGTATCGTTCCCACCAGTCAGTATCCTGCCCTACTCAAGGAGGTTGACTGATATACATCAGATGACTGATGTACACACACACACACGTGCCCTTTGCGAATCTGTTTTGCTCTCCTCATACCCTGCACTTAGCATGACACAGTGCCTGCACTTGGTAGGTATTACATAAATTAATCTAATAACATGTCTTTGTTCTTATGCCTGGTGGTCATTCATTTACCAATTGGTATTTGTTCCCTTCCAGATTGAGGTTTTGACAAAATCATCCTTCAAACTATTATGACTGAATTGATTACGTTCACTGATAGCCATTGGTACTTAGCTTTCATGATTCTTAATAGAAAGCAGGTATAGTGAAAACACCACAGGTTCAGAAGAAGACAGACCTAACTTGAGATGAACCCAACTCAGCTCCCTTAATAGGCCACTGAGTTTAACCTGCATGCTTCGCTTTCCTCAGGTTAAAAAAGGTCTGATACTGTCTACTTCCCATAGTGTTTAGTGATGATGTGCATAAAATGCCTATCTCGAGTAAATGTCCGGTAAAGGGTAGCTGTAATTAGTTACATCTTCTTATATTTTATTACATAAATATAAGTATACCACGCTTTCATTAGCATACTTACTATCTGTATGATCACTATGCTCTAAGTATTAGAAAAGGGAACTCACTGCCCACAGGAAATGATCTCCAGCCTTTCTCAAATGATTCCGAGGAAGAACTAAGTCCTAATGCCTTAAAACATTTATTGTCTGCAATTAATTAACTTCAAATTGTTTTCTTTGTTCTGTGGTTCAGATGAGGAACCCCAGAGGAAAAGATACAATAGAAAATAGAACAGAGAATGTTCAAAATAAATGTAGAATTCATAGAATGTGGTAAAGATTCAGGCCCTTAGAGAGGTGCACCTGAAAATGCAGAACAGGGCGCGTGTCTCTTGTTCATTGCTGTGTCTCCAAGTTCAGCATGAGCCTGGCACAGAGTAGGTGCTAGTAAATATTTATTGAATTATTGAAATGGATGAACAAGTACCAATGGCAGGTGGCTAGAGAAGACTAAATACTTTTCTGGAGACTGTTCACCTAAGCAGTTAGAAGGACCATTTTTGAAAACAGCTCCTTGCTACCTCTGTGTGTCGGTGTTGGTAGATGTACATCTGCTCGTGTCCATCTGTTGGAGTCTTTTTTCAGGCACTATATGTCTGATCACAATCCTTGTACCTTAAGCCATATGTTGACGAATGATGTAACACATAAGGGTAATAACTATAACAGCAGTAGCAGTTCACAGTGCCAGGCTGTGTGCTGAGTGCTTTCCTTGCATCAGGCCTTACAACACCCTGTGATCATAGAGGAGACAGCGCGGCTCCGTGGAAGAGCCCAGATAGAAACCAGGCAGTCGAACCGCGGAGCCGGTGCCTCCAGCTCCTTGCCGTGCGGCCTCCCTTCGCTGCGAGGATGAAGAAGGGACTAAGTCGGCCATTCCATGCACCTACTCTGTGTTATTCTTAGAGTAACCTGTAGGACCAAACAGCCAGGGACCTTTTTCAGAGGGAAATTTGTAGCGAACCGCGTGTTGCTTCTCAGTGAGCAGCTTCTCTGCCTTCTGAGACGTGATGAGGACAGTCCTCCAATTTAGCATTTGAAACCACACTTCCTCCACTGAAGACAATCTTAGAAGGAACGCGCCTTCTTTTTTATCAGATCACCCATTAATCATTGTTTTACTCCCTAAGATAATAGAATTGAGAAACTGAAAGGTACTGGGCTCCAGGGACTTCTCGGGGAGGGGAAACACTGCCCCCGGGAGAATTAGCATGGCGAACACCAACACTTGATTCCTCACCGCCGTTCTGGTCCACAAAAGACCCTCAGAGAGTGTCTGTGCAGCGAGCGGCTGGGTACATGGCGGGTAGTTCAATGGACAGGCGAGGTAAGAGCGTCGGTGCTATGTCGGGGATTGGCGGATGCCAGCCCCAGACGGGGCCGTCAGTCACTGTGTGCGGCTCACTAACAGTGCGCGGACGTAATCCCGGCCCTGTTGACTTGGATCCGTGCGGATTTTTAAAGCTATTGTGTTGAAAACATCTATTTTGATTGGACTATTTGAGTAATCTTTTTGTTACTTAATTCTATGTTGAGACTATCATAGATTTTGTGACCTCTGGTGGTTAAAGAATATGTATGAAATTTTGTCTCGTTTTTGTATTTAAAAAGGTTTCGATACCATGACTACAGAAAATTTGGAAAATGTTTTAAATGAGTAATTGTGTAATTATGCTTCCCTAATACAAATACTAATATTTTGTCATCGTTTCGCTGTTTTTCCACATGGATGGAAAAGTATTTTGAATATTTAAGATCATATCTGCAAAATTATCTTTATAATGTAAATTGCCTTTTATGACAAGAGAGGTAGAAAGGAGATGCTTCAGCTCTCTCTTGCTCTGCTGGTGCTATACTGCCTTTGTGTGCTGTAAGTGTTAGGAGACAGGGACCCGAAATTATTTCAGAGAAACAATAGCTAATAAGAGGTAATCAAATGGAGTATTTCTTTGATATAAAACAAAGTTCCTTATAGATTTAAGTGCATTAACTTCAATAATCAGATTTGATGGCATGGTTTTCTCATTAAACTGTGAACTGTCACAGTTCAGGCCAATGGTGTGTTACCAGTCTCATCACTGTAAGGGTTTGGGGGAGGGGAATTTAGTACCAAAAAATTACTTTTTCTTTAAAAACTCATGTTTTTTCTGTTATAAGATAACGTAAGTTATAATAGATAATAGAAAAACATGAGTTTTTATCCTTTAATAGAAAAATACATTTCTTTTTCTTGCCTGCTAAAAAGTACACATCTAAATTTTAATTCTTAAACATAATAATCATATTAGTCTATGCAATTAGTATCTTTGCTTCTGTCTTCATATAGGTTTGATTTTCCGTTTTTAGTTTAACAGTCTTATTTCTGTTTCTTTAACCTTTTCATATACTTTCCTATAATTAGGGTGTAAATTATAAATAAAATAAAGTAGATCTGCAGTTTGGATGTACACACGGCTTTATCTTAAATGCGTGGAAGTTTTATGTACAGAAAGAGCCTCCAGAATTAGTTTTGCTAGCATCTTCTACAAGTAGTTCATAGTCTAGTTGAAGAAAAGAACACTTACTCTTTTTCCATTGTCTGTGAAATATTTTTATCAGATGCAATAATTAATAACCCTTATTTTGGAGTAGAGCGTCGCAGAGCATCTCTGAAACCCTGATGAGAGTTACAGACCCTCTACTGAGAAAAACATCACACATGAATACACGCACATACTGTTGTAAGCAGGGCAGGAGTCCACAGCTCCTTTGGACACCAGGTTTAGAGCTGTTGTTCTAGAGAGTGAGAAAGGAGTTAACATTATTGACTATAAATTATGTACCCTATTTGAACCCAGGAGTTCCGACTGTATCCAGAGTTATTTCCACTGCCTCATACTGCCTCCCAGTCAACCATTAATCACCATGACTTCTCCCTTTCTGCCCAGGTTATACCAGATCTTCTAAATAGTGTGTTCTTTAGTAGTAGTACTCCTTGGTTAAATTTCCATCTAAAGTTTCTTAAGATAGTGGCTAATATGTGTTAAAGTCTTTACTATGACCCAGTGTCAGTATTAATTAAATTGAAAATGAGATAAAACTCAACGAAAACATGCATTTCTTTGAATTTAATATCTTCAGTGGTAATTTTTATGTGTTTGACTTTGAATTACAAATCTACTTGGATCCTGGATAACTTTTCATCCTCATGGACGTAATGCATGACTGAACCTTGAGCATACTTGTAGGATGAGGAGAAATAGAAAACTAAGGGTGACTTATTAATGATCTATAGAAATCTCATCCTTAATGAACTCAAGCAATCTGTTAAAAATGTGATATTGAATGACAGCCTGCTATCACAAGGAAACTGCTTGATGACTAGAATTGTGAGACGTAAAATTTCTAGCCTCATTTATTTATCTAAAGGTGAGCACAGTTAAGTATTACTGGATAAAGGCACATTCCTCCTGGGGCAGTGTCTGAGCCTCTGTCCACAAGGGCATGACAGGTATGGGCTCCCAGGCACATAAAGAGGGTGAGTAATCTGAGGACATGGCATACTGAGTGTGTTCTTTCTCTTTACTAGGCATTTGGGCCTGGATCTGGTACCTCGAAAGGACTTTGAAGTAGTGGATTCAGACCAGATTAGTGTCTCAGATCTCTATAAAATGGTAAGAAATCTAACACAGGGTATTTTGTTCCTGCACACCTCTTTTTTTCTCCTTTGTTTATTTTTTCTAATTATGTTATGAAACAGTGTTTTTAAAATTGTTCATTTATCTTTGTTCCGGTATATTTAAGGGGGCTTCCATATTTCGACAGGACATATCACACTTGCTTTTCTAAACAGAATTACTGTACAGAGTTTTTGAGCTTCCTGTAATGTCTATGGGACATTTATCTGTTGATTTTGCTGGTGAACAGAGCTCCTTCAGCCTGCAGCAGTTACTAAAATTCTAGCTCTCTCCACCTCTTAAGGAGAAAAGATAGTTGAAGCTGAAAAGAGCCAATTATTGGTTAATGTAGTGATTAAACCTGGAAATAATCTATCAGTATTTATAAGAAATAAATCCTGATCAATCCTTAGCTGTCTATTGGTTGTTATAAAAATGTATTGAGTTGACTGATGACCAAGGTTACATTTTATTGTCTGAATGAGACGTAACTGAAAGAAAGGTACAAAATTTTAAAGTAAAACATATAAACATCAGAAACCGCAGGTAAGTATTAAGTTTAGACTAAAGAACTAGGTAAAACGTCACTTTGAGGAGTATATATTCAAAGAGTATATATTGGTGAGAATTACAAGTTTTAGAATTAGTTTAAAATTTCTTTTTATTTACTTACTTATTTTTATTTAAATTAAATTTATTGGGGTGATATTGGTTAATAAAATTATATAGGTTTTAAGCATACAGTTCAATACTACATCATCTGTATATTGCATTGTGTGTTCATGACCAAAGTCAAATCTCCCGTCACCATATATTTAACCCCCTTTACTCTTATCTGCCTCCGTGCCTCCCCTTTCCCGCTGGTAACCACCAAACTATTTTCTGTGTCTATCGGTTTTTGTAGTTTCTCTTTTTAAAAAATTTAATTTGTTGGGGAACAGAGAGGATACAAAATATGGTGCCTGGTCAGGGGCCTTGGGAATTTTCCTTAATAATATACAAATAACACACCAGTTGCTTCTGTGTATTCGCTTATGTATATTTACTAGTGTATAAAAGCGTTCATGTACAGTCGCCTTAACTATGCTCTGTGCCATGTGGTAGGTGGTGAGATAAATTAAAGATGAACAAGATGTGTTCCTTCCCTCAACAATCTAGGGTCTTGGTTCTAGACTTTCTGGGTCATGAAGGGTCAGATGAAATTTCTTCTCGGTCCAATGCACATATGGTTTTACATACAGAGTTTTACGCTCAGTTTTAGGGAACTGCTGGACAGTTCCTTCCGATGCTTGCTCCTGAAGCCCATGAAATATAGTCCATATGTCGAGGAATTAATGGGATCAAATAGTTGCTGTATGTTGTTGCTGCCATACTTAGGATATACACTGATGCTCTTAGAGGGAGTGACTCATTTCCTGAGGCTTACACTTTAAAAGTCTTCCTCCAGCTGATATATGCAGAAAGACTGGAGTGAGGCAAAAAATGAAAACAAGGAGCAGTTTTCAAGCCAGAAATTTTAATTTTAGTATCTTGATCTAGGGTTGGAACAGTGAAAGTGGTAAGTTGCTGGATTCTGAATATGTGTTAGAGATAGCTCCAGTGAGAATTGTTGATAGATCGAATTGGTGTGTGTGTACAAAAAAGAAAGGTCAGAGAGTGGCTGCTATGTTGACCTGCTCGGCTTTGACCTGGGTAGGAGTGGAATAGGAAACATCGTGGGAGAAGCAAGTTAGAAAGTAGAGCACTGTAGATCAATAGTTCTGTTTTTCTTTTCCAGCTTGGGATGCCTTTTAGACCTCCAAACTGAGTTATTGAAAGTCTGGAGTTCAGAAGTGAAGTTCAGCTATAATAACTTGAGAGTCATGAGAGTATATATGGCATTTAAAGTTGTTAGGTGAGATGACCATCTCCTTCCCCAAACCTCCATACAGTGAAACCCAGTGATCAGCAGATCCTACACAGCACTTCCAGACAGCCAGGCACCAATAGACATTGAGGAAACCTGCCACATGAAAGTTAGAGACTAAAACAAATATATATGAGAGTTACTTGGCAGAAACAGAAAACACGAAAATATAAAACACAATGGTAAAGATAAGTATATAAGCAAATTCAGAATACTCAAGTACTATTATATAGTAGTATATAACTCGAGAGACAGAAGAATTAAAAATAGCTGTAGCTACAATAATTTGTTAATGGATGTGTAGTATCAAAAGATGTAAATTGTGATATCAAGAATATAAAGTGGGGGTGTTGTCTAAAAGAGATGGAAGTTAAGTTATAACCAGCTTAAAATAGATTGTTATATCTATAAGACGTTTTATGTAAGCCTCATGTAACCAGAAGGCAGAAAGCTACAGTAGATAACACAGAAGATAAAAAGAAGGGAATCAAAGCATGCCACTACAGGAAATCATCGATTTACAGAGAAACACAGCAAGAGAGGAGGTAAGAAACAAAGGAACTGCAAAAAGAGCCAGAAAACAATTTCTAAAATGACAACAGTAAATCTTTACCTATCAATAATTACTTTAAATATAAACCAATTAAATTCTCAATCAAAAGACATAAAATGGCTGAATGGATTAAAACAAAATGATCCAAGAATACACTACCTAAAACAGACTCACTTTAGTTTTGAGGACACATAGGCTGAAAATGAAGGGATAGAAATATATGAACCAAAAAATAGCAGTGATAGCTATTCTGACATCAGACAAAACAGACTTTAAGTCAGAAACTGTTAACAAGAAACAAGGTGATTATATAATGATAAAAGGGTCAGTTCATTAAGAGCATGTAACAACTGTGAATATATATGCACCCAACTTTAGAGCACCTAAATATGTAATGCTATCATTAGCATATTTGAAGGGAGAAGTAGACAGCAGTAAATTAATAGTAGGGGACTTTAATACCCCACTTTCAACAATGGATAGATTCTCCAGACATAAAATCAATAAGGATACATTAGATTTGAACTATATTTAATACCAAATGGACCCGAGAGACATACACAGACTATTCCATCCAACAGCAGCAGAATACACATTCTTCTCAAGTGCACAGAAAACAGTCCCTAGGATACATCATATGTTAGGCCACAAAACAAGTTTTAACAAATTTAAGAAGATTGAAATCATTTGAAATATCTCTTCCGACCAGAGTAATTTGAAACTAGAAGTCAATAACAGGAAGAAAACTAGAAAATGTACATATATGTGGAAATTAAGCAGTATGCTCCTTAACAACCAATGGGCCAAAGACGAAATAAAAAAAAAACTTTTTTGAGACAAACTAGAGGAAACATAACATAATAATACTTACGGAATGCAGCAAAAACAATTCTTAGAGGAAAGTTTATAGTGATAAATGGCTACATTAAAAAAAATATTTTGATCTTAAAAAGAAGAAAAATATGAGACAACTGAATTTTATACCTCAAAGAACTAGAAAAAGAACAAATTAAACTCAAAGTTAGAAGGAAGGAGATAACAAAGAGGAGCAAAATAAATGAAATAGAGAATACAAAAACAATAGAAGAGAGCAATGAAACTAACAGTTGTTTTTGAAAAAATAAACAATTGACAAATTTCTAGCTATATTGATCAAAAAAGGACTCAAATAAATTATAAATGAAAAAAGACACTATAACTAATACAACAGAAACAAATGATCGTAAGAGAATGCTGTGAACAATTACATGCCAGCAATTGGACAACCTAGAAAGAAACATACAACCTACCAAGACTAAATCATAAAGAAATAGAAAACCGAACAGACAGTAACAAGTGAAGAAATTGAATTAGTAATCAAAAATTTTCCAACAAGGAAGAACCTAAGACTAGATGGCTTCATGGTTGAATTCTATCAAAAATTTAAGAATGAATGCCAGTTCTTCTCAAACTCTTCCAGAAAATTGAAGAGCAAGGAAAATTCCCAGACTTACTTTACAAGCTAGCATTATTACCCTGATACCAAAGCCAGATAAGGACACTACAAGAAAACTATAGGTTACTATCCCTGATGAATAATGGATGCAAAAAATTCTTGACAAGATACTAACAAACCAAAATTAACAACAGAGTAAAAAGGACGATATACTACAATCAAGCGGAACTTATTTCTGTGATGCAAAGATGGTTCAACATATGCATATCAATAAATGTGATATGTATATCAATGGAACAAAAGATAGAAGTCAAATGATCATTGTAGATGCAGAAAAAGTATTTGACAAAATTTAACATTCTTTCATGATAAAAACTTGCACCAAAGAGAGCATAGGAAAAAAAAAATCTCAACATAATAAAGGTCAATGTATGACAAGCCCACAGCTAACAAAATCACACTCAACAGTGAAAAGTTGAAGGCTTTTTCTCTAAGATCAAGAACAACACAAAGGTGCCCACTCTCCCCATTCCCACTCATCATAGTACTGGATGTCCTAGTCAGAGCATTTAGGCAAGAAAAAAAAAGTCATCCTAATTGAAACGAGAGAAGTAAAATTGTTTCTGTTTGCAGAAACAATTAAGATCCTGAAGAACCCCCCCAACATAGAAGATCCTGAAGACCCCACTAAAAAACTGTTAGAACCAATTAACAAATTCAGTAAAGTTTCAGGATATAGAATCAGCATGCAAAGATGAATTGCAGAAATCAGAATACACAAACAATGAACTCTCTGAAAAAGAAATTTTAAAAGCAATCCCATTTACAGTAGCATTAAAAACAATAAAATGCTTAGGAATAAATATAACCAAGGAAGTGAAAATCTATACACTGAAAACTATAAGACATTGATAAAAGAAATGAAAGAAGACAAATAAATGGAAAGGTATCCCATGTTCATGAATCAGAAGATTAGTATTTTTAAAATGTTTATCCTACCCAAAGTCATCTATAGATTCAGTGCTATATGGTAGATCCCTGTCAAAATTCCAGTGGTGTTTTCCACAGAATATTAAAAATGATTCTAAAATTCATGTGGAACCACAATGGACCTTGAATAGCCAAAGTAATCTTGAGAGAGAAAGCTGGAGGCATCACACTTACTAATGTCAAACTATGTTACAAATCCATAGTAATCAAAACAGTATGATACTGGCATAAAAAAATCAGACATATAGACCAATGAAACAGAATTGAGACCCCAGAAATAAATCTACACATATATGGTCAACTAATATTTGTCAAGGGAACCAATAGTACTCAATAGAGAAAGGATAGTCTCTTCAGTAAGTGTTGAGAAAACTGGATATTCATATGCAGAAGAATGAAATCGTATCTCTCTTACACCATGCAGAAAAAATACTCCAGATGGATTAAGGACTAAAGTGTTAAACCTGAAACTGTAAATCTCCTAGAAGAAAGTGCAGGGAAACAGCTGCTTGGCATTGGTGTTGGCAGTTATTTCTTTGATATGACACCAAAAGCACAAGGCATCAAAAGCAAAAATCAGTAAGTAGGACTACACCACAAAAAAAAAAAAAAAAAAGCTTCTGTACAGCAAAAGAAACAATAAACAATAAAACAATCAACAAAAGTCAACCTACAAAATAGGAGAAAATACTTATAAACCGTATATCTAATAAAGGGTTAATGTCCAAAATATGTAAGCAACGCTTAAAACTCAATAAAAACCAAATAATCTCATTTTAAAAATAGGCAAAGGATCTTTGTTCCAAAGAAGACATAAATACATGAAAAGGTATTCAAGACCACCAGTCATTAGGGAAATGCAAATTAAAACCACAATGAAATATTACTTCACACATGTTAGAATGTCTGTCATCCAAAAAGCAGGAAATAAATGCTAGCAAGGATGTGGAGAAAAGGGAGCCTCTGTGCACTGTTGGTGGGAATGTAAATTTGTATAGCCATTATGAAAAACTGTATGGAAATTCCTCAAGCAATAAAATATAGAACTACCGTATGACCCAGCAATCCCCCTTTTGGGTATTTATCCAAAGTAATTGAAATCAGGATCTCAAAGAGATATCTGTACCCCGCTGTTTATTGTCGCATTGTTCACAATAGCCAAGACATGGAAACAACTTAAGTATCCATTGTTGTATGAATGGATATAGAAAATGTGGTGTATTTATATAATGGGAAACTATTCAGCAAAAATAAAGGCTATCCTGCCATTTGCAACAACATGAATGAACCTTGAAAGCAGTATGCTGTGAAATAAATCAGATAGAGAATGATAAATACTTTGTAATCTAAAAAAGCTGAACTCATAGAAAGAGTTGCATGGTGGTTGCCAGGGGCTGAGGAGTGGGGAGAATGTTGGTCAAAGGGTACAAACTTCTACAGTTATAAGAGGATTGATTAAGTTCTGAGGGTCTAATATACAGCATGGTGAGTGTAGTTAACAATAGTGTATTATATACTTGAAAGTTCCTAAAAGAGTAGGTCTTAAATGTTCTCGTAACAGCAACAACAGAAAGGTAATTATGTTAAGTGAAAAATATATTAACTAGCTTTATTGTGGTACTCATTTCACACTATATATCGTCATCACACTGTACATGTTAAACTTATGCAGTGTTATATATCGATTATACCTCAGTAAAGCTGGAAAAAAACTTTCCCAAAACACAGATATGAGTCTCTAGATTTAAAAAGTCCAATAAATATTTAGCACTTAAATGTAAAATTTCAGCTTACTAAAGCTGAAAGCTTCCTGAGAGGTAAATAGGTTACCTACTAACAAGTCGTCGTAAGAATAACATTTGTCTTCCTAATAGCAGCATTGAAAACTAGCAATAATGAAGAGTTGCCTTTAAAATTATGAGAGAAAAAATTCAACTTAAAATTTTATATTGACTGAGTCACATTGTCAGTCAAGCGGGAAAGTAGCCTAAGTAAATTTTAGTCACTTAAAGTCTCAAAAAAAAAAAAAAAAGAAAAGAAAAAATAATGGCTAGGTAGAGAGCCAGAGGAGAGAAAGAACAATTAGGGGGATCGTTTTATAAACTAAATGTCTAATCAATGTACTGTATACTCGAATCTAATAATAAAATAATATTTTAAATATCTTTTTAACCCCCTTTCAGGAAACTACTGAAGAATAAATTATTTCTTTAAAATAAGGGAGTAAACCAAAATATGCAATTATGCGCCATCCAGGAAAAGATTTCTGACTCACTTGAGAGGTGCAAAGATTTCTCAAGTTAACATCTCAGAATGACATTTATGTTACAGTAGTATAAACAAATTTTAACCAAAACTTGTGAGATATTAAGAAAAAAGTTGAAGTGAAATAGATGTAAACAAATGCAAAAATTCTCAGCTTCCATAATAAGAGGCCAATAGATAAATCTAAACTTAGAGAGCACTGTAAGTATGATATTTAGAAATATTTGATACATTCTAGGCAAAAACACAGTGAAGAGTTGAAAGCCCTTATCTTTGGGGAACAGGACAGGATGAACAGAGGACTGGTCATTTTATTGCAAGCTTTTAAAGCTATTTAATTTGGAAAACCATGTGCTTATGTTACTTTTAATGCATTTAAATGCTAATTTAAAACGTTGGTTTCTCAAAAAGGCCTAAGGTACAAGTCTCTTTTTATTTTATTTCATTTATACTGATTTTCCATCTTTTTATCTCATGTATTTGCTTTTTTGACAGAAAGAATTAGATGTGATGAAGAACTGATTTTGAGAGTCCATAAATTCATTGAAAACCACATATTTTTAATTGTGTACAGTAAATATACAGTGAATGTTTTGGTTAAAGCTTAAATTTATCAACAAGGTTCAAAGGAGTAACCTTTTAGGACTTTTTTGTATTAACGTTTAAATCTATTGCTAGAGATTACGATGACTCAATATGTAACTTTTTGATTATAATACTCCTTGCCATGTGTTTTACAAGAAACCTTTGTAAAAAGGATTATACCTTAAGTTTGCGTTTAGACCATTTTGTTTTTCATTAAAAAATTCCAGACCCTACACAAGTGTTGAATGATAACAATTGATAAAAATCACTTTAAATATACAGATGGATTTTCTATATCAGCGGTCCCTAACCTTTTTGGCAGCAGGGATGGGTGCTCCTGTGAGAATGGATCTGGGGTGGAGCTGAGGCGGTGATGCTAGCACTGGGGAGCAGCTGCAAATACAGATGAAGCTTTGCTAGCTCGCCGCTCACCTGCTGTGTGGCCTGTTTCCTGACAGGACCCGGAATGGTACCAGTCTGCAGCCCGGGGGTTGGGGGACCCCTGTTCTATATGACGAGAACCAAAGGAAGCCTAATGCTCCTCGGTTCTTGGTTCTGCGTAATAGCGGGTCTAAACCCACTTTCAACAGTAGAGAAGTGGTGCTGCCTAAACTAGAAAGCATCTCAAAGGCAACAGTAAAGGTACTGCGTTAATCTTAGCCATGCCTCTCTGGGAAATGTGATCACTTGAAGATTCCATAATATGAGAGCTTCTAAACTGGGGGCGGAGAGTGGAGGTCCAGCAGAATACTCACATTATGACCTTCTGCTATGCTGTTGTCCTTCCACATCAGTGTATATTGGGAACTGTGTTAGTCTGTTATCTTTTGGTGCTAATTAATATTTTTAGTAGGTCAGTGTGTATATTTCCAATTCTGGATTTAAATCAGTTGATTAGATTATTTACTAAAATCAAGCGTTATTGGTAGTTCTGACTAGATATGTTTTATATTTCCTTCTAAGACTCACAATACCTAAGACAATTCTTAACATGTACAGAAGGCAATTCTTACGTTATTCAGTTAAACAGTTGCACAGTATTTTTCCTCCATAATAGTAGACTTTTGTAGACTAAATGGACCAGAGACTTCAAAGGGCTGAAAATGAGTTTTCTATGGGGGAAAATTTGGCAGAGACAGTAATATAGTCTATGCATTTTAAAATTATTTTTTGATACCCATTATTAGACTTAGGATATAAAGATAATTAGGAAAGTTACTTTGCTCCCTGGGAGGACAGAGTCTAGAGTTAGGAAGCAAATACAGAAGCATAATAAGTACAGCTGTAATACCGTCAGCGATGGCTCTGTAGAGCTGGCCAGCTGATGGCCGCCTGACAACAAGGTCGTAGTTTTTCCTCACGGTGCCATGAAAGATGTTCCAAGATGCCAGTCCTGCGCCTTTCTCTGGCCACCCATGTGGTGTGCTTTCAGGCTAGGTTGAAAGTTCTTCCCAGATTTGATGCCTCTGAAATCTAGAATGACATGTTATTGTCAGCCCGGATGTTTTGCACTGAAATTAGCTGTAAACTTCCATATATAGTTATAATAGAACATATATATTTAAGATTGCTAGTCATTTTTAAGAGTTAGTAAATCCACTTGAAAAGAATGACTGTACAGCCCCCAGACGTAAACTAAAACAGTGGAAAGCTAGTAACCTTCCCAGTGGGATATGGGTCAGTAAACCAGATGGAGCTTGATTTTTTTTTTTTTT
>NW_011888881.1:2857908-2862970 GCF_000151845.1 Pteropus vampyrus | reverse complement strand
CATGTATTTTACAAGAAACCTTTGTAAAAAGGATTATACCTTAAGTTTGCGTTTAGACCATTTTGTTTTTCATTAAAAAATTCCAGACCCTACACAAGTGTTGAATGATAACAATTGATAAAAATCACTTTAAATATACAGATGGATTTTCTATATCAGCGGTCCCTAACCTTTTTGGCAGCAGGGATGGGTGCTCCTGTGAGAATGGATCTGGGGTGGAGCTGAGGCGGTGATGCTAGCACTGGGGAGCAGCTGCAAATACAGATGAAGCTTTGCTAGCTCGCCGCTCACCTGCTGTGTGGCCTGTTTCCTGACAGGACCCGGAATGGTACCAGTCTGCAGCCCGGGGGTTGGGGGACCCCTGTTCTATATGACGAGAACCAAAGGAAGCCTAATGCTCCTCGGTTCTTGGTTCTGCGTAATAGCGGGTCTAAACCCACTTTCAACAGTAGAGAAGTGGTGCTGCCTAAACTAGAAAGCATCTCAAAGGCAACAGTAAAGGTACTGCGTTAATCTTAGCCATGCCTCTCTGGGAAATGTGATCACTTGAAGATTCCATAATATGAGAGCTTCTAAACTGGGGGCGGAGAGTGGAGGTCCAGCAGAATACTCACATTATGACCTTCTGCTATGCTGTTGTCCTTCCACATCAGTGTATATTGGGAACTGTGTTAGTCTGTTATCTTTTGGTGCTAATTAATATTTTTAGTAGGTCAGTGTGTATATTTCCAATTCTGGATTTAAATCAGTTGATTAGATTATTTACTAAAATCAAGCGTTATTGGTAGTTCTGACTAGATATGTTTTATATTTCCTTCTAAGACTCACAATACCTAAGACAATTCTTAACATGTACAGAAGGCAATTCTTACGTTATTCAGTTAAACAGTTGCACAGTATTTTTCCTCCATAATAGTAGACTTTTGTAGACTAAATGGACCAGAGACTTCAAAGGGCTGAAAATGAGTTTTCTATGGGGGAAAATTTGGCAGAGACAGTAATATAGTCTATGCATTTTAAAATTATTTTTTGATACCCATTATTAGACTTAGGATATAAAGATAATTAGGAAAGTTACTTTGCTCCCTGGGAGGACAGAGTCTAGAGTTAGGAAGCAAATACAGAAGCATAATAAGTACAGCTGTAATACCGTCAGCGATGGCTCTGTAGAGCTGGCCAGCTGATGGCCGCCTGACAACAAGGTCGTAGTTTTTCCTCACGGTGCCATGAAAGATGTTCCAAGATGCCAGTCCTGCGCCTTTCTCTGGCCACCCATGTGGTGTGCTTTCAGGCTAGGTTGAAAGTTCTTCCCAGATTTGATGCCTCTGAAATCTAGAATGACATGTTATTGTCAGCCCGGATGTTTTGCACTGAAATTAGCTGTAAACTTCCATATATAGTTATAATAGAACATATATATTTAAGATTGCTAGTCATTTTTAAGAGTTAGTAAATCCACTTGAAAAGAATGACTGTACAGCCCCCAGACGTAAACTAAAACAGTGGAAAGCTAGTAACCTTCCCAGTGGGATATGGGTCAGTAAACCAGATGGAGCTTGATTTTTTTTTTTTTTTGAAAGCCTCATTTTTAAAAAGCTTTTTTTGTAGCCTATTTTATCTGTGAACTTTCTTCTGTACACATACATTCTATGTGCTTATTTCCCCAGCTGGTAGAGGCTGCTTTTCTTATATAGTTGTCCCTTGGTATTCCCAGGGAGTTGGTTCCAGATCCCCCGCAAATATCAAAATCTGCAGATGCCCAAGTCCCTTATGTAAAATGGCATAGTATTTGCATATAGCCTACATTTGCATGTAGGCTACAGCTGGGTATGCCTACACGTCACTTCGTCCTTGTGGATTCATTATAGTGCTTGGCACGCGGCATGTTCAAGGTTTGCTTTTTTGGAACTTTCTGGGATTGGTTTTTTTTTTCCGAATATTTTTAACCCATCAGTTGAATCCGCAAATGCAAAACCCATGGATACAGAGGGCCAACTGTATTTGATATGTATTATGGGAACATATAGTCCTATGAATGAATATTAATAGTCAACAGTAATTAGCTAAATTAGCTAATAATGTACATGAACACTTATTAATTAGAAAATACAGCTAGTGAGATGCATTTAAATTAATGCTTAATTGTACTGCAGTTTTATTTAGGCTTAAATGTGTGTATTTGGAAAATAAGTGAAATCATTCCGCTCAGCAGCCATCCTTCTTTCTCGTGTGGAACAGCTCGCCAATGAGTGGTCTCTCACCTCCAGGACCCAAGAGGGAACAGCGTGAAACGCTCGTTGTTGAGTTTACCGAGACCAGGGACCTAACGTTTGTGAACCCACCATTCTTTCTGCCAAGGGTTTACTTCTAAATGGGACTGACTTTTCTATAATAACTAACTATAAAAAAGAATACCAGTAAGAATACTAATTATAGATAACAGCGATCAACCACTTAAAATGATAGGCACTGTGCTGGCTTAATCTGCACAACCTCTGTGAGATTGAGTTCAGCACAATATGTTATCCTCTCTTTACAGATGAAGAAATGCAGGTGTGAGTCAAGGTTTAAAACCAGGTGTCCTGGCTTCTGCACTTACGTCCCTAAATACTATGTCATGCTGCTTATGAAATTTGAGCCTCATAATAACCCTGTTAGGAAGAGAATAAAAGCTTTATCTCAGTTTTACAGTTGAGGAAAATGTGTCTTGGAGAAAGTAAGCAATTCGTTTGAAGTTTCACCATGTGTGTGGTGTGTGGCCGCGGCTGGCATCTGCTCCTACCTTGAGCCTGCAGTAAAGGAGCAGCGCGGAGGCTGTGGGGAGGGAGCCCTTTCCGTTAAAGGCCGTCCCTCCGCCGGTGTGGGGAGCCTGCTCAAGACGTGGGACATGCAGCATGTGGAGAGGTTGGCGCCAGAGCAGAAGGCCAGTAGCACGCACCACCCGTGACGTGGCTGGTACTCTGAGCTGGAGAGGCTCGGGTTTGAATCCAGACTTTGCCGCAGCCTCACTTGTGGCCTTCAGCAAATGCTTTCTTGTACTAAGCCTTAGCTGACTCCTTGAAATATAAATAACATTTATCGAGCAAGGCTATCAGAATTAAGTGAGATCACATATATAAAAGACATAGCAGGATGCCTAGCATATAGAAGGTCCTTAATAAAGTTTCCTTCCCAGTTGAGTGAATTTTCTTTCTTTCCATAGCATTTATCTAGCCGGCAGAGTGTACAGCAAAGCACGTCCCAGGTAAGCGTTTTAACCAGGCCTCTCTCCTGGTCTTTTCCCCCAACTCTTTCTTTGACGAGATTCCAACATAGGGATGCGCCAGGACACGACAGACACCACTGGCCTTCTGATGGCGCAGTGCCTTTCATCTCAGGAGCCCTGACCTCTGAGTAAATCTGGCCGGTCTCCGCTCCTCTGTGCAAATTTATCTAAGTACACCTGAAGGAGCGGAGACTGTGAATCAGTCTGGAAGAAAATAGAAATGACATTTTAACTATTACCATCTAACAGTGCAAGTCAGTATCTCTGAGAAATGACTTTGAAAATGGTTCCCTGGAGAATTTAGATGTTTGTGGCCCGGTGGAGGTTTTGAGTTCACTCGTGCGTTGGAAGTACTGTCCCGATACCTCCTTCGCTCGGGTTACTTCCTGGCTGCGTGTTCATCCACCTCCCACCAAGCATATCGATGCAGCGCCCCTGTCAGCTGAGGAAACACCTCAGTCTTTCTTAAATGGTCCCCCCTCGTTTAGTTTTCATTTATCCGTGATTACTATAATGAATTACTGTTTTTCGCCTTCCTCATTAGGTGGATACGATGCGCCCACGTCATGGGGAAGCTTGTCGGATGCCAGTGCCACATCACTTCTTCCTCAGCCTGAAGAGTTTCACCTACAACACCATCGGGGAGGATACTGACGTCTTCTTTTCCTTATATGATATGAGAGAAGGCAAGCAGATCAGGTAAAAGTTATGAGAAGTTCTGGTGAAGTTGAGATTTGGGGCTAGGATGGTATGGCTGGGGTCATAGGCGTCTGCGGCCTTCAGAGAAGATAGATGCACAGAGGAAGCCAAACAAGATAAAGAACCTCTTCTTATCTAGCTGAGAGTTTTGCCTCAAATCCCAGTGTACCCCGAAGGCACGTGCGGCCTGTTTTTTATCCTGTGCCTATTTCTACACGGAAGCTCAAATCCCAGTCTTGGCTGTCGCCACCTCAGGGAGAAACAAGGATGCTTCAGTGCCAGAGAAAATAGGAGAAACCTAGAAAAAAGCAACTTCAGCAGAGAGGCTCAGATCTAGAATGCAGGAGGCCCCGGGCTCTGCCTTGCTGCATGCGGGAGAGAAGGTTCACAGGGAAACAGGCTGATGGCTCCTGTCTGTGGGTAGCCAGGCCCTCGGGGCCATTCCAGCCCTGTGAAGGGGGAAGCATCTTCTGAGCAGAGGGAAGGTGGCCTGGCTCCATCCTTTCTCTTTGCCTTGGGTTGGAGGAGAGGCCTCAGAAGGGGGGCCGATCTGAATCTTGGCGGTGAGGCCCTTAAGCTCCAGCGACTGCAGCAGCGTTTCCCTCTTAGAAGGCAGGGAGGAGCCAAGGAGACACTCCAGCTGTTCCTCCTCTCGTGGGGTCAGGGTTGGTTGACCTTTGTAGCCAACTTGGAATTTCAGAGAGCCCAGACTGTTCTCCATAGTCTTCGTCTTGGCGGGACAGAGAGGAAGTAAACCTTAGAATAATTTTATATTGCTTGGTAATTTCCTGTTAAGAGTGCTTTATGGTTTTGTTTTTGTTTTATTACTTAAAATTTTAAAACAGCTATTTCTTTTCCAATTGCATGTCACATGTGGGAAAATTAAATGGATGCTATAACAGAGTACGAAGGAAAAATCTGTTTTGCATGCTCCACAGTGCCTCTGATCTTGACCCCCGCCCCCCAAAAATAAATAAAAGGGCACAGTGCTTCTCTTTGGCATAAGAATAAAATGATGTGCTGATTAATGAGGGCGTGTAGGTCTGCCTTGTCACCAAGGGCTTCCAGTACGTGCTCCTAGGAAAGCCATGGCGGAGA
>NW_011888881.1:2852663-2857858 GCF_000151845.1 Pteropus vampyrus | reverse complement strand
GGAAACAGGCTGATGGCTCCTGTCTGTGGGTAGCCAGGCCCTCGGGGCCATTCCAGCCCTGTGAAGGGGGAAGCATCTTCTGAGCAGAGGGAAGGTGGCCTGGCTCCATCCTTTCTCTTTGCCTTGGGTTGGAGGAGAGGCCTCAGAAGGGGGGCCGATCTGAATCTTGGCGGTGAGGCCCTTAAGCTCCAGCGACTGCAGCAGCGTTTCCCTCTTAGAAGGCAGGGAGGAGCCAAGGAGACACTCCAGCTGTTCCTCCTCTCGTGGGGTCAGGGTTGGTTGACCTTTGTAGCCAACTTGGAATTTCAGAGAGCCCAGACTGTTCTCCATAGTCTTCGTCTTGGCGGGACAGAGAGGAGGTAAACCTTAGAATAATTTTATATTGCTTGGTAATTTCCTGTTAAGAGTGCTTTATGGTTTTGTTTTTGTTTTATTACTTAAAATTTTAAAACAGCTATTTCTTTTCCAATTGCATGTCACATGTGGGAAAATTAAATGGATGCTATAACAGAGTACGAAGGAAAAATCTGTTTTGCATGCTCCACAGTGCCTCTGATCTTGACCCCCGCCCCCCAAAAATAAATAAAAGGGCACAGTGCTTCTCTTTGGCATAAGAATAAAATGATGTGCTGATTAATGAGGGCGTGTAGGTCTGCCTTGTCACCAAGGGCTTCCAGTACGTGCTCCTAGGAAAGCCATGGCGGAGATAGTGGTGGTGGCGATGGCAGCTGCGGCCACTGCACACAGGCGACCTGCAGGCCAGGGCTGCGGAGGCGTAGATTCTGGCCGCTCTTGTTTCCACTGGAGCAGAGGTTTGCAGACTTCATTAGTATTTATTTTCGTGTGCAAAAGAATTCTTTAAGCTAAATTTTATGGGAACGTTTAATGTGTGAAACAGAAAGTAGAATCACTCCACCGTGGAAGGGAAAGGGAAATAACTCACCGTGCCCTGCCCCCACCCAGTGCCCTGCAGCCGTGGGTCGCTGTTTGACAACCAGAGCGCACTGCGCCGTCATCCTGCTTGCGGGGACTGTGCCGTCTCTCTGCGCGATCCCAGTGCCCCACACTGTGCCCATTCCGTGCTTTATCAGGCCAACCGCACAGACTTCCCCGCCCAGCGGAAACACCCTGCTGCTCTGGTTTGCAATGTGTGCAGGATCGTCGGTGTACCAGCTGCTTTATCTTTGGGCTTATTGATTATAGTTTAGCCTCAGAAATGATAAAACATTTTAAAAGAAGAAATGTAAAAAAAAAAAAAAAAATTGTAGTTGTGGGAAGTGTTCGGGTCATTTAAAAATTCCTAGATATTAGAGGACTGTACCACCTTCCTATTCACATAATAAAAGTTTAAGGTTCTTAGCTGAAACTACCAATTATTTAGTTTTAAATGTGAACTAATAAGCAGAATTTTAGATCTAGATTTAATCAATAACTGTTCTTCTTTCCATTAGGATTTATGTAGTTGTATGAGTCCTCAAAAATTTTAGATCATTGAGCTGGTACGACCAGATAATTATGCTTTCTTTATGATTAGGGATTAAATTGGTCATAGATTGCTTTCTCGAAAGAGCTGTCTGAAGTCGTGAAAGGTTAGGGATATGTTATGTCAGGTGCAGTGTTGATAAGTGCAGTCGATTTAGTTGTATCTTCTCAAGAGAATTCCATGACCGACTGTCTTTCCAGTCAAATATTTCTAGTCGTCTCCAGTCAAATGGGGCTAGTCCGATGTTCGGTATTGCCCAGACGCACTCACCAGTGTCAGAGAACATGCGGGCAGGGGAGCGGGCTAAGGAGAAGGCCACATAGTCTTCCACTCTGTCTCATTGCCGACGATGCCACAGGAAAGCTAGAAAGGCTAAAGTGAATGGCAGACCCACATGGTTCCACCCGCCGTCCTGGGACAGATGAGTGTTAGACGACTGCACAGGGGAGAAGCAGCAGCTGGCAGGCCTTCGTAGCTCTGTTTTTTCGTGACATTTCATCATTCTGAACAGAATCATGAATATTTCGCCTTGAAATATCAATCTCTGATTAAGACCTCTCACCTGAGCTTCGGCTCCTTATTTCCTTTTCCTGCCAGACCTCTGCCCTTGGGCACCCCCAGACATCTCGGCAAATATACTTCCTCCTGTGCGCCTTAAGTCAACTCAAAGGCATCATTTGCTGAGAGATCCATGTCAGAAACTTAGGAATCCTCTTAGGCTCCTCCCTGTCTCCTTTCCTTCGCAATTAATCACTGTATCCTGTCAACTTCTGTCTCCTAAATAACAAGCAAATCACTGACCCCACTTCATCTCTGCTGTCACACCAGATCCTTCACGTTTCGCCCCAAACATGGACTCCTTGAGTCTACTGTCTTCCTACCCTGAGTTATTCTCCACACCACTCCCGTACTTCTCTCTTAAAATACATGCTTCACTCTTGTCCGCTCCCACGTAACCCGATGCCCTTGCTATTTGCTGTGGCCTGGAAGGCCCGACATGATATAACTCTGTCTGTTTCTCTCACCTGTTTCATGCATCCAGTTTTACTCCTGATGAATTATTTGGCTTTCCCTAAATATGCCTTGCCCTTTTATGCCTCCCTACTCTTGTTGGCTTGGTAATCTCTGGTCCATTCTTTAAAACTCAACTTTGTAAAACCTTCCTCAATATTTATGGGTAGAATCAGGCCCTGGGACTTTATTGTGCCCATGAAGACACCCTGTACCTAGCTTTATCCCATTACTAGATACTTTATTGTAATTGTACACATGCGTGTAGATTTCCCCCACTGGAATGACAGCATCCTATGTGTCTTTTGTACCATTTTCTCCCCAGTGCTAAGCACAGGATTTTGGATATTGGAGCATTAAATAAATACTTGTTGAATGTGAATGATTAAGTGCATCTGTCAAATAAGTACCAGTCAATCACTTGGGAATCAGGACACTTTCATGTAATTGAACAGTTCCAGCATTTAGTAAAGGTTCCTGTTTGTGGGCCCCCAGAGTAACTGCGGGGGATTTAGAGGTGGAAAAGAACTGTCCTGCCCCCGAGGAGGCCTGAACAGGGCGCTTTGGGATTCCTGGAAACGTGAAACGTGTTGCTCCCAATTCCAAGTAGCAGATAAGCAGAGTGGAAAGAAGATGGGTAGTTGCCTTACTGATATGGCAGGACTTAAAGCACAATAAGAAGTCAGGGAAAAACAAATACAACCTATTCAGTTAGAAACATCATAGAGGCTTTTTAAGCTAAAAAATGAGAAGTCCTGTTTATTTTATATATGTACGAATGTGTGTGTATAGATATATATTTAATCTATTATATTTCAGACTTTGCTTTATATTTAGGATTAAATCGTATATTTGGGGAAAGAAATAGTCAACTTTGCAAGAGATAGGAGAGATGAGCTGGATCAGTTGTCACCAGGGTTTTGAATTTGATATTCGAAGAACTATTTTTAAGAAAGAAAAGTCAGGGAAGTAGAGGATTGTTCAGGGACTGAGGAGCCAGAAAGGACTCTTGTGGAAAACGAAAGTAACCGAATTAAAGAATGACCAGGATCCCGATAGGACATTAATTCTTTTGTTCAACAAATATTCATTAAGCCTCTATCCCAGGTATAGGGATACATGATAGGGACATTGAAGTAAGTAAGAGGGATACCTACTTGTCTTCTTTGAGCTTACAATACAGAAGAGAGACCAACCCTCTGTAGTAGAAAGATCATTAATATTCATGATAAAATGAATAAGTACACAGTTTAAAAATGATGGTAAATGCCGTAAAGGAAAAGCCTGCAGGGTGCTATGAAACCTCATGTAGGTTGGAGTGAAGGGAAACCCTTGTGACACCCAAGCTAAAGCTTAAGCAAAAAGAGTGGGTAACATGACATAGGCACAAGGTTTCGATGCAGGGAAAACCTCGGTGCAGTCAGAGAGCTGAGAGGCGGCGAGTGTTGTTGGAATGCAGTGAGTCAGAGAAGGAAAGCGTATCACAAGAGGTAATTGAAGGATATTCAGGGACAGATTATAGAGCAAAGAGTAAAATGGTGGTTGTCAGAGCCTGGGGAGAGGGGAAAATTGAGAGGTATTAGTTAAAGGGAACAAAGTTTCAGTCATGCGAGATGAGTAAATCTTGGAGGTCCGCTGTACCACATAGTGCCTATAGTTAACGGTACTGTATTGAATACTCAAAAATTAGCTGGGGGTAGGACTTATGTTAAGTGTTCTTATCTTAGCTGGGGGTAGGACTTATGTTAAGTGTTCTTATCTTATAAATAATAAGGACATGAGGAAACTTTTGGCGGTGATGAATATGTTTATGGCATAGATCGTGGTGATGATTGCATGGGTGTATACGTACCTCCGAACTCATTCAGTTGTATACGTTAAGTATGTACAGTTCTTCATATGTCAATCATGCCTCAATAATGTGGTTTAAAAAGAAAAAGGAAATGTGGGGAGTTGTGAATTTTTCTAGCAAATGTTGCACCTGATAACAGTTCAGGTCTTACTAAACATGTATATGTGTTTTCTATGTCGTCATGTAACCAGTATGACAAACATTATGCAAATTTGCCTCATACTCTGGTACAGAATTTTCTAAGATAATCAATGATGTAATTCTAGGCAAATAAAATTGTCTTTCTTTTGGTGAAAAAAAAACAGAAGGAATTACCTTTCTTTCCTTTTTCTATTTTAAATGGCATTTATCACCTTCTACATTCTACATAATTTAGTCATTTATTATGTTTATCACTTACTATCTATTTAGTCTCTTTAAACATAAGTTCTTCCTGGGCAGGGATGTGTTTGTTGTGTTCACTGAGGTAACCAAGTACGTGAAACAGTACGTGAAACAAATATTTATATTAACCACCTAGTAAGTGGTTAATATAAATACTTGTTAAATAAATGAGTATAACCACCCAAAATATAGCGAAGAGGTATAAAGAGATGAAAAATGTGAAAGAAGTATGAAGAGACCTGGAGAACAGAATGAGAAAGGTTAATAAACATTTAATTAGAATCACAGAGAAAGAGAAAATAAAGAATGGAGAAGATGGGCTCCAAGAAGATGGGCTGATAATTTTTCATCACTGATGAAAGACATAAGACATAGATAAATATGAGGCTGCTTATTTGTTTGGCTCTGACAAGACTCTTCCTCGGGAGCTGTGCACTCTTCGATAACTGTCAGAGGATGCAGACG
>NW_011888881.1:2816651-2852613 GCF_000151845.1 Pteropus vampyrus | reverse complement strand
TAAAGGAAAAGCCTGCAGGGTGCTATGAAACCTCATGTAGGTTGGAGTGAAGGGAAACCCTTGTGACACCCAAGCTAAAGCTTAAGCAAAAAGAGTGGGTAACATGACATAGGCACAAGGTTTCGATGCAGGGAAAACCTCGGTGCAGTCAGAGAGCTGAGAGGCGGCGAGTGTTGTTGGAATGCAGTGAGTCAGAGAAGGAAAGCGTATCACAAGAGGTAATTGAAGGATATTCAGGGACAGATTATAGAGCAAAGAGTAAAATGGTGGTTGTCAGAGCCTGGGGAGAGGGGAAAATTGAGAGGTATTAGTTAAAGGGAACAAAGTTTCAGTCATGCGAGATGAGTAAATCTTGGAGGTCCGCTGTACCACATAGTGCCTATAGTTAACGGTACTGTATTGAATACTCAAAAATTAGCTGGGGGTAGGACTTATGTTAAGTGTTCTTATCTTAGCTGGGGGTAGGACTTATGTTAAGTGTTCTTATCTTATAAATAATAAGGACATGAGGAAACTTTTGGCGGTGATGAATATGTTTATGGCATAGATCGTGGTGATGATTGCATGGGTGTATACGTACCTCCGAACTCATTCAGTTGTATACGTTAAGTATGTACAGTTCTTCATATGTCAATCATGCCTCAATAATGTGGTTTAAAAAGAAAAAGGAAATGTGGGGAGTTGTGAATTTTTCTAGCAAATGTTGCACCTGATAACAGTTCAGGTCTTACTAAACATGTATATGTGTTTTCTATGTCGTCATGTAACCAGTATGACAAACATTATGCAAATTTGCCTCATACTCTGGTACAGAATTTTCTAAGATAATCAATGATGTAATTCTAGGCAAATAAAATTGTCTTTCTTTTGGTGAAAAAAAAACAGAAGGAATTACCTTTCTTTCCTTTTTCTATTTTAAATGGCATTTATCACCTTCTACATTCTACATAATTTAGTCATTTATTATGTTTATCACTTACTATCTATTTAGTCTCTTTAAACATAAGTTCTTCCTGGGCAGGGATGTGTTTGTTGTGTTCACTGAGGTAACCAAGTACGTGAAACAGTACGTGAAACAAATATTTATATTAACCACCTAGTAAGTGGTTAATATAAATACTTGTTAAATAAATGAGTATAACCACCCAAAATATAGCAAAGAGGTATAAAGAGATGAAAAATGTGAAAGAAGTATGAAGAGACCTGGAGAACAGAATGAGAAAGGTTAATAAACATTTAATTAGAATCACAGAGAAAGAGAAAATAAAGAATGGAGAAGATGGGCTCCAAGAAGATGGGCTGATAATTTTTCATCACTGATGAAAGACATAAGACATAGATAAATATGAGGCTGCTTATTTGTTTGGCTCTGACAAGACTCTTCCTCGGGAGCTGTGCACTCTTCGATAACTGTCAGAGGATGCAGACGCCAAGGCATTAAACAGAACTCGCCCTCATCCCACCGCCTCTCTCTCTGGTACAGTGAATTTAGAACATCCAAGTTGGGCCAGAATGCTTTGTTCTTAACAAATACAGTCGCAGTTGGGAAAAGGCATAAAGTCCACTGATGGTTTATGGTGTCTTGATGAAAAGGTTTCACCAACCTAAAAAAAGACTCTTGAACTATTTGGCTTTAAAGCACTGTTATATGTAGATACAATTAAAATTAAAACATAAAAAATAAAGGTACTCACAGAAGAAACCCTTAGGTTCCCTAAGCCAGCTTAGAGTTAGATGTGACCTTGAGTGAGGTCCAGAGCTGCCGTTGACAGCACATCAAACTGCCCAGTGGAAGAGCCGCAGTATAGCTGCTTCCAACGCAGGCCGTCGCGGGCAGCTGCTCAAACGTGGCCTGGGTTTGTCAGCAGTTGGATGCTCTCCCGTGGCCCTCAGTTTTGCTGAGCACCTCCTCCATGTGTACACTCCACTTGTCAACAAACCAGGGCACTGGCAAGCACCCACTCCAGATAAAAATAAACGAATTACAACTTTAGCTTAGGATGCTGGAGAAAGAAAGACAAAGTAAACCTAAAGAAAGCAAATGGAAGAAAATATAACAGAACTTAAACAATAGAGAAGATCAATAAAATAGAAACTCTGAAAAAAAATAAAACTTTAAACAAGTAGATACGCCAGTAGCAGGAGTAATCAAGAAAAAAAGACATAGATAAACTATAAATATTAAAATTTATATGGAACACATTTTTAAAAGTTGAGGTGAAATTCATATAACATAAACTTAACCATTGTAATGTGAACAGCTGAGTGGCATTCCTACGTTCATAATGCTGTGCAACCGCCACTCCTAGCTCCAGAATCTTCCATCACCCCAGAAGGGAGCCTGAACCCCATGAGCAGTGCTCCTCTCTCTCTCCGCCCCCAGCCCCCAGCAGCCGCTGGTCTTCGTTCTGTCTCTCTGAATGGATCTAGTCTAAATATTTCACAGACGTGGAATTATGACCTTCCACACCTGGATTCTTTCACTTAACATGTTTTTAAGGTTCACTCATGTTCATGCATCAGTTCTTTGTTTCTCTGAGTGGCTGAATAATGTTCCATTGTGTGGGTGTGCCACAGTTTATCCGTTCATTCATGGATGGACAGTTGTGCAGCTTCTACCTTTTGGCAGTAACAAATAGTGCTACAGTGAATGTGTATGTGTATGTATTTGCTTGAGTGCCTGTCTTCTGTTCTGTTAGATACATATCTAGGAGTGGAACTGCTGAGTCACCTAGTAATTCTGTTTAACTTTCGAGTACCTGCCAAACTGTTTTCCACAGCGGGGTAGATCTTATGTTAAGTGTTCTTATCTCACACTATAAATAAATTAAAAATAAACAGGACTTTCCCACCAGTAGTGTATGTACAAGGGTTCCAATTTCTGCACATCCTCATCAACATTTGTTATTTTCTAAAATTTATTTATTTAAATCACTTTCAAGTATACAGTACATTGGTTAGACATCTGTACAGTTCATAAAACAATCGCCCCACTTGCCCTCCTCCGGCCCTCCACCTAGCCATCATATTAATGCTAACTACATTCCCTCCGCTGTGCTCCTCATCCCTGTGACCATTTATCAGCTACTAATCTGTACTTCTTTAACCCTTCACCCCATTCTACCAGCCCCCCAACCCACCTCCCCTCTGTCCGTCACCAAATTGTCCACTATATTGTGAATCTATTTTTGATTAGTTTGTTCTTTTTGTTCCTTAGATTCCACATATAAGTGAAATCATATGGTATTTATCTTTGTCTGACTTATTTCACTCAGCATAATAACCTCTAGGTCCATCCATGTCGTTGCAAATGGTAGGATTTTTTTTTTTTAATGGCTGAGTAATATTCCATTGTATATGTGAACCATAATTTCTTTATCCAATCATCTGTTGTTGGGCATTGTTATTATTATTTTTTTTTAATTTTAACTATTCTACTGGATGTGAATTAGTACCTTATTGTGGTTTGATTTACATTTTTATGATGACTAATGATGTAAGCTTCTTTTTCTGTGTCCCTTGGCCATTTGTATATCTTCCTTGGAGAAGTGTGTATTCAAGTCCTTTGCCCATTTTTAATTGGGTTATTTGTCTTTTTGTTTAGTTGTAAGAGTTGTTTATATTTTCTGGATAGTAGACCCTTATCAGATATATAGTTTACAAATATTTTCTCCCATTCGGTAGGTTTTTTTTACTTTCTTGATAATGCCCTTTAATGCACAACAGTATTTAATTTTGATGCAGTCCAGTGTACCTAGCTTTTTCTTTTGTTGCTTTCGATGTCATAGGTATATTTAAGAAATTGTGTGCGTATACTCTGAACAATTTGATACCAATAAACTTGTGCTCATATGTGTAAGAATGTTATTTTGTAATAGCAAATATCTTAAGGCAGTCTAAATTTTCATAAGTAGAGAGATGACTAAATAATAGTGTAACCTTTGAAAAGATTGAAGCAAAAAGTGAGAAGGGACAGAATTAGTTTTCTATTGTTTCATAACAAATTACAGCAAATTTAATGGATTAAAAACATACTGATTTTTTTTTTAGTTCAGAGTTCTATAGGTTAGAAGCCTGCCCAGGCATGTCTGGGTTCTTTGCTCAGAGTATCACAAGCCTGAAGTGGCAGCTGGCCTGCATTCTAGTCTGAAAGCTCTAAGGGGGAATTTGCTTCCAAGCTCATGGTTATTGGCAGGATTCAGTTTCTTATAGTTGCAGGACTGAAGTTCCCACCTCTTGCTGGCTGTCAGCTGGGAGCTGCTCTCAACTCCCACAGGCCACCTGCTTTCCTTGCTACGCAGCCCCCCTTCATCTTTAGGTTAGCAGCAATGCAGTGAATCCTTCCCATGCTTTGAATCTGCTTGCTTTTCTGCAACTAGCAGGAGAAAGTTCTGTGTTTTTAAAGGACTGATGGGATTAGGTCGGGCCCACCTAGATACTGTCCCTATTTTACTGTCAGTTGTGTCATGTAATATACCCTCATCGTGGGAGTAAAAGCCACCATAGTAAGTCCCAGGGATTATGCAACCTTGGGATTCGGGGGACAACTTGCAGGACCATCTTATAATTCCGTCTACAACGTGGACTGCTTCTACATAAGCACATTCTAGATATAAAAGGAAGTTAATGAAATGTTTTTCAGTGAAAACAGCAAGTTTACAACTATACGTACAGTACAGCATGACATATTTGTGGGGGAAAATTATATATGTCTATGCATATAATGTAAATGTATTATAATCGTTAGTAATTTTTAACAGACTGAAGTTTTCAAAAAGAATCCTTCAACTGACAGATATTTGAAGTTTTGGTAGTAATTCTTAAAGTGGCTGGCAACAGTCTTAAGGGAAAGACAATTATAGCAAAGTATAACAAATATTGGCTTTGCTATACGAAAAAGAATACGCCAGAAATTTTTCATTTATATTTCTTCTCTTCAAATCTCCAACTTGGCAGAGTGGAGCACACATCTGCTTTGCTTTTCAGTGATGAGGTAAGAGAAGAACAAAGCCTGTAAATGGCCAGAATTTAAAATGTCTTTTGTATTTTTTTCCTAATATCATGGATTCCCCTTCTATAAGGAACTCATTGCCTTTGTTAAAAAAAAAGTATTCTGTATGCACATCTATTATTATTTTTAACCATTATCTTAATCTGTTTAATAATTACCACACAATTACCTCCTCAAAATAGTACAGATAATCTTCTAGAATAGAATTTGTGTTAGTCGTATCTGGTTCTGTACGGTTACACTTCTCTTTTTCTATTATGTGAATTTTCTTATTCACAGAAGGAGTATTACTGTGTAACTAACTTGTTTTCTCTATAGCACTTGTGTGTCTGTTAATATGCCTGGTTCTCTCGCAGGCCCTCTACAAATTAAGCAGAGTGCTCTAAAGCCTCAGGGCGCCAATGATTGATTTCAGCACTCAACTGACTTTCCCTAAGGAGTCTTCTGTATGCCCCGTTTTTCTGCTAGGCCTTGGGAATGCAAAGTTGCCCTCAAAAACTTAACCGCTCTTGATTATCACGTGAGAACACTTATGTTAGCTATCTTTTCACTGATGCTGTGCAAAGCAAGCTAAAAAGCCTCATTTCTTACTCTCCTGGCATTTACTCAGCATTCAGAATACCCTTGTGTAGAATAAATGTTTTCTTGAAAATCAGCTGCTTCTGTAATTGAAGTGTAGAGGGCTCTGCCTGCGAGTCAAGCATTCTACCCGAGTAAGATTATCTGCTTCTGTGAAAATCTCAGGTGCTCCTAGAAAGAAATTTTCTTTTAAAATGATGAGTGAGAACTTTGTTTATTAAATCAAATAGTTTTGCTTCCCTCTGCAAAAGAGGTCACATCTTGCGATGCGGCTGGAGCTTGTCTGCAGGAGCTTCATCAGCCAGTGATGGACCTTCGGTTCAGTCCTTCCACACAGGGCCCGTGGTATGGTCTAGCCTGCCTTAACTTGGGATGGGGCTCAGCCTCAGCAGGGATAAGAGGAGCTAGAACCCTGGCAGACTGTTGACCTTTGAACAACACGGGTTTGAACTGCACAGGTCCACTTATGTGTGGATTTTTTCAATACACAGTTGGCCATCCAGACCCTTGGGTTTTGCATCTGTGGATTCAGCAACCGTGGATCAAAAACAGTATTTTTGATCGCTGTTGGGAATCTACAGGCATAGAGGGCCTACTTTATGCATTGTTCTGTGCCATTTTATACAAGGGTCGTGAGCATCCACATGTTTTGGTACCTGTAGCAGGAGGTTCTGGAACCAGTCCCCCATGGATACTGAGGGACGACTGTAGTTAAGTTTTTGAGGATTCAAAAGTTGTGTACAGATTTTTCACTGTGATGAGGTGGAGGGGTGTCAGTGCCTGGTATCCCCCTGTTGTTTAAGAGCCAGCAGCCAAGCCTACTCAGCATGCTTTTAAATAGATGCCCAAGGCATCAGATCTTGCTTAGAAATGTTAGAGTGGACATCTGCTAAGAGATGGGCAAAGCGCAACTCGCACTTCAGGTGTGTACAGCAGCCTGTGGTTAAACCTACGTGTTTTATTTTTTATCTGAGAATAAGGTCAGAAATTGCCCTCCTGTGTATACCAGCCATCTCTCTATATGTTCGGAGTCTAGTTGTCAGTCTGGAGAAATTTTTTAATGTAATATCCTACAGAGTCTGGATAAAAACAGTGAAAGAAATAATCAGGTTCTTTAAGAAGTTCTTTTGCTTATAAGAAATTCGCCTTCTGCTCTGTCCAGATCATAACTCATAATATGAAATAGAAAAGAATAACTAACGCTTCTGACATAAGTTCAAAAAATCCTCTGCCTGGAAAGGAATGTAGAGAATTAAAGGGTGTCAGAGGGAGAAGTTATAGTAGATAGTATAGCTATTTATTTATAAATCAAATGTTTATTTTGCACCTACTACGTGCTTTCACAGTTATAGGCTCTAGAGATAAGGCAGAGAATAAAACCCAAAAGTTCCTGACCTCATGAAGCTTATATTCTAGAAGGGGTGTCAAATAAACATAATAATTAAATTATATAGCATATTTGGAGAGGTAAGTGTTATGGAATATAAAAAAATATAGTATGGAGGAGAATTTTTTATTTTGAATATGGTAGTCAAGCTCTTACTGAGAAGGTGACTAGACCGTGGGGCTCTCTTACATGGGAGATGCCTCTTTTCTGTTATCCCCTCATCCTTGGAACTCAAAATGGCTTTCAAATTAGTGAGGTGGAACCAAGGGATGAAATTACAGTCAGTCTGCTCACCTTTGGTCACTTAAGGATAAATAAGGAAACTAGATAGGAGGTCTCTACAGTAATTCAGTGAGAGATGATGGTGGCTTGGATTTGGGCTATTTTTTTAAAGGTAGAATGGTGCTGGTTTCATTTGTGGAGTGGTGGAGTGAGCTAACAGACCAGCCCTCCCACAATTAACTATTAACACTGGCACAATATCAAAAACAACCACCTTAAGGTTCTGCATAATGAACAAAAGCAGGCAGATATTGGAGGAGAGTAAAAACTTGGAGAAAGGGGCCAGTATAGGGTGAGTTTCTTGTTTCTGTGGTTTTGGTCTGAGCTGTAGTCTCTGCATAGCATGGAGTAACTAAAACTCCAGTAGAAATCTTGCCACATTTTTGGCCTGAGTTACCAAGAGATGGAGCTTGGGGCAAGCATGACCACGAAAGAGTCATAGAGAGGGGAGAGCGGGAGATGGAGGATCCCAAATTCCACATATGAACTCTGTCCATGTCAATGGCTGATCCCTAACTACACACATGCAAGACAAACTCAAAACAGTTAGCAGCTAAGGCTAAAAGAAAACTGAGATGTGACCTGCCATCATTCATGGGAGAAACAGATTATAGGTGAAGCCAAACCAAGTTAATCCCCTATTAAAACAAAAATACTAACTAACCCTCTTTAGAAGAATAGAAGAGAATCCACAGTCTCAACAACGTAACAATCACAATGCGCATAGAGCATAAAGAAATGAGAACATCTTGGACTTTACAAAATGGATTCCATGGGAGCCATGACAGTAATGACAACTTACACCTACTGGGAATGCCTTAGGTGTAACTGGAACACCCAAAACCACAGAAAAGTCAGCTACCCTCTGCAGGGGCTGATAGGCATGAGCATCCCACCTGGTAAGGTGCATGTAAGTCAGCTTCGACAGATGATGCTCAAGCATGACCCAATGACATTATGGACAGCTGCACTAAGAGCCAAAGGCTCTGACCTTCTGACCCATCATAGCCGAGCCGCTGGCTTAGGACCGACACACAGCTCTCCGCGCTGCCAGTCAACAGAGCTCGCTTCAGAGATGCTAAAGACTCATCCTTTTGCTCTGTCACGTAAGACTCTGTATTTCCCTTCTCTGTGTTGTATGTTAACCTGCGTGGGTTATGATTAGTTTTTCTGAGAAGGTTCCACTCAATAAACCTGGCATTGTGGAAAGACATAGATGTGTTCAGGCATGTCACTTATTGCTTGTGACACAATGTCCAGGATACAATCTAAAATTATGGGACATATAAAGAACTAGGAAAGTGTGACCCATTCTCAGGAAAAGACAATCAGCAGAAGCCGAAGGTGAGATAACTCGGTTGAATTATCAGATGAGGATTTTAAATAATGATTATAACACGTTGAATAGAAAGAGTAAAAATTTCAACAGAAAAGCAGAAAATATTTTAAATACCAAATGGGAACTTTAGAACTGAAAAATACAATATTAGTACCAAGACTATTTGGAATAAAAATATCACTGGATGAGATTATAAGATGATAACAGAATCAGTGAATTTGAAGACAGATATAAATCATTTAATCTAAAGAAGAGAGAGAAAAAATATTGAAACAAACAGCAAAGCCTTAGGGTGACAATTTCAATAGGACCTCACTGGAATTTAAGAAGAGAAAAAGAATAGGGCAGAAAAAAGCATTTGAAGAAATACTGGCAAACATTCCTAAATTTTGTGAAAGACATAAATCTACAGATTCAAGAGGCCCACCAAACACTAAATAGGATAAATATGACACATTATTGACTATAACCACTTAAAACCAACAAAAAAGAAAATCTTAAAAGCAGCTAGTAAAAACAACATATTTCATATAGAGAAAAAACAATTCAGGTGATGGAGAGCTTTTCATCAGAACTTACAGAGGCCAGAAGACAGTAGAGAAATATCTTTAAAGTGTCGAAGCACAGACAAATGCAAAATTATGTCTCTAGTGAAAAAAATCTTTCAAGAATGAACATGAAATAGACATTTTCAGATAAAGGAAAACTAAGAGACTTTGTCATCAACAGAATGACACTTCAAGAGATGCTAATGGATGTTCATTAGGCTAAAAGTAAGAATCGGAGGGAAATGCCATTCCTCCGGAATGAATGAAGAGCATTGGAAATGGTAAGTATGTAGGTAAATAAAGACTATTTGTCCTCTTAATTTTTAAAAAATACATGACTTTGTAAAGCAAAAATAACATTATCTTAGGGTCTTATAATGTTTGTACATATAGTGAATATGATAACTATAGTAGAAGAGTTGGGGAGAGCTAATTTAATCTCCACAGTTGCCAAATTCCTACATTTTATGTAAAATGAGAAATTATTAACTCTAAATCGACTGTGAAAACTTAAGGCTCTGTAAAATCATGCAAAGAGGTATAGCTGAAAAGCTAATAGAAGAAGTAAAAGAAATTCTAAAATATACCCAATAGTGGGGAATTTCTGGAACTGTTTTGGTTCTTCACATTCCAAAGTACATGTTCACGGTATCCTAAGAGCCAAGTGCACATGGAGAGAGTACGATTTCACGTGTCATTTAAAAATGGTAATAAATTGCCTCTGTTGATTAGTCTTCCTTAGAAAATTGCTAGATAGGTAGAGGTAAAATCATCAAGATATTGGAGAAGAAAATAGATAACTTGTAGTAGAAGGAAAGTGCCTTGTGAATAAAGTGGTGGTAAACCTTTGAACAAATTTTTCAAATTAAATTAAACGCTAGAAAATTGCTGAAATGTGTACACAGGAATTCCTCCCCCAGTTCTTTACATGTGCAAGCAAAAATGTTATAGAGCCTGCAGTGAGCTGCTAACATTTATCAAAGGAATGAATGACTTGTTACAAACTCTCAAGGTGGACTTCTAGCATGAAGTCTATAGTTGCAGGATGACTATGTGTTGAATCTGGCTGAATTCAGATTAAAGGCATTCTCTTCTCTCCACCACATGTCCTCCTGCCAAAGCTTTGGAAAATGTGCCTCAGAAGCTAACTGTCCAAAAGCATTCAAAGGCTGTGGGGGATCCCATGTTTCAGCAGAAGTCTCGTGTTTCAGTGAACGGACAGTAGGCTAACGGGAGGTGTCCAGACTTTTCTGTGCAAGGGGACTTTTGCTCTTCAGACACATGCAGTGTCAGCTAGGTCTTTTCTGAGGCCATTTACAATCCCTTTCTTCTTGCTGCTCTTGCCAACCCTGACACCAGTACAAACTAAGTTCTTTCATGAGTCTAAATCTCAAGTTTGCAAAATATAACTAAAGCTATCCCAGAATGGAGTATAAAGGAAAATGCAAATATATATATATATATATATATATATGAATGACATCACAGTTTGCTATATTTCTTGTGTTTCTTTTAAAAAGACTTATTGTTGTTAAAATATATTTTGCTGGGGGAGATTTCAACTAATTTGTGTTTCTCTGGAAACCAGATGCTTAGAGAAACAGCTTAACTATAGGGCTTGTGGCTGGTGTCCTTAGAGTCATAATTGGAGAGGATTTCTGAGGCTGGGTTCCCTGAGGTACAACTTGTGGTGACTGGAAGTGTTTCTGTCAGAACCAGCAGCATTTCCCCACAAACTGGGGATTCTTCCTCTGCCTTCACAAAGTGGTGTGAAACATCTGCCTGGCTTTAGATCTGGAGTTTATTAGAGATCATCTCGAGACCAAGCAAGACTTTTAAAACTGAATTTTTGAATCCTCACACGGAGGTGGAAAAACACTAGGTGCTGGATTCTGTCAGCATATCAGTCAGTGCTTTGGCATTTGTGTTTGAAAGGATGTGCTGTATGCTATTTAAAAACAAAGAATGGAGACTCGTGAGAGAGAGTAGAAAACTGAGCAGTAGATGTATAGGCTTGATGTCCATGGAGCATACTCTGTGGCTGTCGTTCAGATTACTGGAAGTTGGGCTCAAGGAAGAAAAGTAGCACAGATGGGAGGAAACTCTGAGACTAGGTTGATTCTTTTGTAGTGCGTGGGAACCAGGAATGACCGGTTAGAGAAACGTTAATGGTATGAGAGAAATGGCAACTTAGAATTTCAGATACAAAGTATATACAGTTAGGAGTTTTTTTAAAAACTCAGTTCTTCAGTATAAAACAGTGGGGAATATTTTGTTGCAACACAACTGTGTATAAACTGACTTTGTCTTAACGCAGCATCTGGAGATGAAGCTGTTGCTTTCTGAGGGAAAACTCCAAACAGTTTTCCTTCTGACTATATTTAGAAGAGCGACTCATGTGAATATAGATTCTGCTTAGTTGTTTACTTTGAACTCAGTTAATTATTGTTAAAACTCCTAGCCAGCCGCATCCCCCGCCTACCCCCATCTCCCTGCTTGCTGGAAAGCCATAATACATGTCAAGATCATCCAAACCTGTAGAGAATTTTTATAAGAATTTGCTTGAGCCAAAATGATGACAGTTGCTAGGAAGCAAGATCTCAGTGGCTCTGGGAGTGAGTTTTGCAGTTTCTTTTATGCTTTTGGAATTACAGAGGGAACAGAAGGAACCTTACATGGAGGTGAGTAAAGCAAGGTGGGGCATTCTCTGCTGTTGGTAGTTAACAAGATCACGAGCTCTCTCTCTTGAGGGTGATTAAGCTTGTTTCAAAGGTGTGTTCACCTAGATGCACAGAAACAATGGACAAGGCTGGCTTAAGGCAGAGAAACCTTTCATGAAAATGTTATGTGCCTGGGGTGTGACTGCCCTCCATGACCTGCCCGGTTAGGCATTTATGATCAGATCGCCTTGTGAGGTTTTGTCACTGGACTTGTCAGTTTTATTATAGAACTCTTTTTCAGTCCATATACACTTTACATGGACTCTTCAAATCAAACTTGAAAAACTATTATTTACCTGATTGTTGCCCTTAAGTTTTGAACCTTATGGAAATATTTCAGTACCTCAAGACAGAATGAAGAGATGCACTAAACCAATGATAGTGGACGCCCAGGAGCTGGAGCTTGGGCTGAGATGGAAGTACAGAGTCAAGTGGGTGAGATGCTTGTATGGAAGGGAATAGAACAGGGACGAGAGAGTCTAGTATCTGGTAAAGTGAAAGCAAAGCTAGTTTATAGGTTGCACAGGAAAACAAGTCTTATAGTCATCCTCCGTTGACTGGACAAAAATCATATTACTTTCCTTGATTATTACCTTTACTAGACTTAGCTCTGAATTTTTGGAGTGATTGTTGAGCGTATGTTGAGGCCATTGACCACAGGAAGGAATGCAGAGAGAGTGGATGGGTTTAAGGGAGCTGGTTTTAGACCAGTAATTCTTAACCTTGGCTGCACGTTGGCATTAAAGTTCCCAGGATCCAGGCCCCTCCCCAGATTAATCAATCAGGAGCTAGCTCTCGAGTGACTCCAATGTGCAGAGAAGGTTAAGGACCACTCTGGGACAGCTGAATTTAAGGAATCAGTTGAATTTTTAAATTTTTTTTTCTTTTTCAGTTACAGTTGATATACAATATTATATTAGCTTTAGGTGTGCAAATAGTAATTAGACATTTATATAATTTACAAAGTGATCACCCGATAAGTCTAGTTCCCATCTGATACCATACTTAGTTATTATAATATTATTGACTATATTCCCAATGCTGTATCTTACATTCTCATGACTATTTTAATAACTACCAACTGCACTTCTTAATCTCTTCACCTTTTCAGGAATTCGGAATCTGCTGGATTTTGGGTATAGCTATTACATCCAGAAGGTAGTAGGAGGGTGTTAGAAATAATTCGTTAGTAGTATAGTTACAGTACTGATTTGGAAATTATTTACTTTTTATAAATTAGAGTGGATTTTCAGTTATAATTATGATATTCCTTTTGTTGATTTATTCAACACGCATTGCACACCTGCCACATGTAAAATATCGTTCCAGGTGTTGGGGATTCAGCACAAAACAAGACAGAGCCTGTCTCTCCCTTCTTGTAGTTTACATTCTAGAGGAGGAAACAAATAATAGATAATATATACTCTAAAACCAGGAAGATATAGATACTTCGAAGAAATGAAGCAATTGAGAATCACAGAAGTAGGACACGGCACTTTTAAAAACAAGGTGCTTAGGGAAGACCCTTCTACAGAGATGGCACTGACTCCTCATGTTACTGAATCACTGAGCCTCTCAGGACACCAGTGACTGAAACCCCAGCGTATCCCCTTTAATTTCTAAACTCAAGAGTCTTCCTCAGCCGTTGACCTCTGAAATACCCCCTGGCACACGTGTATCAGCTCCCAGATACCATCCCTAGAAGCTCTATAATCACTGAAACTCTTAAGGTTCTGAAACGTTTATCCACATGCTCCAATCACTAATCTTCCCGCACTCCGGAGTTGCTAACAACATCCCTTCAACTACATATTAGACAGACTCCCTGTAATGGGACATCCAGACACCACGGGGACCCCAAATAAATCACTGGACCCACACAGACACCTCCATTACCGATCAAATACTTCTTAATGCCTCACTCTCAACACTGACATTCAGATTTGCTTCCTACTTCGCAGCACACAGTGACCCAACATATCACTTCTAATGATAGCCCTGTCAAATCTTGCTACTCAGATTTTGGTTCAAGGACAGATGGCATCGGCAGAACTTGGGAGCTTGTTAGAAATTGAGAATCTCAGCCCTCTCCTCCCAAGTGCTGAATCAGAATATGCATTTCCTGCATATCAGAATATGCAGGTCCCCAGATGGCTCACCTGCACGTTAAAGTTTGAGAAGCACAGCTCTAGACATTTCTTCCTTGGTGGGCTCCCAATAAATGACAACTGCTGGTCCCCTAACCCCAGAATTCCCACTGCCCCTCAGCCACTGATCACTCAGTTCCTGATTTCCAGTGGACCTCTTTGGTCCCTAAATTTGGCAGGCCAATAAGTCCCTGGATCTCACTCAGTTGTATTCCAAAAGAAAAGGGTGTTATTACAGCCAGCCTGCTGGAAATGCCACGTAACCCTGGGGAGTTAATAAAATTTGTATTGTAGAGCTTTTTAAGGCGGGGATGAGGGGGTGGGGAGGATAAAACTGCCCAAAGATTGGAATGGTGTCAGCATTCAGTGATTGCTAAAGTCAGAAGAGGGGTCACGTCACCAAGGAGGAGTATTTTGAGAAAGAATCGAGTTAGGAAAGAACTAGGAGAAGAAGAAGATCCAGCTAAGTAGACTACAAAGGAATAGTCAGAAGAAGCAGCATAAGGCAACAAAGGAAACACTTCAAGAGCAGAGGTGGGGTAGGAGGACCTGTCCTGTGCCAGAAGCTGCAGAGCAGTGAGACACAATGATAGTATTGAATTAGGAGGCCATCGGGGGAGATTTTAACTTAAAGTGTTTTAGACCACTGGATAAGAAGACACTAACCCACAGGTGGTTGAGGCACGCGTGGGCAGTGCAGGAATCCGGAGGCAGGGATGAGGATACTCTGTGACGAAGTTTGGTGGAAAAGGGCAAGGGCAGCCTGGGGGAAGGCTTTTAGAGGGGAGCGTGAAGGTAGTGAGATGGGACTGGGGAGGAGGGGTGGAAATGTGTGCAATCAGAAATCAGAAAGATGTTGAATTAGGCTGTGATAAATTTGGAAGAAAATGAGAAGACATTTGTGTCCAGTGATTTTTATTTTTCTGTGAGGCTTAATTAAAAATGTAAAGGTTCGCATTGGTCCCTGTGGGGAATGAGGACTAGGAAAGGACAGGAGTGAATGCTCCTCGAGTGTATGGGATGTGCCAGGCCCCATGCCGGGGGCTTTCCATACGTCACTTAATTCATCAACTCTGAGGTTGAGCAGTTTGCTAGTGTCTAGTCCAGGGTTCAAGTCCTGGTCTGCCCCTCGATTTATTCCCATTGCACCATATCGCCACTGGGAGTCATGAGAAAATAGCCACACATATTGCAGGATCAGCAGGAGACAGCAATAGCAACTTTCACGGGGATCTGGTGATCATAGTCATGGATTCCAGCAGCCCCAGCAGCCCAGGGATCTGTACGTGGTGACTGCTCACTGTCCCTGCCAAAAAACAACAGGCAGATTTCTCTGTCAGCAGTCCATGAGACAGGTCCCTGGTGCTGGAATACTGTATCACTGGAAGCACGTCAGGAACCCAGATTTAAGAGAAAAGCTGAGGGAAACACCTACTGAGACCAAAATTAAACTTTTACCTTATCTGCTTCTTAAATAGTTTGCCTAAATTTTTGTACCGAAACATCATTTTTACTTCCATTAAGAAGTTTACAGGCTATATTAAGCCTCGTACTGGATGAGACTGAGCACCTTGGGGATGGCTTCAGAAGAGCAGTTAATCTCAGTTGCTTAGTGACATTTGCATAGGGTCATAAGCCAAAAAGTATGGCTGGAGAGGAAATGGAGGAATCAGCTTGTGGTCAGCTTCTCACTGCCTAGAAGACCATCCTGGCATCTGTCATGGGCCTGCAAGATTCATGGATGTATGAAGACAGGGAAGTAAACCAGGGAGAAGAAGCCTAGGACCCTCTGATACTCTTTGGAAGGTTGCATGTGCACATAGATACTCCACACACCCTTTCCCATCCTGCTTCCGAGCATACACAGAGCTATTACAGCCTGTCTGACCCCAGGTTGAAAACTCCCCTGTCAGGACTAAAAGATCTACTCAGGGACAATCCCTGTGCTGTCTCAGGACCTGTGCCTTGGCATCCGCCTCATCCCATCTGCCTACTCTGGCTCCGCACTCTGCCCCTGACCAGGGCGTGGTCAGCCGCGACCAGTCTTATCCCACTGCCCCTGAAGATAATTCAGCCTACCTACGGTCCGTCTCCAATATCGGCTGGGCCTGAGATTTTCCAGTATCAGCCCTGTAAGTCAGGACTCCTCGGGATTCCGGGACTTTGACCTCTGCAGTCTGTCCTCGCCCTTGTCCTCTGAACTCACACTCCTGCTAAAGTCTGCCTGCCTTACTGTGCTTAGTGCTGCCTGATCTACCAGACCGCTTAACCCCTCTGTGCTTTCCTTTCCTCGACTATAAAATAGTGGTGTCCACTTCATCAAAGCAATAACACATGTAAAGTCCCTGGGAGAGGCCCTGGCAGATAGTAAATCTCATAAATATTCACAGTTATCGTTGTTGTTATATGTGTCAGAAAACACTTGAGTGTTTCATATGCTGTAGCTGGGCTTCTGGAAGACAGGAAGGGCAAATAAAGGTTGGTCATGCTGCAAAGATTCTTCCCACCACAGTGGCCCTGCCTCTGCTGGGCACCTGGCAGGCAACCTTCCCTGGGACCTCAAGTGACAGCATTTCTGTCAGCTTTGCCTGGGTGGCAGGAGGTCCCATCAAGCTAAGATGTCATCGGAGCCGTGTGGCAGCAGCAGGCACATTTAGGATGCTCATTTATTGCCGTGAAGCCCTTGAGAGGCTTTACAGCAGGAAAAAGCGGTGTGCGCACAGACGGGGCCTTCTTTGGAGAAAGCAGCCCCTTTATTACTCCTCGTCTTGTGCTCAGCTCCTTTGGTGTTTTAATTGTGTTGTCCTTATTAACGTAAAGTCATTAGGAGTCAAGAAGACTTTATTAGGTAAGGTTTATTTTTGTTTAGTAAGTTCCTGTAAACTGTAAGCCTCTGCGCTTGATTCTCTGAGGGCTGCAGGGACGCAGGAGAGACAGTCTCTGCTGCTTTACAGACAAGGCCTGGGAGTTAAAGGATGTGTTGGGGATCCCCAGGGCAGCCCCTGGTGGGCATTTGCTCAAAGGACTCATGGGACTCGGTGCATGGTTGTACTCATAGCTGAGATTTAGTGCAGCGACAGGGGAAGCATGCACAGCCGGGTCATTAGGGAGAGGGACCGGGGTCTGGAGGAATTCATGCGCAGGCTTCCGTAGGCTCCCCCCCGCACACCCACACGAGGGTCACGCACAGCACACTCTCCAGCAGGGAAACAGCGCCCTGTGTGCAGCGCTTCCGCCCCAGGAAGCCCGTTAGAGACCCAGCACCCGCTGTTTGCTGGGGCCTGTGAGGTAGGTGTGCTCTGCTTAGCACATACATGTTCAGCACAAGCCATGCTGCTCACACAAACAATCTAGGCACAGGGAGCCCACCCTTCAATGTCGGGAACACTCCGAGAGTCACATTCCCAGATGCCAGCCAAAGGCCAGCCTTGCAAACAGGCCTTTCTAAGGACAGCAGTCCCAGGCCTGCTATGTTATTTCTTTTCTGCACAGGGAAGGCGTCACATATGTACACAACCAGCTCTAACGCTAGCCTGTCCGCGTCACTGCCATAGGTGGTTAGATGTTAGAGGAGGGAAAGGTCCCTTCTGATCGGTGGGGGTCACTGAAGACTTCGTGACACTGCATGTTAGAGCTGGGCCTCAAAAGTTAGGCAGCGTTTGAGCAGCAGAGCGAAGTGGGGAGACAGGGTACAGTTAGCAAAGAAGAGCACTTTTGGGGGAAGGCAAGCAGGCTCATCTGGCCGGATACAAGTGTGTTGATGGAAGCAGGGGACCCAGGAAGGCAGAGAGAGGACGTGCTGGGGGCGCTGAACTGCCGGGTGGAGGTCGTGGGCTTCATCTGCAGGGACGGAGCACCACTGCAGGTTTCTCTTTTAAGAAAGGAAGTCATAGTTCAAGCCATGTTTGCAGAAGCTGTACCCGGGGGTAGTACCCAGAGGTTGGACTGCCTAGAATTGGAAGACCACTGAAGATACCTGGACATACTCTCAAAGGGCTTTGGAAGATGCTTGTTCATTTGCGGCCCAGCTCAGTCTCTAGGTAATACATAAAATAAATGGAGAAGGTAAATTCTCACTACGTCCATGTTATAAAAGTGCCGAGTATAGTACCCTGCCGGGCAGGCCAGAGGTGGCTGTGCCTGTCTAAACATGTGCAGTGAATTTGTGCCAACTACTGCAACTTCTAAAAGTGGAGAAGAGGTTGTGTTTACTTTAAAGTAATGTGCCGCCTTCACTGATCAGAGTACTCAAAACCCGCCAAATCCCCCTCCAAGTCTGCACAAGTATCCGGCCGTCTCGTCCCAGCCCCAGGCACAGAGAGAGTGTGTCCCTCTTTCATGAGGCCGAACGTACCCTGCGTGCACATCTGGGTGTTAGGGCGACCCCATTCTCAGCAAAAAGCTCAGCAGGGGCCGAAGAGCAGACCATGTGGGACCTGCTCACTAGCAATTTTTATATTTTATCTGACATTTTGGATTTTCCTCCCAGACCCCCGGCCATCAACGTCTCAGACTGTCTCACTTGGGTCGTACGCTCCTGGCTTGCGGAGCTTTGGTCCAGCCTATCTGTGTAGACCACAGACTTCCTCATCTACACTTTGATTGCTGGGTTTTAGAAGTCAGCTCGCCTCTCACGTGCCCATTTCTAAGCTGTAGAGACCAGAAATGCCTGCCCCAGAGAGTGCCCTTCCTAGGCCTGGCCCTCTAGACACCTTTCCTCCAGCCCTAAACCCCACTGTGTATCCTGACCCTAGGTTGCCAGCATTATAATTCTGTTCTTTGGAACAGTGCCGCTGTGCACTAGCGCATGGCTTGTCGGCCTCTGTATGCAATTATAGCCTCTCACGTTGTGCTGCAATTTCTGGCTCATGTGTATCTCTCTCCCCAAAGACTCAGAACCTTGAGGATAGGGACTGTTTCATTTCTATAATTTCCACCATCTAGCTCAGTTTCTGGAACGTGATAGGAGTCATGAATGTTTATTGAAAGAATGAAAGGAAGGAAAAAGGCTGGAAAGAGCCTCTGCATCGTGCTGCTGGTCATAAATGCGGTCTTCGGGGGCCTGCAGTGTTTCAGGCTTGGCAGTTGAAAGAGAGGCCCAGGTAGGGAGGATTCCTACCCCTATGCTCTCCCTCCACCTCTGGTTCAACCAAAGTAGCTCTCTTTTTAAATTTTCCATATGTTGGTGAACAGTATAATGTTTTGTTGAAAATAAGGGGAAAGCTGATACTAAAAATAAACTCAAAAACCACAACACCGATTTGCCTTTATGAAACCCCTTTATGTGTTTCTGCTCTTCCGGCTTTAGAACGAAGTGGGGCAACTCGAATAACTTAAGAAATAAAGCCAAATGAGCTAAATTGGGAAATGACTCTCTAAGGTAATATTAGAGATATCCTAATCTGTTGGCCCGTACCATGCAGTATGACCTTGGGGCTCCTTGCCTGTTTTTAAGCACCTGGAAGTGTATCCTGAGAGAGGTACTAAGTAGTTGTTATCCATCTCCACAGAGGACCAAATGAGAAACATGAGATTAAATTGGAAGAGCTGAGAGAACTCCTCTGACTACTTAAGGAGCATACTTATGTTTCAAAACCGAGTCTTTAGGAAATACCCCCTTAAGGATCAAAGGCTGTCTGTGCCTCAGAGCCGGGTACAAGCTGGCACCTCATTGGAGGCCAGTGAACATTTGATGCGTGAATTACCATCAATGGAGAAGTGTATGGAGTATACGAATCAGAACTCTCATAAAAGCAGGTGATCGTAAGCTTAAGAGACTATTAGACTTGTCACAGATTCAAATTGTGTAATTCATTTGTAAGAACTTGCTCAATAACATGAACTTAATGTGACTTCAAGTACAGTTCATGTGTAGCTCATGATAAAGACAACAAAATGTCAGGAAGTTCTCTTATGACCTTGCTTATGGAAGACTAAGAATTCAACATCATCTCTTTTTTTGTCTTGAAAGAGTATTTTCTTATTCAAGTTATCAAAGAGAAAAGCTGATCCGTTGCTCTCATATAGAGATGTGGATGTTTATAAAATCTCACAAATAAATATTACTCTTTTGGCCACAGGTCTTTTCACACCTTTGGGAAATAGGAGTAGATGCTGTAGCTCTAGTTACAAAATAGATTCAGTCAGCATTTGTCAAACTGTGTTCATACAGACTCAATCGCCTTATACAAAAGAGGGTGTGGGTCAACTATCACCAGTCCCGTTGGTACTTAAAACATATTAACAACATTTTAAGCTTCCAAGAAGTCCTAGAGGGTGGAAACCTGTCAGTGTTTAATGCAGTATTTCCCAGCAGTATTTAACCACTTCTTTTGCAGAATAGCTATTCCCAAATCAGGAAACATTGGCTGAACATTGGCCTTTAAATAGTTTGGATGTTAATTTGTTTATTATACCCATTTGAGAAGCTATGAATGGGAAATAATTATATGTATACCTAAAGCCCTTTAAAATGAAAAAAAAAAAAGTTATTTTGAATGCTTCACAAATTGTGAAGACGATCACGTGAAACCAGAAGCATGAAAGACTAGGAAATTTGAAGCACAAGTGGGCCCTGTGAGAAATGTCTTAGGGCAGGGGTCCCAATCTCCTAGCTGCACATAGCAGGGGGTGAGCATCGGGGAAGCAAGCGAAGCTCCGTCTGTATCTGCAGCCGCTCCCCAGTGCTAGCGTCACCGCCTCAGCTCCGCCTCAGATCATCAGGCGTTAGATGCTCACAGGAGCACAGTCCCTGGTGCCAGAATGGTTGGGGACCGCTGCCTAAGGGGCCTCCTTTCACTGTTGGAGAGAAAGAGGTGTTCTTGCAGTCTGAGAGGGCCAGCAACTCTGTCCACCCGGGAATTTGCTTTATCAACCCTTTTGTCTGGGCCAGAGCTTGTGTAGCCCTCCCAGATGGCTCCCCTCCCTGTGGGTATCTAGCAGCTCCAAATAGTAGCCTGCTTGGTCGATGTGCACCCTTGAGAGATTCACAGAGTGGTAGTGTGATGGTGAGAGCAGTTGTAATGATAAATTCTCTTGAAAAGACATAAAAGTCCTAAAATTGTTTTATGCTCATATATCAAGTTAACAGTTAATTTGGTGGTGGTTATATGCATGTATATATGTTAGTCAGGTTAGGTCAACTGCTGTAACAGATAGAAAATATATAATGGCTCAAACATAATAGAAGTCTATTTCTTGCTTGTATAAGCACTGGGTGGGTGAATTCGCAGTAAGTAGAGTGGTTCTCATTCACACTCTTCAGGGACTCACACTAATGGATACTGTGCTATTGCCAGTATGTGGCCCCAAGGTTGCCCTGGGGGTCATCTCCAGTCCAGGTATCTGAAAGGGGGAAGAAAGAACACCCAGGCACACCTGTAAGAGTGTGTTAGGCCTAAGCCTGGAGGTAGAGCACGTTATTTCCATCACAATTTCAATGTCTAGAACTCAGTCACAAGGTTGCTCCCAGTGCAGGGGAGGCTGAGAAGTGTAGACTGACTATCCAGGAAGAAACAGAGAACATGGATTTTAATGAGCGGCTGGCAGACTCTCTCTGCTTTAACACCCTTGATGCTTCTCAGGCCTTGGCCACCAAGTTAGAAGGTAGATTTGTGCTGACTGTCTTGTCTGCTCCCTGTTGGCTCATCGGTGTGTCTGTACAGCATGATGGTGATGCTGCCCATCCAGCTTATGGTGCTTCGCCAGCAAGCTTCCACACTAGACAGCAGTTCTTCAGGGAATTTCTGCTTTCATTCATTCAACACTTACTAAGCACCTAGGCTCTTGGAAGTACTAGACATATATCAGTGAATAAAGGCCTTTTGGAAGTTTATCCTCTCATGTAAGACAACGATAATCATGAGTTTATGTCAAGCACTGTGAAGAAGAGAGGATAACAGGGAGAGATGTATTACTTTCGCTAACATCCTCAGAGTTGACTTCTCTGGGGAACTGGCATGTGAACTGAACCTCTCGGGCTGGAAGAGCAGCATTCCAAGTAGAGACCCTAAGGCAGTGGTAATGAACTTGGCTTGTTCAAGGAACTTGTATCCTGGAGACTGGTGTATGTGGAGAGTAGTAAGCAAGTGAAGCTCGTGTGAGATGGGGCTTTGAAGACTTGCCAAATGTTGTGCGCAAGGCCTTGCAGACCTTGGAGATCTAATTTTTATTTTATCTGAAAGTGAGATTAAGCCCTGAAAAGGTTGTTTGCTTTTGCAACAGCTTTATGAGATATAATCCACATACCATAGAATTCATCCATTCAAAAGGTACCATCCAGTCAGTGGCTATTAAAATATTGGTGGTGTGCAACCATTACCACAGTCAATTTTAGAACATTTTCATTTCTCCCCCACAAATTTCATACCCTTTAGAAGTCACCCTATTTCCTCCCAAACCCCCAGCCTCAGGCAACCACTAATCTATTTTCTGTCTATAGATTTGCCTGTTCTGGACATTTCATAGAAATGGGATCTTAGAAAATGTGGTCTTTTGTGACTGTGGTCTTCAGCATAATGTTTTTGGGGTTCATCTACATTATACCATGTCGCAGTACATCACTTTTTTTATGGCTGAATAACACTCCATTATATGGATATACTTCCTATGTCTTAGATATCCATTAATTTGTTGATGGATATTTTGGTCGTTTTCACCTTTTGGCTATTATCAGTAATGCTGCTATGAACATTCGTGTAAAGTTTCGTGTGTCCATGTATTTTCATTTCTCTTGTATGTATACCTAGGAGAATTGTTAGATCATATGTTAAACTATGTTTAACCTTTTGCTCAACTGCCAGACTGTTTTCCAAAGTGGCTGCACCATTTTACTTTGCCACCAGCAAGCAGTATACGATGGTTCCAGTTTCTCCATCTCCTTGTCAGCACTTGTTATTACCTGTCTTTTTGATGAAAGCCATGCTAGTGGAAGTGAAGTAGTACCCTCGTTATGGTTTTGATGTGCATCTCCCTAATGGCTAATGACGTCAAACACCTTTTCAGGTTTTATTGGCCATTTGTTTATTTTCTTTGGAGAAATGTCTATTCTAGAAATGTCTATCCTTTATTATTGAGTTACTAGAGTTCTTCATATAGTCTAGATACAAGTCTCTTATCAGATATATTATTTGCAAATATAGTCTCCCATGCTATAGATTGTCTTTCCCTTTCTCAATGGTACCCTTTGAAGCACAAAAGTTTTTAATTTTGATGAAGTCCAAGTTACCTGTTTTTTCTTTCATTGCTTGTGCTTTTAGTGTCCTAAGAAACCACTGCATAATCCAAGGTCATGAAGATTGATACTTGTATTTTCTTCTAAGAGTTTTATAGTTTTTACTCACATATTTATGTCTTCACGGTTTCTGGCAATTATGAATAAAGCATATATAAACATCCACATACAGATCTTTGCGTGGACATAGGTTTTCATTTCTCCTGAGTAAATGTCTAGGAGTAGAATTGTTGGGTCACGTAGTCAATGTGTGTTTAACTTTATAAGAAATTGTCAGGCTGTTTTCCAAAGTGGTTTTACTATTTTGCATTTCCCTCAACCATTTATGAGAATTCTAGTTTCTCTCATTTTCACCAACCCTTGGTATATTTAATCTTTAATTTAGCTGTTCTAGTAGGTGTGTCATGGCATCTCACTGTGCTTTTAATCTGCATTTCTCTTATGACTAATTATGTTTTCTGGAGCTTATTTGCCATCCTTGTATATTCCCTGATGAAGGGTCTGTTCAGATCTTTTGTCCATTTTTTAAACTTATTATTGAGTTCTGAGAGATCTTTATATGTTCATCTCAGTTCAGTGCTTTCTTAGATGTTTGTAAATATTTTCTTTGAGCCTAGGCTTACCTTTCATTTTCTTAGCAGTGTCTTTCAAAGAGAAGATGGTTTTAATTTTGATAAAGTCCAGTTTGTCACATTGTTGTGATTCATGATATTTGCTTAATAATCCAAAATCACAAAGATTTTTCTGTGCTAAATATGGCAATGCAAATATGAACAAGGTATACAAAGGTATTTGTCTTTATTTTTCTTCTGTGTTTTCTTCTTATAATTTTATAGTTTCAGCTTTTATATTTAAGTCTGTGATCCATTAAGTTAATTTTTTGTAGGCAAGGCTCAAGGTTCATTTTTTATATGGATTGTTCAGTACCATTTATTGAAACTACTATGCTCCCTCGTTGAATCTTGATACCTTTATTGATAATCAACTGAGTATATATCTTTGGGTTATCCCATCTTTAACAAAGACCTCCCTCACCCCAACATGCCCATTTAATCGAAAGTTCGTAACTCCCATATAGCCACAACCGTTTTTTAAAGAGTGGTCTAGATGCCATTTCTTTGTCCTCACTTTTTATTCCTCACACTGACTTGCTCTACTATTTCACTAAAACGGTTCTTGCCAGAATCACCAGGAATCTGTTTGAAATCCAGTGGATACAGTTTCGTCCTTGTCGCATGTGATTCAATAGCCTTGTACCTCATCGACCCCTCCCTCCTTTTTCAGACACTTTCTTCCCTTGACTAATATAGCATCCCACCATCCTTATTTTTCTTCTGTTTTTTTTTTCTACTTGTCCCTATGTATCTGCTTTGCTAGTTCTCCTTTTGCCTATTTCTTAAATATCAGTGTCCTTTGGGATTCTGACCAAAGCTTTTTATTCTTCTCGTTCTATGCACCTTCCCTCCTTATTTTATCTAATCCTCTAGCTGAAGAATCTCAAATTATTATCTGGCCCAAATTTTTTTCTGAGCATCATTTCTGCGTAATCAACTGCCCACCAAGACCACAGGCTCTCTGAAGAAAAATATCTTGTATGTAACTTGTTTATATTCGTATTCCCATGTTTAGCACACAGAACAGTAACTATTTGTTGACTGAATGAAAAGTGAATACATGAACAAATCGAGCGAACTGTGCAGTTAATATTATGTCTTGTAATTCTGATAGAGTATTTTAATATTGGTCCTTTTACTGATGCCACGTATTTGTAGTGAGTACATACATGACTGGCACAGAAGAAGTAAATTACTTTTGGAATCACATGCTTTGCCTTTGCCATGGCTCAGTGTTTTCGTCATAGGTGCTAGGGAACCTTGGGAGGAAGACATGGGACTGAGATCCTGGGCAGGAGCAGTAAGGAGGTGAACGAGCCAGGGTACATTTCTCCAGATGTTTCAAACACTGTTTTTAAAGTTATTTAGACCAATATTTTCCTTTAGGAATTAACCTGTATTTGGGGAAGAATAAAATATTTTAATACCCTATTAAATTCTGGTCGTAGCTTTAGTTATAATACATTATTTCTCTCCGAGTTTTCACCCAAATTTTTATTAAGTCCCTATAATATTTTTCTCTTAGCCCTAAAATGATGTTGAGAGTTGTATGGAAGGCATGAACTGGATAATGTAGATTATTTTGGATCTGGTATGATGAATATTTTTATGATTTGAACGTTCACAGCAAAGAATGTGTGTGTGTGTGTGTGTGTGTGTGTGTGTGTGTGTGTGTGTGTGTGTGTTTACCCCTACAGCATCTGGTCTTCCTAGGTGGTCTCCCATCCAAGTACTAACCAGGCCGGACCCTGCTTAGCTTCTGAGATCAGACAAGATTGGGCTCATTCAGGGCGGCATGGCCTTAGACCTAAGAACGTATGTGTTTTCTGTGGGCTTAGCATTATACCCAGACTTTTGGGGTTAATTGAGAAAAATATATAAGACAGAATCTTCATTGCTGCCCTCGGGGAGCACACAGCTTCGGGGAGATAAGAGCCACAAACAGCGAGTAAATAGCAACACCTGTCATGCAGTTTGTAGTGTCGTTGCATGTTCCTCGGCAAGAAAAATAGAGTCCTGCCACTAGACATGTACTATTGGCCTTGCCCGTCACTGTGAGCTGTTCTGAAAGCGTTTAGGGTTTCTCTGTAAATGCCCTTTTTATTTGTTCTGGAGCATGCAGTCCCTCACATTTCTCTGTCTCTCTCTCCTACATTTCAGTGAGCGGTTTCTGGTGAGACTGAACAAGAATGGTGGGCCAAGGAACCCAGAGAAGATAGAACGAATGTGTGCCCTTTTTACAGTATGTTCAAATTCTCTTTCCCTTCTCTGCTGTTGACTCTGACCAGGGGCCTGCTGTGTGGATACTGTCACCCTAGAAACGAGCATTTAGTCTCATTTCCCCACACACTGGGTAGAATGGGACTTGATTTATGTTTCTATCAGGTTTAATGAAATATTTAAAGAAAACCGAAATTAGTTTTTAATTGAATTTTTTATTAAAGAAATATAATCAAGTACCTTTTACTAATATGAATTTTATAAGCTATTTAATATAATAGACACTTAAAATCTGAAAAAAAAGTCTTTCTTACTATTCTTATTCAAGGCCGCTGGGAATTTCTCTCATGTTTAAGTATAGTTTCTCTAAAGACATCCATCAAATTTATAGCTTGCAGTGTTTTAGTGAGTGCTTATAAAGAGAGATAAACTAAGTAGTCCTCCTCTTTGGAGTACCAAACAGAGCGTCTTTTCCTACTATTATCTGTAGTCTGCACTTTTTTTCCTGCATACCCATGCTGTTATTCCTGGTCTCTGCGATCATGGACTCATCAGCTCAGAGAAGGCTGGGTAATCTGCTTATTGGAAAGTGCTAAGCCTCACAATACCACATTACCTTGTGTATTCTTCAAGTTGATTCTGATTTACTAAAGTTTTTTACCCATTTAGAAAGCTAACTGCTCAGCTTTATTCAAGTTAATTAATGTACTAAGAAGAAAACAAGACTGTCACAATTTTAAACCAGCTTTGACTGTTGCGAATTCTTTGATCTACTTCAGTGATACTGAGATGCATCAAAATCCATTGAGGTGTGGTGGTCTCAGTGCCACTGCCCTGTGGGGTACATGAATGATGGGCGACTCATTACCTAAGACTCGAGTTCCTCCTGTGGGCTAAGGAGTTTTCCAAATTGGCATATGTGCTACAGTGGCAGGTGTCTCAAATCCCACCTCTGAAATACAAGTGGGATTTGCGATATATGTGACTCTCTGAATGATAAAATTGAATTTGACATTTTTTTTTTAATTTACTACAACTTTAATCTTTCAAAACCTAAAACAGTTTTATTATGGAATCAGAAACCACTTTCATGGACATGGCTTTTATTGAAAATGCTCCAGATATACAGAAAGATTTATAAATATACTCAAGCTAAAATGACGTCTGTCCATCTTCCAGCTCAGCATTCAAAGCTCAGTAAGAAAGAGCAGGAGACACAGACTCATGAAGACGGTTAAGGGACTCGAAGTGGTCTAGTCAGGGAAAGATCAATGCTTTCTCTTCAACAGGAAAAAAAAAAAAAAGAAAGAGTCCAAATTGCAGTCGGTGGGATGCAAATTAGCATATTGGGGGAGAGCTTCTGAAGCGAGTGCCTGAACTGAGGTGGTACCCGGGGCTGCCTGAAACAGAACTAGAGAGAGAAGAGAGGCCCTTTGTCTGGAATGTCTCACTAGCCTTAGGAGGTCTTCTAGATCCTGATCCTCTGATATTATTTGGTTGAAGCAGCAAAAGAGATCGTTGCTTCGTTGCTCCTTGGCATTATGGGAACAGAGCTAGCTGTGTGTGTGCTATGCTTGAGTATGATGAGTGCAGTCCTCGTCTTTCGAAAAAAAATGAACTTAATTATGGTACTATTTGAATGTAATTATGGTAAATCAAAATTTTTATTTCATAGCATTTTAATTATCTATATGGGCTCGGAGGCCCAAGCTGTGGCTCCAACTTTATAAATCAGAGATGCGCGTAACACTCGCACTCTCATGCCGCCAGCGAGAAGACAGAAGGCCACTAAAAATACCACTTCTCTAGTCTCCTTTGCAGTACGACAGCCCTTGATTTTTAAAAAAAGATCCCAAAAGTGATTTGAGGGAGTTTTACAAAGCACATGAGATTTCTGAACAAGATTGTCTTAGCCAGGATTTTTGTGTCTTGTTTTAAACTGTATGAAATTTTGGTGGAACCTGTTTTCTCATTACCTAAGACTTGAGTTTCTCCTGTGGGCTAAGGAGTTTTCCAAATTGGTATATGTGTTCCAGTTTCAGAGTTAAAGGTAAGAAAATGCAGCTGCAGCTGCGGTCGACGTCAGGCTATTAGCTCACCTTAGCATCAGGGAGACAGGACCGTACAAACTGAGCCAGTGTGCAGGGTTACTCAGGCAGACGTCAGAACCACATTAGAGTCACATTATCCATGGCACAGTCCTGTTCTCTGGAAAGCCTGTTTTTCTCTGACCTCATTAGATTGCAGAGCTTCCTATGCAGGAAGAATTTTGTCCAAAGAGGAGGTGTTTCATATTTATGTGAGTGTCTCATCCAGTTAGGATCCTGCTGACTTTCATGATAAACAATGACTGTGTGTGTGAGCGTGTGAGAGCATATGTGTGTATTTACTCATTACTGGACGTCAGGGCCTCGCACATGGTGCCTGGCGAATATTAAGGCCACAGTGATGATTTGATACATAAATAAATGAATATATGTTTATTTTTTATTGTATTTGAGTGACCAACTCAGAGAATGAACTTGTCTTGTTTTCTCTGCATTAGTTGGCATTATATGTTCTACATTTATTTATACTCTTTTGCATTTCAAAATAAAATTTTAGGTAGCGGTTTCTGGGAATGAAGAATGAATCTGATTATTAGTGTAATAACATCACGAATTAAAATATTGCCTCCTTTTCTTCATCACAAGTATGATTAAATTGGCTTTGTTTTATATTTGTAAATTTCATAATCTCTGCAGAAAAAGGGCAGTCCCAAGCACAGGGAAGTGAGCTGACTTTCCCATATTTCAAATGGAACGTTAATAATTGAGTCTAAGATGTTGAGCCCTGAGTCACTGCCCTCTCTACCCACAGTGCAGTTGAGAACCAGCTTCTGACTATGTAGAATTGGAGGGTATGGTCCAGTGAGTAAACCTAAATTCACACCTTGCTCACCAGATGAATGGTGGGTGAGTCATTCTTCTTCCCATGTTGATTTTACAGATTTTGTGAGTATTTTGATATGGATAGCCATATTTGGTACTTAGTTTTGAAGAATATAAGTTTAATGACTCTTTTGTAACTATGTTTAACCATGCACTTATATTTGGTAAGATAACTTATACATTAAAATTTGACATTGACATTATGTGAGACTCACATATAATAATTTTATTTAATATACTTTCTTGCACTGATTATTATCATCTTATGTTTATTGACACCACAATAAATATAAATAAATACTACAGAGAGTTATGGGTAACACGTGAAACATGATCAGAAAGAGCCTTCACCTAGCCACTTAGAAAATACCATAAATTATATTTAAGGCTCCTTCTTTTTATTCACTCAGACAGAGACAAGGGAGAAGTCCCATGCTCTTGTGTACAACCCGTAGATTGGTGTTTGGTCATCTTTGGTAATTGGCTTGAATTTTCTAGGTGTATTAAGATTGATAATTATAGTGGTCATTTGATAGTTTGGATTAACATAATCTGAGCTATGCAGAAGAAACCATTTCACTTTAAAATGTGTCAAACATGTCAGTATCCTTCAGTAATAGACACATGTCAATCTCCAAAAGCACATAAAAATGGTAATCTGTTTTTCAATTTGTATGTATTATTTAGTAGCGACAACACTTAATAAGTGTCAAAATACAGTGCAATTTCGAAGACATAATTTTAAATTCCATTTCTAAATTAAAAGGATTAGTAAAATGGAGCCTCAAACACCCTTTTTCATATCAAACGATAACTTTCATGTAAAAATATATATCTGTGATACCAGATATTCCAATTTATGTTAAATTACTTGGTTACCTATATCATTGTCAGCATATTTTATTATTCCATCAAGAATTTGGCAAAATATTTCAACCATCTCGAATCTAAAAGTTTCGGTTTTACCTCTGCACTTTACTTTGTAAAGTCTCTTTCCTCTCATGTGTTCAGGTCCACTCTGCCAGGCGGAGCTGGGACCAGGGGGCGGCAAGCAGAGCAGAGAGCTCTGAGAGTGAGACCTCGCGTTTTGCAACTCAGATGCCTTGCTCACTTGCCTCATCCCAGTCCTAATCCTGCAACAGGGTATAAAAATAAAGCAAACGTAGAGACTCTGGATGTCAAAGTTCATTCAAAGTCATGACTGCCACTGGGTTGTCCCTTTTCCTGCTTCACTGAGGAGAGACAAGCATTGGGACCAATCAAAAGAGGAACGATTGGAAGGAAATGGAACTAAGGGACCTTTTCCTAGAAACAAAAGGGAACTCGTGGGAGCCTGTCACATTAAGGACAGAGGTCACTCCACCAGCCGTCATTAATTCACAGCAGCAGCTGGGAGTGAGCAGTGAGTTGATGACCTTGTGAAATGACTGAAACAGAATATATATTAAAGGAAGTTTTATTACTTCAATTATAGTGTGTTAAGTAAAGTACTCCTAAGTAAACATTTAAAATGTTCTAAACATAAGTAATTTAATGAATAAAATTATTTTTCATAACTCTAGTTTTAAAATTTTCTGATTCTGGATCAGATTTGTTTACTTAAGGAAGCCATTAAAATTTTCCAGATAACATTATTTTTAGCTTTATACTTAAAGACACGTGGTATGTATCTAAATTTAGAAAGATAAAATTATTGAGGTTTCACTAAAACCAAGTTAATCTCTTTTCAAGGGCACATATCTAATGTGTAATAATCATTTGTGGACAGCGGAATAAGTATAAAATTAGTAAAGAATAAGCTTTTAGAATTTCATTAGTGAGCTTTTTGGTGTTTTCCCATTTTTTTCTGCCTCGAACATTTCTTTCATTACACAGTGTTTTCATGTGATGTTAGAATAAATATGGATAGATAAGGCAATATCATGAAGATTTCTAACGTGAGAGCTCTTGTACGTATTTGTCAGGTGTTCCAAATAAGAGCTGGAAAAGTGTCAATAAAATAAACTTCCAAAGGCATATAAGATATCTAGACTTTTACTGCAGGAATCATAAACACTAAATTGCTAAGTGCCTTAACCCTCCTTCCCCACCTATCACATATGCTAAAAGTGACAAAAGCAAACCATTATGAGGTTCAGATTGAAATTTGAATTATTTTCTCTATATTCATTGCCTTAATTAACTTTTTTTTTCTCTTTTCTTAGGATCTGAGCAGCAAAGATATGAAGAGAGATTTGTATATAGTTGCCCATGTGATACGAATAGGTACTGTCCACCTTATCCATTCACATGACTAAGACCAACCCAACTTGGGATGAGTATCTACTGCGTGTGAGCTTGTTCTTCTCCCCAGCCCTTCGGCATTAGAGTCCAGATCGCATTCGAGCTCTACCTTAGTAAGCTCAGCTGCTGTGGTAGCTGAATTGGATATAAATAAATACATTTTTTCACTTGAAATCTTCTGCTCCCTATTTGGTTTTGGACCCAAACTCTTTATTTCAAACGGTCTGCTTTTGGCATTCTCTTCATCACAAGTGCCCTGTCTCTCTATCAGCCCTCTGCCACAGAGACCTTATAGCAGGTGGCCGTCGTCGCCGACCTAACAGGTGGTGAACGCCCTTTGCTGTGTTTTGTACTCAAAAGTATATATCTGCGCAATTTCCCACACTTAGAGTTACTGTTCTTACTGCAGTAGATGGATGGCATCTCATTTTTCCTCACCCAAGGTGAAAAAGAGATTTTTGCTAATGTTCTGTGGAGGTTTGCCTAGCCTTATTTCAAGTTTATGATATAATTTGGGGGGCTGTGACTACCCAAGTCTTCCTTCATAGGTTTGGGTTCTGGCAGATGTTCCACATTTTTTAAAGAGGATGTTCTAATCCTTTGCCAACAAAACAGCTTTTGCCTTTCTTTCATTTTTTGTTTTGCTTTACTTCATAAAGCATTTGTTGAGGCTCCAGTTTTGCATTGGGAAGTCCTCTTGCCACGGTAGGCACAGCCTTGGGAAATGGGGAGAGCGAGGTCCTGTCCACTTCTGGAGATCGCTCTCGCTCCCGCAGTGGTATATGAGCAGCTTGGACAGCAGGATTTGGTTGGAAGAGTAACACATCGTCCTCCTTATCTGTGCATACATACTTTTTACCTGGCAGCTAAAATACTAAACTTTGTATCCTTACTACGCCTATGAAGTTTAAATCTATTAGCACACTGGTTTTTCTAAGAAATTCACGAAACTACTATTTTATTCTCATATGATTAACGAATGGACCTTCGTGTTGAGGTGGGTCATAAGGATGACTGATGGAGAGTGATGCAGGGGAAGAGCCCTGGCCAGAGGCCTCTTTGGCCTTCCTCCATGTGGAGATCCTTGCATCCTCGGATGGCTCCATTCAGTCCTAAGTTAGTCTTCCAATTTGGAGCATCTCTAAGTTGCCTATAGCTCTGGCTTCCTTGGATGATAATCAGGGATGCTGGAGAGGAGCATGGAGTTCTCGGTCTGACTGGTGTTTCCTGCTGTGCCGTAGGCCGGATGCTCCTCAATGACTCAAAGAAGGGCCCTGCTCACCTGCATTACCGACGACCATACGGCTGTGCGGTCCTAAGCATCCTGGATGTCCTACAGTCTCTCACAGAATTGAAGGAAGAAAAGGATTTTGTTCTTAAGGTTTACACGTGAGTAATGGACATCAGAAATTTTAGTGATTTGTAGTATAAGACATCGCAGCACTGTCCTCAAGAGCAGCAGTTCTCAAGCTTTGTGGGACACAGAATCATTGGGATATGTGGGATTTTTTTGAAAATGCAGATTTTGATCTAGGTTTGGGATGGGATTCAGGCAGCTATATTTCTGATAATTTCCCCTGGTGATTCTGAAGCAGCTGCATTTGGAACCTTTTGTTCTAAAGTAACATCCTGGTAGTACACATTTCCTCTTCTAGCCAGGGTTAACTAACCTTATTATATATTTACAGAAAAGCCAATAATGTAATTTCTCATGTGTTTTGAATATGAGCGTCTTCTGTATCTAATGCTTGCCCACCAGCTATCGTAACTGAGCTGACTCCCAATGCAGATTGCTTCAAAGAGTGAGCACGAGTCACATTGCCCTCTCTTTGAAGAAAAGCCCGTTTTTCTGAGGAGCTGAGGTTTCACTCTTCACTTCTGCTACCACGATCTATAAGTCGCATCCAGCTAGGCAGGTGTTATTTTTGGTGTTCATTGGGCAAGGGACCTGCCTTGCAGAAGCAGTGCTTCTCCTCCTCACTCTTGTTAAGCAGTAGAAAAAAGGAATGAGGAAAAAAAAAAAACAAAATCCAGGCTTAGTGTCTATCTTTGTTTCTAGAGACTTAGGTGTGAATAGTGGCAGTGAAAACATGATCAATGGTGAGTTTGGAGAGTTTTTAAATAAAGCAAGTGTCTTTCTGTGAGAATATGTTTTTTAATCTGTCCTCTTTTGTTTTTAACCCAATATTGTGTTTTCAAATTAAATCTAATACTGTCAATCACTATGTTAATATATCCTCACTACAATATCATATGGATATATTTCTGTATATTCTATCTGATTCAGGCATGAAATGAACTTAATTCACAATTATACTTACCTTGGGCCTCTGTATAATCAACCACATTTTATTAATTTAAAAATAATAGCCCATATCTTCTCATTATCCATTTTGCCTTAAGCTCTGTTCATAGTTCCATACTTGATAGAATGAGGATCTTCCTTTGGAAATAGTAACTTACAAAGGAAATTTCTGTGGATTTTCTCTTCCCTTTATGCGTCAGTCAGACTTTCTTCAACTACCAGATCTCTTCACTGTTGGGTGGTTGGGCCAGCTTCTTGATACACCTTCCTCATTTTGAAAAAAACTAAGCAGAAATCCAAACTCATCATCATCTTACTTCACTCTGTCCTTTCCAAGGCCAAGAGCTTTATAGATAGCACTCAAGATTTGTATCTCTTTGCATGTATCACCTGTTCCTTGCTTCAGTGCAAATTCTCATTGTGGATAGGGGCCCGCACAGCATCCCTCTTGAAATCATGCTGTCAGGCTTAATTGGCCTAATTGCTTCTAAAACAACAGCTTTCAGTACCAACGTGTCACTTTGCAAGTAATGGGATTCGTGTGTAGCTTTTTCTTAGCTTTTTCCTATGAGCCGTGTCTAATATATCAGTTCTAGAAAGCCAAAGAACACTGTTTTTATAGAGAAAATAGTTTAAAATAAATTTTTTGAAGGACTAATAGAGTTAAAATGTAGGATAATTTTTCCACTTGAAAATATTAACAGACTTTCAAACAGATTTCCAACTACATGTTTGTGAAATCGCGTTTCCGTGCACTATGGAATTCCTCTAGGATTAGTGTTTTAAATCCACATCAGCACAGTGAACCTAGCCCTCAGGAGAAGCAGTATTTTCCAGTAAGTTTCAGGGGACATGTTTGTCGGATTGAAATGGAGGCTTAATATATTTACTAATTGCTACTGATAACGCTTTTGCCTTTGCTAGGGCAGGATTTTGCAAGGATAAAACCCTCTTGTATAGCTTTAGTCAGTGAATTGGCAAAATATCTTATTAGTTGTTGACATTCTCATCATTTCTTCCGTCATTGAGAATCAGCCTCAAATAGAGAAGATTCAAGCTTCTGTATGTTTCTTGCCATGGCCACCGCTCTGGCTTTATAGATGCCATTTAATATTGTGCGTGTATGGGAAGGCAGCACATTCCTTTTAAGACAATTTCAGCAAGAAGCCGAGGCATGAAAAGTAGGTTGCTTCCTAATGAGCCAAAAGCCTTAAAAATCACAAATAAATAGCGAGTATGTGTAGTTCAATCTGGGATAGATGTGTCTTTCTTCTTGGCAGGAGTCACAAGCAGGCCCAGGGCTTGTTGAACGTGGAGCCTAGGACATGAAAGGAGAGGAATGCCAGGGAGCTAGAGCTACCGTGGGCTGGAGTGGAGGGGTGTCCCAAATCACGCACGCAACCAAATACAGGATGTTTCCGAGCCATGTGATGCCCGTTCTCCAACGTCACGAGAAAGTGCAAAGAAACATTTTTAGGCCAAGTCTAATGAAATAGGTGACTACTTTGAAATTTAAATTTATCACTTTAGTTATATTTTAAATCATATTGTAGAAAATGTGAATTGCCCATTATTTACTTAATCAGATGTTATATAAAACGGAGAAGTATTGCTTTTCCCCCACTCTCACATGTTATGAGAAGATTTTATCCAAATTCTTCATATGCCATCATGCCATCAGGTCTTTGTCATCACTTAAGCCACTTTCTGAGTCATCTTGGCACAGTTTTCCAAGGTACATGATTTTCACTTTCATCAGCTTGGCTTTGTCACATCGCTGTTTGGATCCTTGATAATGCTTTCACTGGAAATTCACCTTAAGGCCCAACTGCCTTTTTGTCAAACATCTGGACATTTGATGTTTCTGTGTTTTCATTTGTCCCCAAGGCCCATATATGTGACCTTGATGTTTCAGCTACTTACTATGCAGCTTTTTAAGGTGAGTTTTAGAATAACATCCAGCACTTCAATTTGGAAGTCGCACCCAAGGATAATTACTAAACCTGTGTAGTTTTGCTCTTTAAGAAAATTTTTTAACCAATCTGTCAGATAAACTTTGTAAGCATCTGAAACTCTCATTTCTTGAGGTTATTTCAGGCTAATGTGACTTACCCAAATAGTGCTATGATATTCAAAATAAAGGGATGCAGAGAATGCCCCATACATGGAAGGCTCTGTGAGGATGGAAATACAAGGTGGCAACATCTTCTGTAAGTGATGACTGGAAGGGAAGCGCTCCTACTTGGTGGTAGACACAGGCCTTTCCTTGGAACAATGCCTTCAAGATCAAGATCTTTGTTACATAGCCATCTCATCTGTGAAACTGCCTTAAGTTGAGAGTACTGGTTTAGGAGCTATTCTTATG
>NW_011888881.1:2808783-2815516 GCF_000151845.1 Pteropus vampyrus | reverse complement strand
CTGGGGAGCAGCCGCAAATACAGATGAAGCTTCGCTCACCTGCCCGCTGCTCACCTGCTACTGTGTGGCATCGTTCCTAACAGGCCACTGACCTGTACCAGAATGCGGCCCAGGAGTTGGGGACACCTGTCCTAGATCACCAGGGAATATGATCCTCCCAGCTCTAAACTAATTTTCTGTCCAGTAAACAGAATATATCTTTTCCAGTGCCCATGGAACATTTACAGAAATTACTTGTAGAAAATATTCCATAAATTCTACAAGGCATAAGTCACACTCTCTGATCACAGTGCAATTAGCATATGATACATAATATTAGTCATGGGGGGTGGGGACCATACAATCCTGATATCGAAAAAGATACCTGACAAAGGTCAGCCTTCACCCCAATTATTTAACAATGTCAGCTTAGTACTAAGAATAAAATGCTGTTTGTTGTAGTTTGGTTTAGTTAAGATGACAGTAGATTGCTTCTGAGACCAGAATGTTAAGCAGGTATAGGTAAAAATGGATGTACGGTATAGAGTGGTGGAGATCTAAATTTATGATGTGTATATATGTGAGGAGTATATATAAACGTGTCACCTTTATTACCAAAAAAACTTAAATTTGAGATCATGTTTAGATCTATGAGGCACATGAACTTGTATATTTATTTGCTGTGACTACTGTAACAGGTTACTGCAAATGTGGTGGTTTAAAACAACAGAAATTTATTTCCCCCTTCTGGAGGCCAGAAGTCAAGATGCCAGGAGAACAACATTCCTTCTGGAAGTTCTAGAGTAAAATATGTTCTTTATATTACTTAGCATGCCTTGGCTTGGGGCTTGGTCACACCACTCTCTTCTGGTCACGTTGCTTTCTCGTCTTCTGTCTCTTCTGTCTTAAATCTCCCTTCGCCTTTCTCTAAGGACATTCGTCATTGAACTTAGGCTCACCCAGATAATCCAGGATGATTGTCTCATCTCAAGACTCTTAAGGACACTTGCAAAGACCCTTTTTCCAAGTCAGGTCATGTTTGCAGGTTCCAGGGATTAGGACATGGACATGTCTTAGGGGGGGCACCATTCAGCCCACTATAGCCGTGACTGACGTGAACCCTGAATTAGAAAGGTTTTAAGGTCACCATCAGCGTGGAGCCTGGTGTTGCAGAGGTCGTGTGCTCTCTGCAAACAGGTTGGTCCCCAGAGAAAGAAGAGGGAGACCTTGAGGTGTTCATGCCCGGCCCTTCACCTGGATGCGCTGGCCAAAGGAGTGACTCCTCCCAGGAAGTGATAGGAGACGCATAACTGTCACTCCCAGAAGAAATGCTTTTACCACTTGGAAAGAGAAGGAGTAAAAATAAGGATTCCTGCTAAAGCTCTATAATTATATATATGCCATTTGTCTCTCTTTCGAATTTTTCCATCTTATGTATAAGTTGTAAAATAAAAATGGCTTAAATTTTTTCATAAATAAAACGACAGTATCTCTTGGCCCATCATCACAGTGCATTAGATTGGTTGATTTATGTCAGCTTGGTTTCAAAGACTGTTCAGTTGGGCCATTTGTAAAGAAATGTGTGCTGTTTTTCTTCATCCCTCTTGATGTTACTCTCTCTTGCTCTGCAAGTAAGGACTGCGTGAACCTGCACGAACGTGGTCAGCGTAAGTAGGGCTCCTAGATCTGTAGGCTCTTGCCTGTTTTCTGGCTTATTAGGACTTTCGGTCAAATAAGGGCCAAAATAAAGCAGGTCACACCCAAAGAGAAAGAATTTTAATATGTAGTATTTGCACTAAATTAAGTTTTGAGCCAGAGTCAAGACAGCAATAGCAGTTAGGTGAAAGGAGACAAAATGGGCATGCTGGTTGATGTCAGGGAGACATCCTCAGCCTGGTGCAGGAGCAGGATGTTTTGGGTTACTGTCCTCTGCAGCCTCCCTCTCTCCCCTCCCCCTCCCTGCTTTCGGGACCAGGCAGATGTATGTATGTTTCAACTCCAGCTCCACCTCACTCTCCTCATCTGTAAAATGAACGTGATAATACCTGTCATAGGGTCATGAGAATTAAGTGAAAGAAAATATGGGAAAATACCCCAGTCGTTACCTACCTATAGTAGGCACCCTTCTAAAAATGCAAACTCAAAGGTCTTACAGTTAACTCTTTAAAATTTCTTAAATACTTTTAGGGATCGCCCACTTTGGGGAAAGATGAGAAGGTGGGAGAATCACAGAGGTCAAGATGAGGTATTAAGAAGTACAAATCGGTAGTTAGCAAATAGTCACGGGGACATGAAGTACAGCCCAGGGAATGTGGTCGGTAATATCGTAACAGCTCCTGATGGCGTCAGCTGGACACCAGGCTTATCAGGGGATCACTTCGTAAATTATGTAAACATCTAACCACTGTGCTGTACACCTGAAACTAATATAAAATAATACTAAACGTCAACTGTAATTAAAAATTTTAAAAATAATTAAAAAATAAAAAAGAAGATAAGGAGATAGTACTTGAGTAATGTACTAATGTAATGTACACAGCATGAGAAATGTTGTGATTCTCTTTTTTGAGCAGAACCTGCTCTTGTGCTTCTGAATGCCTGGAGCTCCACAGAGAAAACCAAACCCTCTTGCCCTGTCGTATTCCTTGAGTAAAGTCCCTGGACACGTGGTGGTGGACGTGCCGATCCATCGCCTGCGCTCACCTCTTGTGGGGCTGGGTTGCCGCAGAGGCACACACACCTGTTTAGATCACGAGCTCTCGTGGGCCTGATGATTGAGGACAAACTATCGACATCAGTAATCACACTCTAAATATTAATTTGGTCGGATATAACATTCATGCCTCATTGTAATCACAGCTCATTTGATTATTTAATAAATGCTTACATTTATAATTTTTCCTTATAAAATATCCTAGCGATTGGTTAAAATATGCTGATGACACAGCCTCCACTTAGTTTCAGATGATTTGAGTAGCTCCTCCTGGCATTCTGGAAAGGGCGATGTTTGAAAGGCCAGATGGGAGGTGATTACACTGGTCCAGAGGAGAGCCGATCATGGCTGAACCAAGGCCATGAAGACAGGTCAGATGTGACAGATTTTAAGATAGAAAAATCTCCAGAACATGCTGGCAGCTGGAAGGGTTCTGGTTTAGTGAACGAGTGGGTGCCGCTCAGTGAGAGGGAGTCTCTGGGAGCAGACGGGTTGGGGGGAGATGACAGCAGCTCTCTTGTAGCCATGTATGTCAGGAGATGAAGGATGAGTCTGGGCTGGAGACACTGCTTCGCAGCTTGGCAGCTTCTGGCGGTGGTCGAAACTGTAAGAGTAGGTGGGGTTGCCCAGGAAAGCTAGTAGATAAGAAGGAAGTGGGCTGAAGGTAGAGCCGTGAAGGCCACTGTATAATAAGGGATGTGCAGTGGGAGAGCAGTGACAGGGACGAGCCGTCCATCGTCTGGCATCTGACTTGTGTGTGTCTTGGCTGGAAGGGTACATGTGAGTGAAATAACGCACGATGTGGTCAACGAAGCACCGCATCTGTGCTGCCAAGGAACCAGTGAGGACTAAAATGACACCGTCTGTTGGAGGGAGGGAGTTAATTTTCAAGACTCTTCTTTTGAAATGAGAGGGGCGACTATGTTATTTATGACAAACTGTAGTCAGATCTCAATTAAAGAAAGTAACTACTGAGCTTGTAAATCTAGAAAGTGACAAAAAAAAAAAAAAACAAAACCTGACAGACAAGTCCTTGAATCCTCACCGGCTGGGTACTTCTCCGAAGTATTGACTGTTCGGAAGAGACGAGACAGTGCACGTCAGACGGGAAGGGCTGGATACGCCGCTGCCAGCACCTCTCACTTTTCCTTTCCAACTGAGTTGCTAAGTCATAAGTGATCATTTTAACGAATGATCTTCCCTTCCTTTGGAAGGAATTCTTCCTCACAAGTGGGAAGTTATCCACACAGCTCTGGACTCTGAGAACCTCATCTTCGACAATTCTTAGCGACACCTCTGAGCAGGTGAGGTTTACTAGTCCTGATCGAGGAGTGTGAAGAGCCTCTGGTTGAGTAACAGAAGTAAACTGTGACCAACGTCCATCTCTGAATGGCTCTACACGCACTCTTTTTCTTAGAAACCTGTTGTCCTTGCCACTGCTGGGTGGCACATGGCACTGCTCTTACTGAGGTTTCCTCTTGGGAGCAGCTGTACCGGACCACACATTTCTGAGTAACCATGGAAAGGTCCTATGGGTTTTTCTTTGAGTGTGGGGTCATTGGGTCCATACCTCCCTATCCAGTAGGGGGAGCGGTGGGGCCAGGGCACTGGGGCTGCCAGTGTCATGTGGCGTTTTCAAGAGGTGACCATAACCTCATTCCAGTTGTTTCATTGAGGTATCTACATCACGGGGCGGAATTCCGAGTCTCTAGGCCATACCAAGTGGTTGTGTGTTCGCAGCCCTTGGAATTGCCCTTCAGGGGGCAAGACCCTAAAATGTCATAAATTAACCGAGGTGCAGTGTCGTTCCTTCATTCTTTCTTGTCCCAATCCCAGAGTCCCTAGGAAAGACATTTATTCTGAGATATTTAGGCCTCCAGGCTTCTCTGCTAAGTCCTCTTTCCCAACTGCAGAGAATTGCACAGTGAAGCAAACCCACTAACCTCCCAAACTTTTCTTTTTATTTCGGTCTGGCCGAAGCACACCCACAAGCGAATATCCACATTGTCCTGAGCTTAGCAGGATTTTCCTCTGTAGCCAATATGATGACAGCTAAATGACAGAATAAAGCCAGCACCAGGCATGGCACTTTCGAAAGATAGGACTTGTCGAGAGGAACTCTTCTCTTCCTCCATCAGGAACTTTCCTCTGGAGCTCGTTTTTTGTTGTTTGTTTCGTGTGCGCTCATGTGTGTAAGGAACTAGAAAAGAAAAAAGCGTCAGGTGGGAGAGCACTACAGGGAAGAGGACATTTAGCCACTTAAAAGGTATCTGTAGAGATTCATTTTAGAGTTTCTGTTCTTTCCCAAAGTGTGGGTCTTCTGTGTGCCTTAACAGAAAATGAGCCTTGTCTAATTTAGGGGACTATACATTCATTTCTTTTAGGAAGCGAGTTGGAAGTTCCAGATGGGTAAGACCCTCGGGAGTCGTCACGCCTGTCCTTCTGTTGCAGGTGCAACAACGAGAGCGAGTGGTCCCAGACCCACGAGAACATCATCCGCAAGTCCAGCGCCAAGTATTCCGCCCCCAGTGCCAGCCACGGTGACGCACTTCTCTGGCTAGACAGCTTTGTGTTGCATCTGCGGTGCTGATCGCACACCTCACTCGATCTGTGCCGATCAGTTGCCACATGTAACGTTCAGTTCCCTGCAGACATGTCTCCCACCCGGCCACTCTCTCCTGTTTCTTTTTGTGATAATTCGAGATCTTCCCTAATTACTTCCAACCAAAAAAACGTTTTCTGTTCTTTCTATGATGTGTTCCATGCGCTTTGATAGATATAACTCGAGTTCCAGTTTAAATCCAGAGTGAACAGAAAAATTGCAGGGTCTGTCACGTTGTGAAGTCTGTGTTTTCCTGAATAAGATACACACCCAGCCCCCCAAGAGAGACAAATATTAATATTACTTTTTCTATTCCTGTCCCCAGGAAAGCCTGACACTTAACAAGATTCAGTGACTAGTCTGCCAGTATCATTCCAGAGCTAGAATAAAAGATCTTTATTTCAAAGCAGCTTTCACCTTAGCTCAACTTCTTTTCCTTTTCATTCCCTTTCTTTTAAAACTCTGTTTAAATAATTTCTGTCTAAATCTTGGTGCAGTTCTACACATTAGAAAGATTGTTTTCTAAATCGAATATTAATTGCTTGATTAAATTAGAAACACTATTTAAGAGCCTATGAACTTTTATACACCCTTGAAAATAGCTCTCAGATTTACATAGAATCATGTTTTTCCTGACAATTTTTCCCTTTAAATTATTTCATAATCTCCTTTACGTAACTTCTTTGTTTTAACTCTCATAGCCTTGTTGTAAACAAAAAGTTGGCCCTAAATGACAGTGTAGAGCCACTGCAAGGCATGGCAGTTTCCAGCGTTGTGGAGATGAACTTTTTATCCTCTCTCGGCATCGGAGATACTCACCTAGGAGAGTCCCCAGAGCAGCTACACACCAGGGGTTGCAAAGTTTGAGACCCTCGGCTGGGAGCACCTCATTCCTCTCAAACTCCGTAGCATGGGGGTCCACAGGGCCTCTCACTATTTTTAAGCGACTGCTGTTTTCCTTATGGATGTGCCTGGTTGCCAGGGAGCTCCATGCGGTGTGCCTGGAGGGGGAAGGGAGTCCATATTCCTCTCCTAAAACTAGGCGACAGCAAGAAGCAAATGGAATCTTGTTTTTAAAGTATAGAAAAATTACTAGCAATTTGGAAAAGTACCATCCGCATCAGTATTCATAGCGTTCTTCGCTTTATTTATTTACTTGATTTATAAAGAGCTGCCCTTGGCTACAAGTTCTTGGGACGTGATGTAATTAAAACATTGAGAACATTTTAAAAGCGAGATGGTAATAATACATTAAAAGAAACAATGGAAAGAGCAGTTTCTGCCATCACCTCACCATTCTTACTCTGCAGTCTGCTTGTTACTTGTCTCCATTCTAGCCATCACCCTTCTGATTGTCCTAGTTACCATAGTACCTTCCCTAAGTCCTAGATGTTCACTTTCTGCTCCACTCCCAAGTTTCTAGACCAATGACTCCTTCC
>NW_011888881.1:2805694-2808733 GCF_000151845.1 Pteropus vampyrus | reverse complement strand
CTATGAACTTTTATACACCCTTGAAAATAGCTCTCGGATTTACATAGAATCATGTTTTTCCTGACAATTTTTCCCTTTAAATTATTTCATAATCTCCTTTACGTAACTTCTTTGTTTTAACTCTCATAGCCTTGTTGTAAACAAAAAGTTGGCCCTAAATGACAGTGTAGAGCCACTGCAAAGCATGGCAGTTTCCAGCGTTGTGGAGATGAACTTTTTATCCTCTCTCGGCATCGGCAGATACTCACCTAGGAGGGTCCCCAGAGCAGCTACACACCAGGGGTTGCAAAGTTTGAGACCCTCGGCTGGGAGCACCTCATTCCTCTCAAACTCCGTAGCATGGGGGTCCACAGGGCCTCTCACTATTTTTAAGCGACTGCTGTTTTCCTTATGGATGTGCCTGGTTGCCAGGGAGCTCCATGCGGTGTGCCTGGAGGGGGAAGGGAGTCCATATTCCTCTCCTAAAACTAGGCGACAGCAAGAAGCAAATGGAATCTTGTTTTTAAAGTATAGAAAAATTACTAGCAATTTGGAAAAGTACCATCCGCATCAGTATTCATAGCGTTCTTCGCTTTATTTATTTACTTGATTTATAAAGAGCCGCCCTGGGCTACAAGTTCTTGGGACGTGATGTAATTAAAACATTGAGAACATTTTAAAAGCGAGATGGTAATAATACATTAAAAGAAACAATGGAAAGAGCAGTTTCTGCCATCACCTCACCATTCTTACTCTGCAGTCTGCTTGTTACTTGTCTCCATTCTAGCCATCACCCTTCTGATTGTCCTAGTTACCATAGTACCTTCCCTAAGTCCTAGATGTTCACTTTCTGCTCCACTCCCAAGTTTCTAGACCAATGACTCCTTCCACTGACCTATAGATCAGCACCTAAGTTCCTCATCCTGTAACAGGTCATCTCATTAGAGGCACTTCCCAACTCCATGTGGACTTGACCTCGCAGCCTTCTAGCCATTGGCTGCAGTGGGGACCCTTGAGGACAAGAGAGAGGGTGTGTCCCAGGAGATTCTTACTTTGTGCAGAACTCCTAGGGTACGAGTAGTGAACCAGAAGCCAGATCACCTTGGGTACATCACAGATTCTCCCAAATTCTGAACAAAGCCCCTGGGATCATCTGGAGGGTCTGAAACCCAGAGTCTGAGACAGGGCGGGGTGTGGTTCTGAGGAAGAAAATGCTTTTGTTTCTGCAGGTCTTATCATTTCTCTGCAGCTTCTTCGAGGAGACATGGAACAGATTCGGAGAGAAAACCCTATGATATTCAACAGGGGATTGGCGATTACAAGAAAATTGGGATTTCCTGATGTCATCATGCCAGGTAGGCAGAACTTCTTGGGGCTGCGGTGGGAGAAGGGTTAGGAACACAAGAGTCCAGTGCTCATCTCAGGAGCAGGTGCTAAACTGCCGTGGAGGACTCCTGCGGCCATTAAAAGCCTCTGCACCCGAAGTCAGTCCGCAGCCAGCAGCTCCTTCGGCTCTTGGTGATAGTTGTTCTTTTCCAGAAGCCCCTACATCACATTCACCAGTGCAGCGTGACAACTCAGCAGCTGTGCTTTGCTGTCTCTGTGTGGGCTAGGTGGTAGCGACCAACAGGGAACTTCATGGGGATGCCTTTTCATCCCTTCTCTTCCGTTACGCTGCTTAGAAGAAGAGCATTAGCTCATAGAACTCCCTCTGGAAGGGGGAGAATACACCAAAATAGGTGCCTGTAGTACCGATGAGCCCAGTCCGTTAGGAATAGCAGATACATTTTAGTGTATTAGAGAATGGATTAGGCAAATGGTATAAATTAGGCACTGTGTCCGACTTGGCCAGTTTCTCAGGAACTGTCTCACCTTCCTCGTTGGATACCTGACGGAAAACCAGGGCAGGAGGTGGGAATGCACCGACTCCCAGTGTGGTTCCAGCACGTCCGTCCCAGGTTCACGTTTCCTAGTCAGGCAGATGCAGGCCGAGCTGGAGAAGCGAGTCCAGACGGGCCGTCATAGCCAGGGGGCTTTCGTGAGAAGGCAGGGCAGAGGGGTGGCTCAGATGGATGGTGAGTGATCTGACAACCCGAGAAGATGCGAACAAGGAGAGGAGATCAGAACGGACGAGCAGCTGATTATCTGGATGGATGGCAGGGGCGTGAGCCCAGCCCGTCCACTGAGTTTCAGTGCTCCGCTAATAGCTTACTCGCCTTTGTTGAGAAAGGCCGCGCCAGGCTAGGCTGAACTGATTGTGCCCACCCTGCAAACCACCTGCGGGGGGGTTCTTCACGGTGCTCTAAACCCTCTTGTTGGAAATATTTGCCAGCACATACCCAAAGGGAAGCGTGGCCTGAGCATAGAGAAGGCCCGTGTGACGCATTCTGACCGCCCTCCGGCTTCCCGCACTATGCGCAGCCTTGTCTTCTGTGGCCTTCGGTGCCTCTCCGTAGATGCTGCATTCAGAGCAAGCTGCTGGGGACGGCCTTCCTCGCCTGCTCGTGTACACAGGACCGCCTAAGCGGTTCCACGCTTATCTTTAAATGCTAAGGAGACTTTATGCTTACGAAAGCTCCCGTCTGCTGTTGACGCGACACCCTCCACAGGACCTTTCTTCCACCGTGTCCTCGCACTGATCCTCAGCCCTCTGTGGCTCTGGTTACCAGGAGGAGGCCAGGTGTAGGCCCTGGCTTCGTGTCATGGAAGAAAGCATAGGTGGTTACCGGAATTCATCTGGTGATCTTTTTTTAATTAGATAGCCAGGCTCATGAGGTGGACTCATATACTCTAAGAGATGTATTTTAAATCCTTCCTTTCTTTTAAGAACTTGTTTCTCTACGATTTGGATATTTCCTTTCTATTGGCCTTCACACAGTCATGGAGTTAAAACCAAGTGAGCAGAGAGAAAGGAGCAAGCTTCAGTCAAAAATATTTTTAAGCAAACTTCGATTTCAAGAGTTACACTGTCCAGACCTGGTCTGTGGGACGAGACCTTTTCGTGGCCACCACATCTCCCTGTGTCATTAGCAGACAGGCTTATGAAGGACCGCTGCGTAC
>NW_011888881.1:2800371-2803064 GCF_000151845.1 Pteropus vampyrus | reverse complement strand
GTTTTAGGGATGCTTTGCCCCTCTCTGAATCAGACCTGGCACAAGTCTCGCTCCCTGCCAGGTCTCCCCAAACTGGCCCATTAGAAGGCGGCAATGCAGGCATGGTGTCCCCCGAGGGGACCCTCTGATTCTTGCCCTCGTGCTCAGGGATACACTCAGTCCTTCGCTTTAACCCCTGGTAAAAAGTGCATGCTTCATCACCAACCTGCAAGTGACGTTTTATTCTCTTTTCCTGTTTGTCTTAATTGTTCTTGTTTCTCTCTGTGCTGTCCCCTCATTCTCGCCCCTTTCTTTCTGGTGCAGAGATGAAGATAGTTGGGTGTAAGTTCCTGCTTTTGTGTGTTCTGTCTGCTTTTTGCCTGCTTTGTTCCCATCTTCATTCGTTTCATGGAATGTTGCAATACTGGGGTGGGGTGTCATATACATTATTAATCCTTCATCAGCCTCACCTTTCGGGGTAACTGATAAGACATAAGAGAAGTTACCAGCTCAACCTAGAATACTGTTTTACTTTCGATGTTCATTAAGATCTGAGGAAGCCAAGGACATGTTGGAATGTTTTAAAAATCTGAACAACCGCTATGTGTAAAGCTACAGGAAAAGATTTTTATGAGACAGATCAGCTACTCCCATGAAAAAAGAGAATGAGTAGGCTTATCCTAAGCTACAAAGAATCACAAAGGCAGAGAAAGCCTCTCTTTTCAACTCTGCTGGATACATACAAAGGGCAGACACACAGAGGTGTGACTTTTGAAAGAAAGCTGTCCTTAAGGGGAGTGAGGAATGTATTTACCACAGGTAGATTCATAGGACTGTGTTCAGTCTGCATATCAGATGAGGAGGCTTTGGCAGTACCTTTAAGGGATGATTTAAGAATGACCACATCTGGTCCCACAGCAGGTTGAAAGATCACATCCTTGGCCCAGGAAAAGAACAACCATACTGTGCCCATGCCTGTCATCCTGTTAGAGCAGAAAACATCGCTGACTTTGTAACAATAGAAACCAATAGACATGTGACACTGAAGACATGGTTGGAAAATAAAGAACCTGTCTTTCTCAGATAAGCTGCAGAAGTCCTCCTAAGAGGAGTCGTCATCGTCGTCGTCATCTTTTTTTTTTTTTTTTTTTTGGTCTTTTTCAAAATAAGAACTACTACAAAATAAAACACTGCTTATATGCCTGCAACTGTCCAAGTTGTATGGTTGCTAACGTCCCTCCATCTCCACAAATGCTGTCAGGAGACTTCACTCCTGCCCAGAAAGAGAATCAGTGCCACCCCGGCGGGCCACTGCGTCTGCTGGGAACAAGTCCTAGTTTTACATAGCTTTCAGGGAAAAGAGCACGATCCTCAGAAGCCCCTTCGAATCCTGTCCAGAAGTAGATGAGGTATAAATAACGTAGTATTAAATACTGTTAACCTTGAACCCAAAGCCTCCTATCATGTGGAGTGAGTAATTTATACAGAAGGAACATGAATGTAATAAAGAATCCAAACACGACGGAGCGGCCACACCTGTGCAGGCTGTCCTGGACCACTTCTCCTGGCACAGACTTCTGCTGAGACCGGAACCACATGGCTCCAGAACTTCCAGTAAGGCTGGAGAATCTGGCGAGAATGTTCCTAACAGATGCTTTGGTTCCTGAGCTGCGCCTCAGAGGTCCCGAAACCTCTCTGGAGACTTCCCTCAGGGAGACCCGCAGACACATGTGAGCTGCTTCTCCAGAGTCATACTAGCATGCGGGTCCTCAGAGCCACTGAAGCATGCAGTTTTCTGTCACTGCTGGACGCAACTCTGTCAACGTGTTCCCCAGCTCCTTAAGGTGTCCAGTAGCTGAAAAGCACGATTGCTTCTAAGGCCTCTCATTCTGTGAGGAGCCCAGAATGTCTCAGACCAACCCCTGACGTGATAAGATGGCCTCAGGTTCATTACCTTGCTCCCTCCCAGCAGCCGTTTCTGTAGACTTCAAGGAATCTGGATTTGTTTATGTGAAGTTGCAGTGTAAAGCTGTCTTTGACATGTGAACACTCCAAGCCAGATGTCGGCAAACTATAGCCCACAGGCCAACAGCCTGTCTTTGTACTACCTGCTAGCTAAGAATGTGTTTTGAAAACAAAGAACATGAGACCAAGACCTACAGGACCCACAGAGCCTGAAATATTTACTATCTGGTCTCTTACAGAAAAAATTTGCCAACTTCTGCCTACTCGAGTCCCTAGTTCCCTGACATGTAGCTGTTTGTCTATACAAACAGCTGGTACTGGCTACTATGTGAAGCTGCGCAAGGGACAAAGACAGTTTACTCTGAGGCCCTCTTAGAAGAACCACCTCATCCATTCATCTTTCCATTCAAGAAACTCTGTTGCATGTCAGCTGAGCACGAAGAAATGTAAGGCATTGCTGATGTTGGTAGACGCTCTGCCAGCCTTAGGGAGCAGAGGACACCTAACAAAGGAGGGCAGGGCTGCCCTCAACAGCACCCACTCCCCGAGGAAAAGCCTCCCCTTCCCATCGCCCTCGCAGCTTCTTCACGCTAAGAGCTGCCCAGTCCCTAACCCCAGCCAAATTTCATCAGTGTCTTCCCAACAGACCCCTGTGTTCTGGTCCCTGGTGTTAAATCCTGGAGAGCATCAGAATTACCTGGTGATTTTTAAAATACATGTCCCCAAGTCCCACTGGAATCTCACGGGGT
>NW_011888881.1:2794048-2800321 GCF_000151845.1 Pteropus vampyrus | reverse complement strand
GTACGTACCTGCCACGTGACAGCTGTGAACGGGAGGTGGCCTGCTCTGTTCCGCAGCTAAGGTCCTTACTTCTAGATTAATAGAACAAATAGATGTGGGAATTTAAGACTAATTTTGAAACTGAGCACCTGTAGCCTTTTGTTGGTCTGTTATATTTCTGCAGATATTTCTTCCTTCCCTCCAAACTCACTTTAGTTCAAGACAAAAGCCAATAACTGTGTAACACACTTTTACTCCTCTCAAGATGGGCAGGAAAGACTCGGGCCAGACAGGTGTTCCAGGTGAACAAGCTGAAGTTAACATCGTTCCTAGTGACTCACTTGTCAGAATTAGCCCAAATGAAACGTTAGAGAAGACGATCAGCCGAGAGATTGTCAACTAAAGGGGACAATTTAAAACCTCTTGCTTGAGAAGAGGCTGTACTGTCTCTAGACCATGTCCGAGGCAGCGGGGATGTGCTGCCGCCTCCCACAGCCCTCTCGAATCCTTAGCTTTCCCGCAAAGGCTGCTCCCTGGAGTCAGTGGCAATACAGAGTTCCGTCATGGCTCTGTGCAAATGACAACATTTTAACTTGTTTTCGAAGCCTTGAATTTTTTATGTCATCATTTACTGTGGGTGATGTGGGCCAAGTTTCGTATTAGTTAAATGGTTTTCCGTCTTGCCAGAAGAAATCTGCCCTTCGATTTAGTATGTTCTAGTCGATAACTAAGTTTTTCCTGAAGCATGTTTGAATCGCAGTCACCCGCAGGGCTTGGGGAATCACAGACTGCTGGGCCCACCCCCAGAGTTTCTGATGCAGGAAGATTGAGGCGGGACCCTACGATTCGCATTTTCACAAGTTCTCAGGTGATGGTGATGCTGCTGGTTTGGGGCCCCCTCTGAGAACCGTGTCCTGGAGAGTACCCTGTTTTAGGGATGCTTTGCCCCTCTCTGAATCAGACCTGGCACAAGTCTCGCTCCCTGCCAGGTCTCCCCAAACTGGCCCATTAGAAGGCGGCAATGCAGGCATGGTGTCCCCCGAGGGGACCCTCTGATTCTTGCCCTCGTGCTCAGGGATACACTCAGTCCTTCGCTTTAACCCCTGGTAAAAAGTGCATGCTTCATCACCAACCTGCAAGTGACGTTTTATTCTCTTTTCCTGTTTGTCTTAATTGTTCTTGTTTCTCTCTGTGCTGTCCCCTCATTCTCGCCCCTTTCTTTCTGGTGCAGAGATGAAGATAGTTGGGTGTAAGTTCCTGCTTTTGTGTGTTCTGTCTGCTTTTTGCCTGCTTTGTTCCCATCTTCATTCGTTTCATGGAATGTTGCAATACTGGGGTGGGGTGTCATATACATTATTAATCCTTCATCAGCCTCACCTTTCGGGGTAACTGATAAGACATAAGAGAAGTTACCAGCTCAACCTAGAATACTGTTTTACTTTCGATGTTCATTAAGATCTGAGGAAGCCAAGGACATGTTGGAATGTTTTAAAAATCTGAACAACCGCTATGTGTAAAGCTACAGGAAAAGATTTTTATGAGACAGATCAGCTACTCCCATGAAAAAAGAGAATGAGTAGGCTTATCCTAAGCTACAAAGAATCACAAAGGCAGAGAAAGCCTCTCTTTTCAACTCTGCTGGATACATACAAAGGGCAGACACACAGAGGTGTGACTTTTGAAAGAAAGCTGTCCTTAAGGGGAGTGAGGAATGTATTTACCACAGGTAGATTCATAGGACTGTGTTCAGTCTGCATATCAGATGAGGAGGCTTTGGCAGTACCTTTAAGGGATGATTTAAGAATGACCACATCTGGTCCCACAGCAGGTTGAAAGATCACATCCTTGGCCCAGGAAAAGAACAACCATACTGTGCCCATGCCTGTCATCCTGTTAGAGCAGAAAACATCGCTGACTTTGTAACAATAGAAACCAATAGACATGTGACACTGAAGACATGGTTGGAAAATAAAGAACCTGTCTTTCTCAGATAAGCTGCAGAAGTCCTCCTAAGAGGAGTCGTCATCGTCGTCGTCATCTTTTTTTTTTTTTTTTTTTTGGTCTTTTTCAAAATAAGAACTACTACAAAATAAAACACTGCTTATATGCCTGCAACTGTCCAAGTTGTATGGTTGCTAACGTCCCTCCATCTCCACAAATGCTGTCAGGAGACTTCACTCCTGCCCAGAAAGAGAATCAGTGCCACCCCGGCGGGCCACTGCGTCTGCTGGGAACAAGTCCTAGTTTTACATAGCTTTCAGGGAAAAGAGCACGATCCTCAGAAGCCCCTTCGAATCCTGTCCAGAAGTAGATGAGGTATAAATAACGTAGTATTAAATACTGTTAACCTTGAACCCAAAGCCTCCTATCATGTGGAGTGAGTAATTTATACAGAAGGAACATGAATGTAATAAAGAATCCAAACACGACGGAGCGGCCACACCTGTGCAGGCTGTCCTGGACCACTTCTCCTGGCACAGACTTCTGCTGAGACCGGAACCACATGGCTCCAGAACTTCCAGTAAGGCTGGAGAATCTGGCGAGAATGTTCCTAACAGATGCTTTGGTTCCTGAGCTGCGCCTCAGAGGTCCCGAAACCTCTCTGGAGACTTCCCTCAGGGAGACCCGCAGACACATGTGAGCTGCTTCTCCAGAGTCATACTAGCATGCGGGTCCTCAGAGCCACTGAAGCATGCAGTTTTCTGTCACTGCTGGACGCAACTCTGTCAACGTGTTCCCCAGCTCCTTAAGGTGTCCAGTAGCTGAAAAGCACGATTGCTTCTAAGGCCTCTCATTCTGTGAGGAGCCCAGACTGTCTCAGACCAACCCCTGACGTGATAAGATGGCCTCAGGTTCATTACCTTGCTCCCTCCCAGCAGCCGTTTCTGTAGACTTCAAGGAATCTGGATTTGTTTATGTGAAGTTGCAGTGTAAAGCTGTCTTTGACATGTGAACACTCCAAGCCAGATGTCGGCAAACTATAGCCCACAGGCCAACAGCCTGTCTTTGTACTACCTGCTAGCTAAGAATGTGTTTTGAAAACAAAGAACATGAGACCAAGACCTACAGGACCCACAGAGCCTGAAATATTTACTATCTGGTCTCTTACAGAAAAAATTTGCCAACCTCTGCCTACTCGAGTCCCTAGTTCCCTGACATGTAGCTGTTTGTCTATACAAACAGCTGACACTGGCTACTATGTGAAGCTGCGCAAGGGACAAAGACAGTTTACTCTGAGGCCCTCTTAGAAGAACCACCTCATCCATTCATCTTTCCATTCAAGAAACTCTGTTGCATGTCAGCTGAGCACGAAGAAATGTAAGGCATTGCTGATGTTGGTAGACGCTCTGCCAGCCTTAGGGAGCAGAGGACACCTCACAAAGGAGGGCAGGGCTGCCCTCAACAGCACCCACTCCCCGAGGAAAAGCCTCCCCTTCCCATCGCCCTCGCAGCTTCTTCACGCTAAGAGCTGCCCAGTCCCTAACCCCAGCCAAATTTCATCAGTGTCTTCCCAACAGACCCCTGTGTTCTGGTCCCTGGTGTTAAATCCTGGAGAGCATCAGAATTACCTGGTGATTTTTAAAATACATGTCCCCAAGTCCCACTGGAATCTCACGGGGTAGAAGGTGCCTAGGTGATTCAAATACAGCCACCCAGCAATGGTCTGCAAACTAACCTCAAGAACCACTGCTCAGACCTTTTCTTTCCCTTCCTTGTTGTAATGTGCCTGTCCTCGTTCCTCTCCTGGTAAAACTTCCTGGCAGTTGGTGCCAAAGTTTATAGGAGCCTCCTGGAGACAGCGCCGTAGCCAGAGACATGGCTCCACCGCAGGCTCTGTGAACGTGTAATAGGCACAGGGACAGCTGAAGAGCGGGGAGCCCCAGACGCTGGCTTCTTAGGTTTTCTCCTTTCTCCAGGAGAATTAGTGGATAGCTTAATTTAGACGATTCCCTAGAGAGCTTTTGACAAGAAGGCCTCAACAACATTAACTATCACAAAGTGCCATTTTTTGAAATTGAGGTCATAATGTGCAAAATTGCAGCCCATCAGGCAGCCTAATAGCTGTTCTGGCCCAGAACAGCCCTGGTCTAGGCAGGTCTGTTCTCCACATAAAGACCTGATGAAATTGAGCTGCTTCGGTCTGTAACTCAGAAGTGCAGTTACTTGTGTTGATAAATTTTCTCAGCTAGGTGACAACCAAAGACATTCTGTTTAAATAGAAAAATTTTTAAAGAATGAAAACTGTAGGAATATCTAGCTCAGTCCTTCCATTCGAAATTGGCATTTTGATTTAAAATGCCCTGGAGGAGCTGCCCAGAAACTGAGCTTGCTCTGTAAAACCAGCACAAACCAAATTCTGTCATTATCCACATTCAGGACAGCGCCCAGTTTTGTGTTAGTGTTCTGTATCATATACGGCTAGGAAGAGTTTGAGGTGTTTCATTTGAAGGACATGTTTACTGTAACATGGTTAACTTGGATATAGAACCACAGAAATTTAAAATGTTTGTACAAGCTAGAATTCCGGGTAGTGCTGGTTGCCAATACCTGCTTTTAAAAGTCATGTGGATTATTTTGAGAATAACTTCCAGAGAGTGCTGGTTTAAACATGAGTACTGTTTAAACAAAGCACCTATCCTTTAGGCATTCAAATACTCTAGACTGTTCACTTTATGCCAAATCAGCCTAGAAATTGAATAATTATTTAAATTCCGTAGAAAAGCTAATGTGTAACTAAAAGTCTTTATCAGAAGAAGGCTCTGAAATCTCTTGTTTCAGTTGTTAAAAATTCAAGGTGTAGCCAACTCTGATTTATCCCATTCGAATAGCAATCACCCGTGATAAAAGTTCTGTTAATTTTGAATTTTACTTTCAGGACTAGTTTTATTCAGCTTCTGTCCCGACAGTAGCAAGCTGATAAACGTGAGTTTCCCTTCTCCTTCCGCTTGCCTTCTTTCCCCTCTAAGTGCTGTGTTAGTGACATGCTAGGAGGGCCCGAGCAGGGACGTCCAGAGAGATAGATTACTGTCCCAGACTCATCAGAATTCAGACTAGAGGCTTTGCTCAGCCCCATAGGGAAGTCCGTGTAACTGCAAGGGCGGTCATGGTCAAGGCTGTCCTGCCATCTTAGCTGTTGCGTTTGTGTGTGATTTTCAGAACCCATTTTCCCCTTCCCTTCATGGTAGCCTCGGGGCTATTTCTTTGAGGAACAAGATGGCTTTCACACATTAGGGAAAGTTCTCCTGACTGTCAGAGAATAATTAATTACTTCTCATGGGCTGCTTTTCCCCACCGAGCCAAAGTATTTTGAGAGTTTCATTATGTGACCAGATAACCATGATGGCTACCTGGGATAGGAAAGCAACCTGAAGAATGGAAAGTCTGATCATGAAGATCCCAGACAGCCAAGATATATGCCAGTCTTGACCTATTGCTGTGTCATGCAAAGAAGCCCTCAGACGCCTCCACAAGTACATTGGTAGTCAATGCAGAAAAGAGGCTGTCCTCACGTATCCAACCGAACCAGAAGGCTCACTCGGCTCACTCACTAACCAAAACCCAAACCCGTTTATATCATTGTGATTCCAAGTAATGAGCGTATTTAGATGAGCCAGGTTTTCTAAGAAGTAGAAAGAACATCTGGCTTTTGAATCCACTTGCTTTACAGGTTAATTGTTCCATCACCTTGCAGTCAACTTCCTCAGGTTGCTAACACATCTTCACTTTGGCCCTACCTATTGTCCTTTGCCATTTTTGAAAGTTAAAAGCCCTTTTTCAGAATGTGACTAGAACTCATATGACAGATTTAGAAGCTTAGAGTAGCCTGAATAAGCTCTTATACACCAACAGACAATCCCACCCCTCTCACCTCCCCCGCCACCCTGAAAAGGGCAGATATGACTGAGGTCATTTGGGGCTTGTAGTTTCAGCTTCGCCAGCCTGTCTCAAGCAGCAGATATGAACGAAGTGGTTTGGAGTCGGAGCACAGGGAAGCAACAAAAGCACAACAGGTTGTCACCACGGTGCTTTAGCACTTGTGTTTTTAGAGAGTCACCTGCTCCCAGAGCACTTGCAACAAAAAGAAGAAAAACTGACAGGTGGTCCAGGGACCTCTCCCTGGGATTTGGAACTAGACTTCTGGACAGAAGAAGTAGTATATTCTCAGTCAGAAAGGTTGAGGGCTGCAAAAAGAAAGCCTATGGAAAAGAAACTACTTTGTTTTAGGGGTAGGAAGAGGGATTAGTAGTTAAGACAGATACATGGTTAAAATAAGTGTTATTCCTGTTGATTCTA
>NW_011888881.1:2788453-2792288 GCF_000151845.1 Pteropus vampyrus | reverse complement strand
TTAGTGACCCAGTTGCACCCTCAGCAGCCCCCCAGTTCACTGAGCACTGTGTGCGGTGGCCTCTGCCCCAGGGAACACAGGAGCTAGGACTGCTGACTCCTCATGCCGTCTACACAGCTGTTTCCAAAAGTGTTGAATTTAAGCGAATTTAAGTGAATTTTCTCACCTCATAGATGTGGCCTGGTGGGAAAATGAGAGCCACACCAAGGACCAAGGAGAAAGTGAAGCGTCCTAGTGACAGGGACATCCGGGGACGCCCTGCAGGAAGATGACCCCTTACTTTGCTTCTCTCTTCCAGGATTGCATCAGCTTGGGTTCCGGAGAGCCGAACAGGAGTTCCTACCACTCCTTCGTCCTCTACCACAGTAACAGCCCTCGCTGGGGGGAAATTATCAAACTGCCCATCCCCATCGACCGGTTCCGGGGCTCCCACCTGCGCTTCGAGTTCAGACACTGCTCCAGTGAGTGGCCCTCTCTCCACGTTCCTTTGCGGATAGCGCTATAAGTCTCCCTTCTCCGGAACAGAGTTGAGAGGGTTCTTATTAGTGGGGCCAGAAAATGAGAAGTGAAGAAATGGCTACTCAGAGATGGGATGTCACCAGAGGCTGTTCTTTGGACAGTGGTTGTCCAAAATCATGGTATTGGTTCTTCTGAGTGTCTGACCTGGACGCTGGGCAGTTGTCACTGTCATTCTTTTTGGGTGTTCCCTTCGTACGTATTCAGCTGCTTCCTAGAGAGCCCCTGGCTTATCGAGACCAGCAGTTTGGTTTCTGCCTGGGTCTAAAGAGCCTGTGTAGCCGGGGATGTCAGCGGAAACTCAGTCCAGTATGTTTCCCTTCGTCCTTGCAGTCAGGTTGCTACCTAATTAATGAAAGTAAGGATCAAAGAAGTAAACAGCATAGGTGATGAGCGCAAGGGGAATTTCTAATTTAAAAAGCAAAGTGGGGGCGGGGAGCAGAAACGACTAACACCAGCTCCGATTGCAGCAAAGGACAAAGGGGAAAAGAAGCTCTTTGGCTTTGCATTCTCACCCCTGATGCGGGATGATGGCACCACTCTCTCCGATGACATCCACGAGCTCTATGTGTACAAGGTATGGGCCCTGGCTGTCTCTCACCTCCCTCCCTCCTCTGAGGCCACTTTCGCCTGTGGTTCTCAGCTAGGTGGTTTGCCTTGGGCGGGCCAGAGGATCCAGGGTCGTGCGCTGGCAGGTGACAGCAGGCTTTTGTCTTCTCCCCATAAGTAATGCCAGCAGGCCCTTTGTTTCCCACCTCCCGCTCCACTAGTCATGAACATCCATTACCAACCCCTAAGTGCCGCTGTGGCCCTGGCTAGTGTACCCTGAGACCTGCTGTTTGAGATCATGGTTCTGTCCGCCGTCACCTACACGCCGGGTGGAGGCCACATGTCCTGCCTTATTCCCTTTAAAAGGCATGTCAGCTGTTCTGGGGAGTTTTGGGACAGAGGGCAGGAATCAGCCAGGAATCTCCCGGGACTCGATGTTTCTACATGGCGTGGACCAGGAAACAGTCCGTGTTCTCCGCTTCTGCCTACAGTGCGATGAGAACAGCACGTTTAACAACCACGCTCTGTACCTGGGCCTGCCCTGCTGCAAAGAGGACTACAACGGCTGCCCGAACATCCCCTCCAGCCTCATCTTCCAGCGCAGCACCAAAGAGTCTTTCTTCATCTCCACGCAGCTCTCCTCCACCAAGCTCACCCAGAACGGTAGGCGATGCTGCCCACAGGCTGGTGCCCTCCCTGTCCTCAGTCGCTGGTCCATGTTGCTCACGCACATTAAGTGGCACAGAAATTATTGCTGTCATGCCACAGTGAGGGGAGTCTTCTCATTCAGAGTCAAAGGAGTCACTTGGCAGTAGCAGCCCATGCGATTTCCCATGGTTTTAGCAGCTCCAGAGTGCACACGCACAGTTCACAGATGTGTCTTTGGCCTTGACCTCGGCACTGAAGCTTCTGCTGTCATGCTCGCAGCTCTTTCTGATCCCCCAAGAGCCCACCTGTCAGTAGCCGGGAGGGTCTGGGCGTTCCTCGTCCTTGGCAGAGCCGGGGTTCACTGTCCTTCACGCTTGCTTTCCAGTGGACCTCCTTGCTCTGCTCAAGTGGAAGGCCTTTCCAGACAGGATCATGGACATCCTTGGGCGGCTGCGGCATGTCAGCGGAGAGGAAATCGTTAAGGTACGGCTCACACATGCTCCTGAGCGAGAATCTGGGCAGAAGGCCTTACTTCCCCCTGGTTTCTGCCAACAAGCTTCTAAGACCATTTTCAAAATATATAATTAGATGAGTAGGAATAAAGTTTCTTTCTTTTTTTTTTTTAGTTAGCTTCTTTTTTTAAAGTAGTCATCACATCAGGTTTACTGCCTTTTGAAAACTATATTTAAACCCTAATTTCTGCCTTGTTTTTCTTCTTAGAAAGCAAAATGGTAATTGAAGGATAGTGGGACAGCATCCCCTCAGGAGCGGTCCCAGTGCCTTGTGCTGTCTGCATTCCTTTAGGTCTTCTCTCCCTTTCTTAGATCTCGTTCTCATTGTCCTTACTTTGTCATCCTCTAAACACAAACCCAGCCTGATGTCTTCTTTCTGGCACCACTCTCGTCATTATCTAAAAGAACTCTAATCTGTTCCATTCACTTGCAGCTGCTGATTTTGCCCGGTCCCTCCCTTAGAGTCCATGCTAGGGAATCCTTCCTTCTGCCCTGCCTCAGCCGCTTCCCCCAGGAACCTTCATGACCTTTCCCTGCTAATGGCCTGAGCTGTCTGACAGCAGTACTACCAGTCCCCAGCTGTCTTCCACAGGCTTCTCCACACTGCATAGTGTTGGCCCACCTGATTTTAGCTCAGGAAATGCCCAGGTACTTCCTGATGGTGAGAGCCCTACAAGTGGATTCTACACAATGGACTGAGCTCCTCTGAGGAAGATGGAGGTGCTTGTGGTGATCAGCAAGAGCAGTAGAATGTCGGACAGAGACTGTATCTTAAGAAGGCTCTTTGTCCATCAGTGAGCAGCTTAGCTCTGGCCCTGCAATAGCAGATCAATTAGCAGATGCACTGTCTATATATACTTGCCTTTTACTGTTCCACTGACTCAGTAATAACACGACATGGTGTCACCAAATGAGGAAGTTTTAAAGTCTGTGTACTGCTGTGTACTTTTACGAAGTCTTATACGAATTTTGTTTTAATCAATTGATCAGAGTATCATAAATTTTAGAAAGATGTCTTAACAAGCAGATACTAGTTTTTGAAACTTAAGATAAATTCGTACTGAGGGCATTTTTTTCTTCTGAACATATTAAAAATATGAGCCAATAAACAAAGTAGTAGAAGTCTTTGAACTTTTTTAATGCTGAGTTGTCGTATTCCTCACAAGAGAACATTCTTTCGGTAGATCTGGTTTTAGCATCAGTAATTTGTCTCGAGCCAGCCAGAAGAGAACATGAAGAGAATATGCTAGCATTTTAAAATATGTTTTTACTTTTTATTAGAAGATTTCAAACATTCACAAAGGGAGACAGAATAGTATAAAGAACCCTTCGTGTACCCATCAGCCAGCACCAGTAGTCACCAACCCGTGGCCAGTCCTACCCATTAACATCCCATCCAGGCCTCCCACCTCACGTCATTTTGAAATAAACTATAAACATTGTATCATTATATTCTGTTTTGACCAACAAAATGTTAGATTTGATTCTTTAAAATTTTATTTTATTATTAGTTTCAAGGATACAGTACATCAGTTAGACATTTAAGACTACCAGCATCCATGAGTATTTGTCATTTTCTCCCTTGGTTTTTGCATCTTGGAAAGGAAAGA
>NW_011888881.1:2786024-2788403 GCF_000151845.1 Pteropus vampyrus | reverse complement strand
CTTGTTTTTCTTCTTAGAAAGCAAAATGGTAATTGAAGGATAGTGGGACAGCATCCCCTCAGGAGCGGTCCCAGTGCCTTGTGCTGTCTGCATTCCTTTAGGTCTTCTCTCCCTTTCTTAGATCTCGTTCTCATTGTCCTTACTTTGTCATCCTCTAAACACAAACCCAGCCTGATGTCTTCTTTCTGGCACCACTCTCGTCTTTATCTAAAAGAACTCTAATCTGTTCCATTCACTTGCAGCTGCTGATTTTGCCCGGTCCCTCCCTTAGAGTCCATGCTAGGGAATCCTTCCTTATGCCCTGCCTCAGCCGCTTCCCTCAGGAACCTTCATGACCTTTCCCTGCTAATGGCCTGAGCTGTCTGACAGCAGTACTACCAGTCCCCAGCTGTCTTCCACAGGCTTCTCCACACTGCATAGTGTTGGCCCACCTGATTTTAGCTCAGGAAATGCCCAGGTACTTCCTGATGGTGAGAGCCCTACAAGTGGATTCTACACAATGGACTGAGCTCCTCTGAGGAAGATGGAGGTGCTTGTGGTGATCAGCAAGAGCAGTAGAATGTCGGACAGAGACTGTATCTTAAGAAGGCTCTTTGTCCATCAGTGAGCAGCTTAGCTCTGGCCCTGCAATAGCAGATCAATTAGCAGATGCACTGTCTATATATACTTGCCTTTTACTGTTCCACTGACTCAGTAATAACACGACATGGTGTCACCAAATGAGGAAGTTTTAAAGTCTGTGTACTGCTGTGTACTTTTACGAAGTCTTATACGAATTTTGTTTTAATCAATTGATCAGAGTATCATAAATTTTAGAAAGATGTCTTAACAAGCAGATACTAGTTTTTGAAACTTAAGATAAATTCGTACTGAGGGCATTTTTTTCTTCTGAACATATTAAAAATATGAGCCAATAAACAAAGTAGTAGAAGTCTTTGAACTTTTTTAATGCTGAGTTGTCGTATTCCTCACAAGAGAACATTCTTTCGGTAGATCTGGTTTTAGCATCAGTAATTTGTCTCGAGCCAGCCAGAAGAGAACATGAAGAGAATATGCTAGCATTTTAAAATATGTTTTTACTTTTTATTAGAAGATTTCAAACATTCACAAAGGGAGACAGAATAGTATAAAGAACCCTTCGTGTACCCATCAGCCAGCACCAGTAGTCACCAACCCGTGGCCAGTCCTACCCATTAACATCCCATCCAGGCCTCCCACCTCACGTCATTTTGAAATAAACTATAAACATTGTATCATTATATTCTGTTTTGACCAACAAAATGTTAGATTTGATTCTTTAAAATTTTATTTTATTATTAGTTTCAAGGATACAGTACATCAGTTAGACATTTAAGACTACCAGCATCCATGAGTATTTGTCATTTTCTCCCTTGGTTTTTGCATCTTGGAAAGGAAAGAGAACATACTCTAAAAGACAAACAAACAAACGGTGCTTCCAGATCTTTTACTGTCATTGACAGCCCCATCAGCTGCATTCTCCCTTCTCCTGGGATACTAATTTCTAACCAAAAAAAATAGTATCGTGGATAAGGCCTGGCTTGCCACATCCTCATCTAAATGACCTCTGTAGAGTTAGGCCACAGTAGAGAGCAAGGAACTGCTAAACTCTCTGGGGTCCCAGGAAAGTGAGTTCTTTTTCTCAAAATGAGTTTGGCATCAGGATCACTTAGATTGTCTTGATTTCAAAATTGCTCTCCCATGTGGATGCCCTCGGTTTTTTAGGTAATTGCTCTTTCCTTAGAATTTTAGCACTTATCCAACTGGAGCCGCCTACTTATGGCCCTTTGGGCTACAAGCAAAGACCCCAGGTCCACCCAGTTACCCCTTAGCTAGGTGGAGACAGGTACTCGACCATTTTTAAGTGGTGGTTTGAGATCTTTGTTTACTGCGAGATAAATTTGCCAGTGTGCAGAGTCTGACCACATGGACAGGCCCTAAGACCCGAGCCCTGTGGTTTTTGTGCTGTTGCAGTTCCTGCAGGACATCTTAGATACACTCTTCGTGATTCTGGACGATAATACAGAGAAGTACGGCCTACTGGTGTTCCAGTCTTTGGTAAGTCTCATCCTTCTCGGCTTTCATTTTTCCTATTGCATATTTTTAAAAGAGGGAGGCAATTTAATAGAGTGAGTCAGTAATGAATTAGATGCTTTTAATAGAAAAGGGACCATGGAGTGTCACCCAAAAAGACCAGCCTACCAGGAAGATCCCTACAAGATCAAGTTTGAAGAATTCAGCAGGGTCAGGTCCGAGCCTCAGCCCTGTAGTTCAGTACTCCATCTCGCCACTGCTGCAGAGTTGCCTGGCCCCTGAAATAGTGACCTGCACCAGCACAAGGCCCAGAGGCTGCTACTATGG
>NW_011888881.1:2761682-2784446 GCF_000151845.1 Pteropus vampyrus | reverse complement strand
TTTCAGTTCTTTTGGATGTGTATCTGGAAATGGAATAGCTGGATCATATGACAATTCTATTTTTAATTTTTTGAGGAATCACCATACTGTTTTGCACAGTGGATGCACCATTTTACATTTCCATTACAGTGCACGAGGGCTTCAACTCTCCATATCCTCACCAACACTTGTTATTTTCTGTTTTGTTTTGTTTTCTGTTTGGGGGAGTTTTTTTTTTTATAGTAGCCTTTCTAAAGGGTTTGAGGTGGTATCTCGTTGTAGTTTTCATTTGCATTCTCCTAATGATTAGTGATGTGGCATCTCTTCATGTGCTTATTGACCATTTGTGTATCTTCTTTGGAGAAAAATCTGTTCAGGCACTTTGCCCATTTTTGAATCAAGTTGTTTGGTTTTTGTTGTTGAGCTGTCAGAGTTCTTCATATTTTTTGGATATTAACCTCTTGTCAGGTATACGATTTGCGAATATTTTCCCCTGTCGCCTTTCACTCTGTTGGTGGTGCCCTTTGATGCACAGATTTCAATTTGATGTAGTCCAGTTTATCTACTTTTTTATTTCGTTTCCTGTGCTTTTGATGTCATATCTAAAAAGCCATTGCTAAATTCAGTGTAACTTAAGCTTTTCCCCTGTTTTTGTCTAAGTGTTTTATACTTTTAACTCTTACAGTTAGGCCTTTGATTCATTTTGAGTTAATTTTTGTTGATTGTGTAACATGAGTCCAACTTCATTTTTTTGCACATAGATAGCCTGTTTTTCCAATATAATTCGTTGAACAGACTATTCTTTCCCCCATTGAATGGTCCTGGCACCCTTGTTGAAATAATTCGACCATATATGCAAGAGTTTATTTCTGGGCTATTTTTATATGTCTGTCTTTATGTCAGTATCACACTTTTGATTACTGTAACTTCTGTAGTAAGTTTTGAAATCAGGAAGTGTGATTTTTCTAACTTCTTTTTCAAGATTGTTTTGGTTCTTTGGGATCCCTTGGATTCTATATGAACTTTAGAATGGATTTTTCTATTTCTGCAAATAATGTCATTGAGATTTTAATAGAGAGTGCATCAAATCTGTAGTTCACTTCAGGTAGTGTTTCCATTTATTAATATCTTCTTTATGGTCTTCCTACAGTGTTTTGTAGTTTTCAGAGTACAAGTCTTTCACCTCCTTGATTAAGTTTATTTCTAAGTATTTTATTCTTTTTTGATGCTACCTTATATGGAGTTTTCCCTTAATTTCCTTTTTGGATTGCTCATTGTTAGTGCATAGACATGCAACTGATTTTTGAGTATTGACTTTATATCCTACAACTTTGCTGAATTCATTGATTAGTTCTAAAAGTTAAGTTTTGTAGAATCCTTAGGTTTTTCTACATATAAGATCATGTCAGCTGCAAACAAAGATAATTTCACGTCTTCCTTTGCAATATGGATGCCTTTTATTGTTTTTTCTTGCCTGTAGACTCTTTCAATACCATGTTGAATAGAAGTGGCAGGAAGCAGGCATCCGTGCCTTGTTCCTGATCTTAGAGGAGCAGCTCACAGTCTTGCACCACTGAGTGATGTTAGCCGTTGGCTTTCAGCCGACATTTTAAACCATAGTTTCTTACATAGCTGTCATACTTTTCCTTTTTCCTTCTAAGAAATGATGACACATGGACAATAGACTAGTGGTTACCAGAGGGGAAGGGAGAGCGGGGAGGGGGAAAAATAAAAATAATAAAATGTTAAAAAAAAAAAGAAAAAAAATTTCATAATATCATCTAATGTCCAGACTACATTAAAATTTCCCAATTGTCTCCAGAAAAAAAAAAAAAGAGATGATGGCAAAGCTGTTATAAAGAAGTCTGCCTTTTTCATGAGAAACATGTAAACAGCTAAATAGAACACACAAGTAAATGTCAAAGAAATAATAAGATAGTCGATGAAAGATAATATAAATAGTAAATATGGGAAACACAGGTTTTCTAAAATCATTAAAGCAGTTTTTAAAAAGTCACCATTTTCTTTTATGGAATTAGCACAGTTTTCGAAAACAAAACCCAAGGGTGGTGAGGCTGTAGGGTCACTGTAACTCTGACACTTCGATGTTACTGTGGAGAGCAGGCACTATGCTGTGTGTTTTACAGGTGTCATCTCATTAGTATTCCCAATAACTTTGAGATGTGCTGTTGTTTCCTCCATGTTTTAAATGAAGAGAACGAGGCACATAGGGATCAAATAACTTGCCCAAAGACACAGAACTAGAAACCGATAGGCTCCAGATGTGAACCCTCCTGTCTGGCCAGGGCCTATACTCTTGACCTCTGTGCTCTATTGCCATGTAAACATATAGGCCTTCTGACCCTGTAATCTCATGTCACTCAGGGGACTTGGTCCTAAGGAAATAAATTGGATGTGGGTCGAGTGGAGGGCAGGGTGGCACACGGGACTCTATGCCTTTTTCAGGGTCTACCATTGACGAGCCGTTGTGTGGCATTGGGACATAGCAATTTTAGACAAAGCAAAAATACACGTATGGTCCAAGACTTTGGGAAAACTTTCTTGTAATCAAAGAAGAAACATGTGTTAGGGAGAGTAGTGAAGAGGGATTGTACTTGCTAATTAAAATGCGGCAGCTCTTTATGGACAGAGAGCGTCGTCTGGTCTCAGATGATCCAAAGAGTCCACAGCTGTAATGGAGCCATCACTCCATTCTAGCTCATCAGTGGGATATTATTTTCTATGTGGCTGATTCAGGGAAGAAAACATTTCAGGCTGCATTGCTTGTGCAGTAAAGTGGGGTTTCTGGAACTGTTCTCTTTCCCAGGGAGCTCATCCGCTGTCTGAAGTGGTACATGGACTGCTCAGCAGAACTGATTCGGCAGGACCACATTCAAGAAGCCATGCGGGTAACGTACTGAGCTCGCTGTATGCAAATGGCCCGCCCCTGCTTGTCACTTGTGAGTAATCCCAGAGGTACAGTGTGCAGGACAAGCGGAGACATCCCAGTACACTGGCCTGCTTTCAGGACACTTCGGACCACATAACTCCCCTCCCTTCACCTCGATTTTGCGCCAGAAGATGCTTATTCCTGATGATGTTATGTTAGCAGGAGGGAGGCGTGCACACGGCTCCTGGCCATCCTCTCTGGGTTCTGCCAACAGCATTGGCCTCTGCTTCCATTGGCTAATGGATCGATCATACTCCTTCTGAGCCAGTGTTGGTGGCATCATTAATCAAAATTAAAATCTTCTGATACTTTTTTTCTACAATAGTTACTAAACATTGATTTTTGGAATGGCTTCAAATAAAAAAGAGCTGCGTGGATGCCCCAGAATGCTGCGTGGATATGTTGAGAAGAAGATAATCTTAAAACCTTGACCTTTGGAGGAACCAAGGGTACCCCCATGGCAATGACCTTGCTTAGACAGGTTCCATGACAAGGCAGCCCTTTATATGTTGAGCAGCTCCCGTTTATAGGAGACCATCCTCATTATGAGTTAACTTCACTTTCTGGTAAATTCTTTTCATGGCTGCTGTTTCTGCAGTAGAGAACAACCTATGAGAATGTTGATCCCTCTTTTGCTCAATAGTTCTCCAGACAGCTATTTGAAGACACTTAAAGTAAGTCCATACTTTCTTCCTTTCTGCCTCTGTCTTTTCTTATTCTTGAGTTACTCTGTTTTAATTGCTTTTTAACCATGTCTTCCCAACCCTTTTCAGTTAGCAATAGAAGGAGAATGGCAGCAAAGTAATTCTGCTTTTTCTCTGTCCTCTTAATATTACATCATCTGTTCTAAGTACCACTGGGCCTGTGATTTTGTTATTCTTGTCCACGTGGTAACAAGCAAAACAAATGTTTCCCTAAGCAGCATCAGATCGAAGAGGCAAAATGAAATCATAGATCTGTGTTTCTCCTACTTCTCTGCACATCCTATAAAAATCTAAAGCCACAAGTCCCATTTCTGGCCTCCTTCATACAGTATATGTGTACGGAGCAGTCAGCACCTGTCGTGGGTGCTGAGATGCGAAGAGGACCAAGACAGGCCTCTCCCCTTGAAGGACTCATCCCAGTGTCCCAAGGGGAAGTACGCACAAACACGGTGCAGAGCAGGGTCCTGCGTGTGATGTGAGGGCCAGGCCTGGGCTATCTTCTTCTCTGAACCCCAGCATCTGTCAGCTGCCGCGTGTACTATCTAAGCAGGTAAAGGTTGAGTTAAATGCAAAAGGTTTTATGTGAGTCCATAAATTAATTGCTTAAGGGTACTGGAGAAGGCATCACAAAGTAAGTTGTTTTCTCTTAAGAACTGTTCATTCAAGTCTACGGCCATGCCACCCTGAACACGCCCGATCCCGCCTGATCTCAGAAGCTAAGCAGGGTCGGGCCTGGTTAGTACTTGGATGGGAGACCACCTAGGAAGACCAGGTGCTGTAGGTGTAAAAAAAAAAAAAAAAAAAGAATCGTTCAGTCATTTATTTAGTTAATATTGCTTGATACCTGCCTTGTGTCAGGCACTGTATTAGCCCCATGGGATTCAGCAGGGGCCCAAGCAGAAAAAGCTAGGCCTTCATAGCACTTCCATTCAAGTGGGGGAAAGACAGACAATAAACACATGAAACGGATAAATACACAAAGTTAGTGGGCATAAAAAACTTGATGAGTACTGTGAAGGAAATAAACCAGGAAATAAGCCAGGGGGAGAGTAGCTGGAGAGGCAGATTTCCTTCAGATCCAGGTTTTAGGGAAAGCTGCTCTGAGGACATGACCTCTAGGCTGAAATCCGTGTTGGGAGCTGGGGACGAGCATTTCAGGTGAAGGAAACAGCGTGTTTAAAAAGCCTGCATGGGAAAGAGCTTGAGTTTTCAAACAACCAAAAAGCGGCTGATGTGGCTAAAACGGGCTTTCAAATGTTAGGTTAGGTGTGGGAGGCGACAAAGGAAGAACAGAGGCTGGTTCAGGGGTCTGGCGAGATCAGCTGGGTTGCTGGCAGGGTCACTTACGGAAGCGCAGAGTTCCTGGAGAAGATGGGCTTGGGTGGGGAGAAGGGGGAGCTGCATTGGGGGGAGCGCTTCTCCGAGGTATTTCCACACTTGTTCTTACCATTTCAAACTTGATCGAGTGACATCCAACACAAATGCATCCAGTTCGACGGTTTTATCAGGCCCTTTGCCCATCTTCGTCCAGGTCAGTTTACAAATCCTCTTGACCAAGCCAGTAAGTCTCCATGCGATCCTGTGGCCATCCTTTGTGACAGGACGTGTGTGCTCCTGGCCAGGCGCCTCTCCTTCTGGCATAACACAGCGTGGACCAGGAAACCCCCTCTTCTTCATTACTCTGATTCACTACATCTTGCCATTCTCCTCCCACCTCTACCTTTCACTTTCTGAGTCATGACCTTTCCAAGGGAGTTCTACCACTAAAGAAGATAAAAATAAACAGTCTTTTATTTTCTTACTTGGATCTGTTATTTGTTCCCTCATGAATGACCTTTGGTGGTGTCCTTGGCGGGTTTGAGGATGGCTTTTGAGCTCCTTCTCAGCCACAGTTCATTGTCTCCGCACAGGGTCAGGAGCACCCTTGAACTTTGAACGATTTCCATAGAGTCCACCCCTCACCTCGACTCCATTGTCTGCCCTCTTCTCCTTCCGCAGTCGTTTCTGCCTGAGGCGGTCCCGGCCAAGCTGATGCTGATCTTAAAAATCAGGAGGAATGGGGAACAGGGATGGGTGATGGATGGCTGGAAGTGGGCTTGTTTTCCATGCCCGCACCCCAGTTTTCGAAGGGCCGTCTCTGACACCGCCTTGTGCTCCCCTGCGCAGTGTCTGTGTTTTAGAACTTCGTGGTGGAACTAAGCCCTCGTGCCCAGAACGTGCAAGTGACTTTGTCGTCTGGTTCTGCTTCTCAGTCCAAAGCTAGTGATTGTTTCAAGCCACTCAATACATCTCTCGTGGTAGGTGTTTCAAACTGAAAAAACTGGTGATGAGGAAACATTTGCCCTTTTAAAATTAGAATATGGAGCGCAGGCTTTCCAGGTTCTCTCCAGACCAGGTGTTAAAAGGCTGCTGGAATGGAGGCTGTAGCTTTAGTGGAGATGAGGCCGCACGCTGAAACTTCGTCCACATGCGTCTGGTGCAAACCTTGGAAGACACATTTTTCTGAACCAGCCATTCTCTGGTGCCAACTGCCTTTTGTGTGGGACACACACACACACACACGCACACACGCACACATGCACACACCAGTTTTACTTTGCCGAACCTTCATGAAAGGTAGCTTGGGAATTGTTCCCTGTTATATATTTCAAGTAACTGAGCTCCATTTGTTTCATCCTTGGATAAGTTTCTCCTAAATGTCTCTGCCTTCCCAGTGTCAGGGAAGCATGTGCCATTTTTTTGATTAGAAAGCACAGTCTTGGATCTCGAATCTGTTCTTTTGAAAGAGAGTTACTCTGCTCACGAGCATGGGTCAAGCTGCAGGAACCCCTCAGAATCAAACCAAAGCGTGTTCTGGAGGCTGTTCATGAACTGTTTGTGGCAGGTGGCCTGGTCTGGAAGAAGGTTGGGGAGTGGGTGTGTCACATCCACCAGCTGCTATACAGCCTGGGACAAGTTTGGCCCAGCCTCCACCCCCATGAGAGGGCTGGCCTTGCGAGGCCCCCGGCTCTCTCTCGAAGATACAGACGACTCCTTATAGGACTCTTGGAATAAATTCAAGAGAAGTTCTTACAGCATTGCCTTTGGAGGGGCTTATTTCCAGACTTGAAAAAAAAATGCAGAGAAACTGATTTTTTTTTTTTTGGATCCTCTATGTTCTTGGATTCGACTGTTTCCATGACAGTCTGTGGTTCCTCAATTCCAGAATCTCAAAAAACAGTTATGAAGGAATTTGATGGTTCTCTCGGTAAGGTCACTGCTGCTCAGTGACCTTTGGACTTAGAGAAAAGTTTTTAAAAGTAAAGTGCATGTCTCCGCAGTTGGAATTGCCCATCACCTGATTTTCGTGTGTAATTTGCTGTTACTTTGCCCTTCGTTCCCTGCTCTGTTAGTTCCTGGCCATTGTTAACACGTTTCTATCCCTTTTTCTCCCACATCTCCAGGCCTTGGAGTACCTTTTCAAGTTCATCGTGCAGTCAAGGATCCTGTACTCACGAGCTACCTGTGGGATGGAAGAGGAGCAGTTCCGGTCGAGCATCCAAGAACTTTTCCAGTCCATTCGGTTTGTGCTCAGTCTGGACAGCAGAAACTCGGAAACACTCCTGTTCACGCAGGTCTGTCAGCTGCCGGGGAGTCGTGCTGCTGGATTCTTGTCTGTCTTAGCAGGTGGTTTCTTTGTCCTCTGGCTTCCAGAGTCGAAGAAGCCCTGCCAGGCTCCCGTGTGTTGGGTAAAGGTTGATGTACAAGGAAATACCTAATAGAACAAAAGGCTGCTTTTACTTCAAAGCTAGCTGTGCCCCAGCCACCAAATATAAAATGGCCCCGTGGCTTTATGGCCAAGGAGAGGCCCATCTTTGTTCTCAGGATCCTTCTTTAGGCCAGATGTGTTTAGCTACCATACTTTAGTCGTTGATGAAGATCGTATTTACGGAGGATGTTCAGAATGTGTAGAGACTTTCATCCCCTAGTTACTGTGTTAATTTAAAAAAACTTTAGATTAGTACTTGTCCATTCCAGCAGTTTAGTTTGAAATAGGTTGGAAAACAGTCGAAATAAGTAGAAAACTTTGGTCAAGAATTAGGATTAGATTCTATTAGAAATATCAGTGTAGGAAGGAAATTTGCTTTCTTGTATTAAAAATGTCAGTCAGCTAATCTATTACCTTTTCCATGCAACCTCGCCCTAGCAAAGATCAAGGATATTGCCATTGCCCTAGTCACAAGGGGTTATTTTCTCTTATAAGTAAATGTCAAAATTATATCTAATGGATTGCACTTCTCAGATTTTTTGAAGCCAATTATTACATCAAAACCGCCACCAAAGACCAGATAACCTCTCTCATGTCCATTCATTCAGTCACCGCCAGGACTGTCAGGAGGGCAAATGTCTTTATCAATGTCTCATTTACGATTAGAACAGTCTGTCTTTTGTTTTCCACTTGACTCCGTGTTGCCCTTCGTGGCCATTTGCTTTTAGGCCACTTGGCCCAGAGGACGGCTAAGTAATTGGGAGCTAGACTCTATAACAAGTGGGAATTCTGCAAGGTTGCCAGGCGCCTTCATAGAAAGGCTCCTTCCATGGTGCCTCCTCCTAAGTACCCAAACAACTCGTCTTCCTCTTCCCTTCCCTCCCCCAGCCCATCTGTTCCTGCCAGCAGAGGCCCAGGACTCCTGCCTGTGGCCTGCAGAGAAACGGGAGGGCGGTGGGTGGGGGGGGGGACCGTGGGTGCGGATTCAGAGGTAGCAGGCAGAGCAAGGCAGATGCGCATTCTGAGAACTCTGCGATGCCCTGTAAGCAACAGTACACTCCTACCACACCAGGAAATAGTTGAGATCTAGTCTCAGCTCAGACTTGAGTCAGGATCGGACCTGCTTCTCTGGTGCCAGGCTCACGTTTCATGAGTTTCAGAAGTCTCACCAAGTGTATTCAGGCAGATTTTCTGTCTTTGATTCTGACCACTGAGAGAGAGTAGGGTGCAAGTGTCTTTATGTCCTGGTGCCTAAGTGTAGGAAATTTAATTATTTAGGAGAGCAAATCAGCTACTGTTTGTTGTTGATTATGAGGTGTCTGCTTTTCCCCCCCTTTGTCTTTTTTATCCAGCTGCTTATGATAATGTTTTTGTGCTAATTCTAATAACTGCGAAGTAACCTTCTTGATATCCCAGGAAGTTATAAATCTTCAGATAGAATTCACATAAGTCCTGTGCTACGGCCTGGCCTGAGCATAGCCGGCAGTATGACAGACCTGTTTCCCTATGGCATCCATTTTCCACTCAGTCTGAGCCAGTGTCTAGTGCCTGATGAAGCCATCAAGAAAAACACCCCCCTCCCTCCCCGGCCGCTTTGGAAGAGCGCGCTCTCACCTTCTCGTCTCACGGCAACACGCGTTTCCCTTTGCAGATCTTGGGTTAATAGTGTGAGAGGACTGAGAAGTGGAGAAAGCCTCCCTCACGCTGCTTCCATGTAGACGAGAGAGAAGAGTGAGAACCAACATGCAGTGAAGGCCCTGTGCCAGGCACTCCACTGGACACGAACTTTATGTGCCTAATTTTATTCCACATGCTAATGGCAGGAGAGTATAGCATCGTCCCCACTTCATAGATGAGAAAACTGAGGATTAGGCTGTAACTCGCCCGAGGTTCTGTGGCAGATAAGTGGTAAAGCTGGAATTTGAAATCATGTCTGTCTTAATTCCAAAACTCATTCTCTTTCTCTTATACTTCTCTGCCTCCCAAAGGCTCTGGAATTATTATCAGATTGTCCTCAAGGGGCCACCTCATGGGCCTACTACCAGAGCGGAGCCCCTAGGTGTCTCCAAGCACACACACTCCTGGGCCATCCAGGTGGCTGAATGCTATGCCAGCATCATTGAAAGACCTTAAGAGGTCATGGCTGACTAAATCCACACATTCTCCATCCCTTGGATTTACCCCAGAGACCACCAGGCATCAGATTTCATGGTTTCAAATAAATGTCTCTATCCAGGGAAAATGGTCCAGCTCTCAGCTGGATCGCTGGCTGCAGGGCTCTGAGCAGAGTGCAGCTAGTGCTGCTTGGAGGTGCTCAGCTCTCTCTGCCATGCTCTCTTTGAGAAGCCCTTGGCTTGAGTTTTGGACCAAAATTGGAAAGTCAAGAGCTTGTGCATAGAGATAGACAAAAAACTTTAAATCCATTTTATGAGCAAAAACAGCTATGGATATTAAGGCATGTTGAACTGATTTCTCTCTATATTCCTTCCTCTTGCCAGCAGAAGCCTTGGCAAGTTATGAAAGCCACAAGTGGCCCGGGCCCCAGTCAGTTCCCTTGTTTCGATTCCCTCATTCTCTCATTCCCTCATTCCTCCCTGCTCTGTGTCCCAAGAGTGCCGCAGGGGCGGGTGGAGTCAGAGGCCAGGGAAGAACCCACCGCAGGCAGGGCTGCGGCAAAGCCTTCAGCCTCTCACCACCTTGTATCTTTGTCTGAGCTCACAAGATGGACACACACCTGAGCTAACCACGGCTTCACTTGCTTCTGCAGGCTGCACTCCTCAATTCCTTCCCAACCATCTTTGATGAGCTGCTGCAGATGTTCACCGTGCAGGAGGTGGCAGAGTTTGTGAGAGGGACCCTGGGAAGCATGCCCAGCACTGTCCACATCGGGCAGTCGATGGATGTGGTGAAGCTGCAGTCCATCGCCAGGACTGTGGACAGCCGCCTGTTTTCTTTCCCAGGTAACTCAAGTTGGGGTGAGAGTCAGATTCACCTTTCCTCCTTTTCAGGATGTTAGCCAAGAGGTAATCAAAAGATCGGGTTTATCAGTCATCATGCAAGAAGCCAGTAGCCTTTAAAATGCAGAGGATTTTTGGTAAACTGTGTTAGAGGATGCAGCCAGGACCTAGGCCTGCTGCCTTACTCACAGTGTATTCATACGGGCACGCATGGGGCGGCCTGCAGAGCAATGTGCAGTCCCACAGGTCTAGCCAGCTGCCAAAAATGGGGCCTGCCACACCCCCAGCAGAGGGAAAGGAGGGGGAGCCAGAGAGGAAGGTCTAGCCCGAGGGGATAAGGAGAGTCAAAGAAGTGGGAGACCCTGAGGGGACACCCTGAGGACCCACCTGCTTTGTTGGTTCCTCGTCTCACCGGTCAGATAGATTGCTCCTCTTCTCTTTGAAAGAGCCTCTAAGGATTAGTCAGAGATGGGCAGGGAACCCTCCCCCCTGCCGGAGAGGTCAGGACAGCCTTTCAGAGAGAACCTCCGATTCAACCCTGAAACCACATTGAACGGGACCAGCCTGCGGTGGTACCAGATGCTCCACATGAGCCTGATTCTTTAAGTGAAATATCATATCACTATTGTAGAATAATTTCCTAGGGCACAGGAATAAATCTAGCAAAACAATTACTATTAGAAGTTTTGGTAGAAAAAGTTTTCAAGTTTGACTTTTGAAGTAACAACAATAATTTCTCAGCCTGGCGCTACACGCATTTGCAGTGCTAAACGGATATTCTCTTTAACTGAATTCTGCCAGCGTGAGGTATCATTGATGGTACAGCTGCCACCACGAAAATCAGCTTTCGTCTGCCAGTAACTGTTTACAGTAAACACTCCTTCCTTCGGCAGCCCAGGAATGAAGCTTTTAGCAGTGGTTTGGATACACCACCACGGAGGCCATTGCCCACGCTCAGTTTGTGCACTGCTTTGAAAAGATGCTTTCTGAATGTCTGGGTAGGGGAGAGCAGACTACTCTCACTGACAGACTTTATTTCTAATATTTTTACATGCATTTGCTGCTTCCCATAATTACGTGAGGCAGATTATTCTTAAATAAACTTTATGTGGCAGTGGAACTATGTAATTGGGTTTTGAAATGACAAGCCCAGCACATTTTCGTCTGTATTTCTCCTTGAATGCCCGAACTGCAGCATCTTCCCTAAAGCGGGAGGGTTTTTACCAGTGGTGTCCTTTATCCAGCACGTATGTTCTTGGAACACACTGATCTCTCTTTCAGCAGATTCTAGTAACAGACTACTTACTATTTCGTCTACAGGCAGCTGGTGATTGTTACAAATCCTGCTATGTTGATATTTTGGTCTGCAAAATATACTATGAACTTCTCTTTCGGCCAAGCATCTTTTTAAACATAGAATAGCTATCGATCCATTTTATTAGAACATATTCTAAGTATTTGACAAGGTAGTTCCAAAATCTCTCATGTGTCGTATGATTAGTCTTCAGCTGAGAAAGATTTTCTTTCTGAATTTTATCTGAAACACTTAACTGTGGTCAAATATGAACAATAAATCCCAAATGCCATGGCTGGTTTGTGTCACTAGTGATCTGACTGCATCGTGCTGGCCAGGTCTGGAGGTGGCTGCAGGCTGCCAGACTCATGCTTACACTTGTGTTCACTTTGCCTTCTTACCACACCTGTGAGTAAATGCAGACGAGGCCGTTAGCACCTTATTCTACAGATGGGGAATACCAAGCCCAGAGGAGGAATCAACCTGCCTAAGGTCTTGGAGTGAGTTAATAAAGTAGCTTGAACTCCGGATTCAGCCTTCCTGAATTCAGGGTTCTAAACAGAGTCACCTCCTGGTGACAGTGCCATTTTGGTAACATTGAGGAGATAAGAAATGCAGAATTGACAATAAGGGTCAGCTAATTATCAAAGGCTTCTGAGAAGACAAAAGTCCAGCTGCTGTTCTATTCCTTGCTGCGGACACATCTAGAGGGGAAAATGAGGCAGGCCTAATGGCTGCCACAAAGGAAACAGGGGCTGGGGGGAGGGGGCGGAAGGACCTGGCCACCCAGCTAGGGCATCTTGAAGAGGGACCATTTGTAATCCATATTAAGTGTGCAGGTTCAATCAGTGCAGCTCATAGAACCATGTGTGTCATTTAAGTGGTATTTTCACTGTAGGCTAAGCTTTTCATTTGGAGTCTGGTCCTTAAAGAGATTTCGTTTGGATGCAACGTCCTAGCGTTCATCTCCCACAAAATGCCCTAGATACTAAGGCTCGAAATGAGAAGGAAGGAAAGAGAGATGGAAGGATAATGCTGTGGGTGTCTTATAATGCCCAGGAAGCAGGCTTCTGGGCCCACAGAAGGGAGCGGGGTGGCCTCCAGCTTGGCTTCGGTCTCAGCCCCACCTGCTTCAGACCAGCTGAGTCCCACAGTGCCACTGGCTTCCCGAGGCAGTTAGTCCTCCTCTGGAGGGCTTCTTCCTCTTTGTGTTTTCTCTCCCAGAATCCCGCCGCATCCTGCTTCCTGTGGTTCTCCACCATATTCACCTCCACCTGCGGCAGCAGAAAGAGCTGCTCATCTGCTCAGGGATTCTTGGCAGCATCTTCTCCATCGTCAAGACCAGCTCTCTGGTAGTGGCCCCGTACCCACTCCGGCCCCCGCAGCTCTGCCCCAGTCTTGTGTTACTTAAGCTAGAGGCAGAGCAACAAAGATGGCTTTGTACACTTCTCTGTCAGAGAAGCTTTCATCAGTGACAGGAAGGTGCCTGAGTGAATGGAGGCCTGTGTGTGCCCAGCAGGCTTCTCAACACAACACAGTGTTGCTATTTTTAAAAGTTTTGCTACGATAAAGCCACCCAGAAATGTAGTTATCTATAGTACCAAAAAGCCCAATCCTGTGCCATGCTCTGCTTCTACCAAAAGGTGTTAATTCTGCATTCCTGGGAGTGTCCTGAGGGTGCTTGGGCACGAGGACAGGGAGCCAGGCGGGCTGAGAGGCAGCTTGCTCATTCAGACTTTTCTGTCAGTTTCCTGGCAGCTCGATTCCACCCATATGGCATTCCTGTACTGTGCCAGATGAGGGCAGGACGTAGGAGAGAGAACTGCTGCCCACAAGCGCTCCGAGCCCCATGGCATGGTAGAATTGTGCTTTAGGAGTGAGATTTCAACCAGTAGTGCTTCCGCCTGTTTTCTTTCTTCTTTACATTTTCTTTTAAAAAAAGATCTGTGACCAGAAGGAGGAGAGGAAAGACATGTATCAGGTGTGGATAAGGGTAGGACATTATTTTAATGATATTCATTAAATATATTTATGACAGTAGAAGACATGCATATTTCTTATAGAAAATGTAGAAACTGTAGGAGGGTATAAAGAAATTAGGAACAAGAACGAGTTTTTTAATAATACTACCTCATTAAGTTGAAATAAGCTTTCTAGAGAAGAAAATTTCAAGTACATTTAAACTGAAGGCCAGTAGCCAGGTGATAAGAACCTACGAGGTTGGGCTATCCACGTGGAGCAGGACAGGTGCCAAAAAGAGAGTATGCTTGGTTTGCGCAGGATACAGGGACCCAGGAGGGTGCTCTGGTGTCCAGACTTAACAGACCATCTGGGGTTGGGGCCCGGCTTGGCAGAGTGGCTGTGACGGCTGTAGTGGCCCTATTGTTTGCTCTTGGCTCCAGGCAGGGTTGGCAGCTCTCCTTCCCACCAGGCCTCAGAGGCAACACGCTGCTAGTAACCTGAGGTCAGACTTGTGGGGTAGGCGGCTTTTTGCTTAAAAAAAAAAAAAAATCAAAGGGTAAAAGAAAGAGAGGAAGAGGAATGGGAACAGGTTACAACCTGAAGGAGATGGTCTGGTTTTATTGTCGGGTGCAAGTGGTTGCTGACAACTGCTGGGAGAGATGTCACAAGTAGAAGTGTTCCTGCCGGTTCAACAGAGGAGAAAGACGACGTTGGCCCCAACAGTTGCTCAAATTCTTCCTGTGGAATGGGGCACGGTGCAACTGTATTGAGTGGACGGGTAGGGGATGGATGAAATTTAAACTCCGTGAGAGCAGAGATACTGTCTTCCTTGTTCACCTCTGTACACTCAGGTTCTCGAACAATGACTGGCACGTGCTGGGTGACGGATTGATGGATAGATGGACAGATGGACAGATGGACATTCGGACCAGTAATATAAAGAGTCCGGAGAAGAGGCAGTGGGAATCTCTTTGTGAGATGATTAAAACGAGCTACAGGATTTGAGATTGGACGTGGGAGGTCTTGTCTATAAGAGGAGAGCATGGCTGCTTCGTACGTGCAGAGCCCGGTGGCGGGGAAGCAGCCCTTAGTGGGGAGGCCTGCTCTTGCTTCTGTGCGACTGCCTGGAAAGACGCACTGAGACCAGAGTCCTTCAGGTAGACCAGTGACCACAAGCAAGGGTGCTGAGGAGCTCGAAGTGGGACCAGGCATGTGGGCAGCGCTCGGGTCTGGCAAAGGCTGAGATCACCCCATGGTGGAAATAATCTTCGGAAAGGCTAGGATCCGTCTACGTGCGTTAGCAGTGGAGAGGGTGCCACCCCCACCCCGTGGTGCGAATGGTCAGCCATGTCATGCTTTCTCCTGACATTTCTAAGGAAATCAGAGAAAGTCTTTAACTCAGGACCTTCACTTTCGTCATGTGTATTGAAATTAACGCCTCTGCCTATGTTCAGAAGTGTGGGCGTCACGGTGATGCTGGGTGAGGGTAAGGCCCCAGCCATCATGCCGCGGCATCAGCGGCGGGAGTTCCTCCCCTCCTGTCAGAGCTGTCGCCCCAGGCTCCTTGACACTGCAGGCTAGTGAGGCCGCGACCGCGCTGACGTGGCCGACTTAGTAAGTACTGCCAGCTGCACACCAGCCTGGCCCGGCGCTAACGGTGTGCTCTCTTGCTGCTCGCTCCAGGAGGCAGATGTCATGGAGGAGGTAGAAATGATGGTGGAGAGCCTCCTGGACGTGCTCTTGCAGACTCTGCTCACCATCATGAGCAAATCGCACGCTCAGGAGGCGGTAAGAGGGCAGCGGTGCCCGCAGTGCACAGCCGAGATCACTGTTAGTAACTAACGTTCAGGTTTTCTTGCTTTCTTTTCTAACCCGGGGCTCCTCACCAACCCCCACCTCACCATCGCACCGCCCTCGTCTCAGCCTCCCTTCCCGCATGGCTGTCAGCATGCTGCCCTCTCCCCCCGCGAATCCGGCCTCCGTCCCCACTCAGAAGCTCTGGCTTCGTGCTCTGTGAGGTCTCCCTTAGGGCCGATTCAGGAGGCGTGTCTCGTTCTGCGTTCCTGCGCTGCCTTCGCTGGTCTTTGCCTTTGAGCCGGGTCATTTTCTGTAACGCAGAATGGACTAGAGATGTTGTTAGAAGGTGAGGAATAATAGACTGCTCCTTCTAGCAACAGGCTCTCCGGAATGATGTGCCTGGCAGAATGATTTTCTCAGAATTTGCTCGAGTCCTCACATTAGTTGCTTTCGCCCATAGTGTTGGGATCTCAGTGTCCAGTGTCAGGAAAAAGGTGATGAGGTAGATAGACTTGCACCGGGGTACCGGGCGGTGCTGTCCATGGTCCTGCGAGACAAGAAACAGCCCGGGGCAGCTTCAGGAAGAGCAGAGAGGTGGCCTCCGGCACCGGGAGCGGGCTTCTCAGCCCTCGTGTCGGAACGTGATGACCACATTGCACCGAGTCTTCCAGTTGGTAGGCAGGAGATTACAGTGATCTCTTCGCAGAAAACCCTCTTGGGAGCAAGCCAAGCTCCAGCGTGGCAGGCGAGCGGGGAGAGCAGAGCCGGGCCTGTGCTGCGGGCTGGACTCAGAGAGGGGTCTGCACCCCGAGGAGCGCCTGCGGAGGGCGCTCTCAGCCGAGGTGGAAAATCCCCCTGGCGCCCTGTAACCGTCCCGCTACCGGGGGCCTGACCCCGCTCTGTGCCCTTTACAAATCTTAGCTCACTTAGCAATACTAACGAAGTGATTCATTTACGTAGATTTAATGAAGATAATAACTACAGTTTAGCGAGCGCTTCTTTATGTCCTGGACTTTTTACTCAAATGTTTTATGTGCATTAATTCATCTGATCCTCATAACAAATCTGTGAATTATGACTTATTATGCCCATTTTTCAGGTAAAGCTGAGGTTCCCATACAAGTATATATTTTTACATAACTATATGCATAATAATTTCGTGGGTCTAGAAGGGATTTGAGAGTCTAAAAAACTGTTGTCAAATTCCCATGAGTTTAAAAACATTTGAAAATTGTCCAAATGAAGTCGTTTTCCTCCATGACTTCTGAGGAGGCCATCCTGTAAGAGGAGACCATGCTCGGCCACCACCAGCCAAGAATTGCCGTGAGATGGTGGAAGGCTTCGGAGTCCCTAAGGCAGGGTTTTCTTCCATGTTACCCCAGTTGGAACTTGAAGAAAGTTTAAAGACTCGTTTTTATCTTTAAATTTTATTTGTCTTAAAGGCCGGAGCTCGTCTTCTCATTCAGGTCAGTTTTGACTTCTCTGCTTTCCAGACAGTTGTGTTGATGTTTATTCCACCTGCCTGGTCCAATAACCACATGGAAGCTCTGGGAGGTCCCCAGAGAGATCCTTGTAGAAGGACCCAGCAGGACGGGCACAAAGTCCAAATTCTGTCCAGAGAAGGCCAAGCACTCTGATCCACGTAGCCGCTCTAGACTTCAGTACAGTGCGCTGGCAACATAGAGTGACAAAGGGCGATGTGGCTGAAGCTCTCTTAGGAAAATAACTGGAATATCCACCTCACTTTGCCGTGCTTCTTTGTTGTAGAGTAAGGTTTTTCACCTAGACCCACACTGCAGAGGTCTTGCTAAAACTCCCCAGCCTCCCCTAGCAGGACTCCCTCTCCTAGCAGAAAAGAAAAGTTATTCCCAGGGCCTCAGTTGTCACCTTCCCTTCCATGATCATTGGGGCCATCTCAGACCCTTCCTGCTGTCCTTGCCCTCTGTGGACTGGGGGAACACAGCCCTTGTGATTATCTGTGCTAAATGTTTTTTGGGTTGGTCCTCAGGGTGAGTATGTGTCCTGCCTTCTCTCGCTGCTCCGCCAGATGTGTGACACCCACTACCAGCACCTCCTGGACAACTTCCAGAGCAAAGATGAACTCAAGGTGGGCAGAAAAGCACTGACTGACCTTCCACCTAGGAAGGGAAGCATGTGGCTAAGATTCCCCAGGGGCTTTCCCCTGCCAGGGCCAGCGCAGGTGACCAGAGCTGCTAAGGGTGCAGGATTCACCAGCCCCACTTTACAGCTGACTGTATGGCTTCCAGAAGCTGTAAGCCGACAATATTCCCATACAGCCAGACCCTGGTGACACTGGCAGGTTTTCCCTGACTGAAAGCAGCCCTGTGACCATGTGCCTCTGGGAAAAGCTGCTCAGCCGCACTGGTGGCTTCCTTCCGTATAAACGCTACAGTCAGTCACCTTAGATTTTGCCCCTGCAAACCAAGCTTCACTGTTTAATAACTATAATAGTAATAATGGTGACAACTTTCCTTCATTAAAATGTATTTATGTAAGATAACTGTAGAGAGCAGAAGTGAGCACAGCCCACTGGCTGCCAGACTCTGGATCCAGACGACGGGGAACCTGGGAACATTCCCAAACCTCACGTGGCGTCAGCTGCTGACACACTCCTGGGGCTTGTGTCTTTGCATTGGAACATACTGCTCAGGTCATCCCTGGGTGAAGGAGCTATTGCAGACTTTAGGTCCATGCTCTACCTCATTCAGAGCCATCACTTTCATTTCAGAGTAATGCATTGCACTGTTTGTCATTTGTGTGATCTTTAAGAACCGTATTGCATCAATTAATAAGTGTCAGTTGTCACTTCCGGTATCTGGTCCTGCCTGCCTTTCCAATTTGCACAGACACGGGTCTCTGCAAATTGTCGTCGTTAACTCTTGCAGTGAGGCCAGCCTGTCTTCTCGGAGAGATGACCTTGAAAACCCTTGAAGCGAACCAACAGTTAGCCAGAGCCCAGACCTCACATCTGGGTCAAGCAGTGCTTGAGCTGGGCTATGGAGCCTGAAAATCCAGCCTTGGCTATTCTAGACCGTTTTCATCGTGTGTGTATGCATACGTGCACACGCGTGCTACTGATTCTCAGGTCAGGCTAGCATCATTCCCTTACTTTTTAATTAAATGTTTATTTTTATCACAGCAACATGTATACATAATTTTAAAAGCCAAAGCATTTTGCAAAGCTTAGAACGTAAAGCAGTGGTTCCCTGGCTCACCCTGACCCATGTCCAGTCACTGCTCCCCAAAGGCAGCCACTTTGAACTCTACCATTCTTCAAGTAGCTTCTGCTGCCACTTTTAAAATTCTAATTGTTAGTTATTACCTATTTTCTTCTTCTCATGGAAAATGAGGATGATTCCCCTGAATTATTCCTTTCTCACACATACATGTCCTTCCTCTCATTCTTCCAATATAATTTGCATGTTTTCGTTTAATTTGGTAATCTACTCTCCTTTATTACAGCCAGGTAAGTACTGTGGCGAGCCAAGAGCTGTACTCTGACACTTCCTTTCTTATAAACTTTTTGTTTTTTTCCTGGATTAATTGCCTCTTTTGTTACTTGCTTGGTTTTATTTTCTTTTGGTTTTCAGATCTGGCTAGGACTTCCTACCTTCTTTGTTATTTGCTTGGTTTTGTTTTCTTTTGGTCTTTAAGTCCAGCTAGGACTTCCTGTTTTCTCTGTCGTCTCTGTAACATACCTCTTCTTCCAACTGTCCTTATGGTGGAATCCGTCACATACTGTCAGGTCACGTTTTCCCCTGGAGACTTGCCCTGTTTCCATTCTTGTCAGTCTCTGTCTTTCATGTTAGACTTTCCTCCTACATGTGGAGACCTGCATGTCAGTTTGTGTCTACAGGTGAGGTCCTTTGGAGCTGATTAGCTCTGCGTGTGCAGGGCTTGTCTCCAGCAGGCTTCCCTGTACATGGTCGAAGAGAGGCCATTTGGTCCAAACATGCCCTGACTCCTGTGTCTGTCAGCCTTTCTCTTGGACTTGCCTGTTTCCTCAGAGAGGAATCCTTTACCCTTCTCACGGATGGAGTAGCCCGCCAATATTTGGGGAACCAAATAGGAAAAAGGGGTTGGGAGTCTTCCAGTTCAGCAGCTAAACTTTCTGTCACCGCCTGTTTTCATCTTGGCACCTCCGCCCTCAACTGTTGCTGTTTCCTTGAGAACAGATCCTCAGTGATCAACAACTTCAGAGAGCCGTCCTCAGTCTTAAGACAGGGTGGGGAAACATGAGATGGCAGAAGGGATCGTAGGAAGACTATAAACCAGTCCTCCTGTTTTTAGCCTCACACTGCAGTCTCTCAGAGGTGCCTGCTGAGACCTCCAGTGTCTCAGATTCGTGTTTCCTGCTGCTATCACTTCCAAAGGCTCTTGGCTATTAGCTTTTTCAGGTATACTAAATCAGTTACCATGAAAGTTTCCAAAATTTATTGACCTCTTGCATTCTCTTCTGTTTCTTTGTCTCTGTGAGCATATGTATTTCTGTAGCTCTACTGTTATTTTAGAGAATTTGAGGAAAGACAGAGATGAGGGAAACACGTTCACTCCACCACACTGAATATGGAGTTCTGTACACGTGTTCTTTCTTGCTGACAACATTATTGAGATGTAATTTGCATACCATAAAATTCATACTTTTAAACTATAATTCAGTCTCTGATTGTATCCATCTTAAAAGACTTACAAGTAATGAGATTAAGTTAATAATTTAAAACCTCCCACAAAGAAAAGCACAAGATGAGATGGCTTAATAGATCAATTCTACCAAATTTTTAAAGAAGTATTAATATCAATTATTCACAAACTCTTCAAAAAAACAGAAGAGGAAGAAAACTTCCCAACTCATTTTATAAGGTCAGTATTACCCTGCTGTGAAAACCAAAGACATTGCAAGAAAAACAAACTACATACCAATATCCCTTATGAACATAAATGCAAAAATCCAGAGCAAAATACCAGCAAACGTGATCCAGCAATGTATTAAAAAAAATTATACACCACATGATCAAGTGGGATTTATTACAGAAATGCAAGGTTGGCTTAACATATGAAAATCAATCAGTGTAATACACCATTAAATAGAATAAAGGTCAAAAACATGGTATCTTAAGGATGTAGAAAAAGCTTTTTAAAAAAAATCTCCAAATTTTTCATGATAAAATCATTTAACAAAATATAAATAAAAGAGAACTTCTTTAAACTGATAAAGAGCATCTATGAAAAACCCATAGCTAACATCATACTTAACAACAAAAATTTGAATAATCGAATGCCTTCCTGTTAGGATCAGGAACAAAAGAAACATGTCTGTTCTAACCACTTACATTCATTATATTGGAGGATCTGCCTGGGGCATTTAGGCACAAGAAAGAAAGAAAAGGCATCCAGATTAGAAAGGAAGAAGTAAAACTATATCTTCAAATGATATGATTTTGTGTACAGAAAATCCTAAGGCATCAATGAAAACACTATCAGAAGTAATAAGTTCAGCAACATTGCAGGATACATGATCAATATACAAAAGTCAGTTCTATTTCTTTTCACTAGCAAGGAACAGTCCAAAATGAAAAAGAGAAATAGTTCCATTTACAATAGCATCAAAAAGAATTAAAAATTAAGGAAAGAAATTTAAAAAGACCTAAATAAATGGCAAAACACCCCAAGTTCATGGATAGGAATACTTAATATTAAGATGACAGTACTTCGCAGAGTGATCTACAGGTTTGATACAAGAACAGTTGCCTTTTTGCAGAGATTGACGATCTGATCCATAATTCATAGGAAAATGTAAGGGACTCAGAATGGTCAAACAATCTTAAAAAAAATTATTGGATTCACACTTCTCAGTTTCAAAACTTACAGCAAAATAACAGTAATCAAGATTGGTACTGGCATAAAGATAGGCATATAGATCAATGGAAGTGGATCGAGAATCCAGAAATAAACTTATGTTTGTGTCGATTGATTTTCAATAATGGTGCCAGGACAGCTCAATGAGAAAGATGAGTCTTTTCAACAAATGGTGCTGGGATAACTTGATACCTACGTGCAAAAGAATGAAATTATACCCCTACCTCACACTATATAAAAAATTAACTCAAAAGGGAACATAGACCTAAATAAGGGCTAACCTGTAAACTTCTAAGAAGAAAACATAGGACTATATCTTTATGCCCTTAGGTTTAACAGTGGTTTTTAGATAAAGCACAGCAACAAAATAAAAAATACGTAAGTTAGACTTCATCAGAATTTAAAACTTTTGCATTCCAGAGGACGCCAACAAGAATGTGAAAGAAAACCTACAGAATGAAAGAAAATATTGGCAAATTATATATCTAATAAAAGGCTTGAGTCTAAAATGCATAGAGAACTCTTACGATTCAACAATGAAAAGACAACCCAATTAAAAAAATAGATAATGGATTTTAATAGACATTTCTCTGAAGAAGTACACATGAAACATGTTCAACATCATTAGTCATTAGGGAAATGCAAATCAAAATCACAATAAGACAACCACTTCACACCGAAAGTAGATATAATCAAAAAGACAAATATTGGCATTAATTTTAATTATTTTGGTTGAATACACCAGTGAAGGCATCTGGTCCTGTATTTTTCTTTGTGCGAAGCTTTTTACTAATTTGATCTTTTCATTTACGATAGGTCTGTTCAAATTTTCTGTTTCTTAAATGAATTTCGGCAGTTTATATCTTTCTAAGAATTTGTCCATCTCATCTAGGTTATATAATTTGTTGGCATGCATCTATTCATAGTAGTCTCATAATCCTTTATAGTTCTGTAACATTGATAAGAATGTCCCTTCTTTCATTCTTAATTTTAGTAATTTGAGTCTTCTCTGTCTCTTTTTTTTTTTCTTGGTCGGTCTAGCTAAATGTGTCAATTTTGTTGATCTTTTCAAAGAACCAACTTTTGTTTTCATTTTTTCCTCTGTTTTTCTATTCTCTATTTAATTTATTTATGCTCTAATTTATATTCTCTGCCTCCTGCTTGTTTTAGGCTTAGTTTGCCTTTTTTCTAGTTTCTTAAGGTGTAAGCTAGGCTATTGATTTGAGATCTTTTCAGTAAAGGTTTTAGCTTCATCCCATTAGTTTTGATTTGATGTGTTTTCATTTTTATTCATCTCAAAGTGTTTTCTAATTTCTCTCATGGTTTCTTCTTTGACTTATTGGGTATTTGTGAATGAACTGTTTACTTCCACATATTTTTTATTTTCCCAAATTTCCTCGTGACTGATTTCTAACTTACTTTCATAGTGGTTAGAGAACTTGCTTTATGTGATTTTAATTATTTTAAGTTTATCGAGGCTTTCTCTGTGGCCTAGC
>NW_011888881.1:2755008-2761632 GCF_000151845.1 Pteropus vampyrus | reverse complement strand
ACTTTTGTTTTCATTTTTTCCTCTGTTTTTCTATTCTCTATTTAATTTATTTATGCTCTAATTTATATTCTCTGCCTCCTGCTTGTTTTAGGCTTAGTTTGCCTTTTTTCTAGTTTCTTAAGGTGTAAGCTAGGCTATTGATTTGAGATCTTTTCAGTAAAGGTTTTAGCTTCATCCCATTAGTTTTGATTTGATGTGTTTTCATTTTTATTCATCTCAAAGTGTTTTCTAATTTCTCTCATGGTTTCTTCTTTGACTTATTGGGTATTTGTAAATGAACTGTTTACTTCCACATATTTTTTATTTTCCCAAATTTCCTCGTGACTGATTTCTAACTTACTTTCATAGTGGTTAGAGAACTTGCTTTATGTGATTTTAATTATTTTAAGTTTATCGAGGCTTTCTCTGTGGCCTAGCGTATGGTCTGTCCTAGAGAAGAGAATGCCCAAAAGCTTCTGAGCATTTGAGAAGAATGTGTATATTTTCCTGTTATTGGATGGAGTGTTTTGTGGATGCCTGTTAGGTCTAGTTATAATATTGTTCAAGATTTCTTTTTCCTCACTGATCCTTCTATTTAGTTGTTCTATACACTATTGAAAGTGGTATATTGAAGTCTCCAGCTATCACTGTTGAATTGTCAATTTTTTCTTTCAGTTCTGTTGGGTCTTGCTTCACGTGTTTTGAGGCTCTATTTTATGTGCATATGTTTGTAACATTGTCTTCTGGATATATTGACCCTTTTATCATTATAAAATGTTCTTTTTGAACATGGGGAAAAAATGGCATAGATGATAGAGGCTTTGTTCATCCCTCTGACCACACTGAAGTTGTGGCAGAAACAAAGAGCAAGCAAAGTCGCCTGGGATCTAGATGAACAGAAGCACTGAAACCAGGGAGAGAAATAAGAGACCGCCCTGCGGAAGTAGAAGTTAGGCGAAGCCGAGGACGTGAGGCTGCCCGGTCCCCAGCAGCTAAGTGGGACCGAGGCTATGGCAGTGGCAGCCGCAGATGCCTCTTAAAGGGGCCGTGTCCGTGAGTGGACTTTCATAGGGCAGACCTGCTCACTCTGAACACCAGCATCGGGTCAGCTGCTCAGGGGCCACCAAGGATTTACAGGGGGACACTGAGTGGTCGGAGCGAGGGCTGGAGGTGAGGCTTTCTGCCAGGCAGAAGTGTGGGTGGTATCCATTGTTCCTCTTTTGAGCCCTCCCCCTGCCCCTAGTGTGGGGACTCAGCACTGCCATAGATGAGATGTCATCAAGCCGGATAACAGAGGTCACTCTGCCCAGAGGATTCCCTGAAACGATGTCTCCCCCAATTCGCGGCCCTACCCAAGCCACTTCCAGGTGTGGCCTTGCTTAGTCAGGTGCCCCTTGATGAGCAGTGCCTAGACTCACGCTAATGGCATGGCCTCTTGAGGCAACTATAAGCACAGCATCTGTGGATTGCTTGCTGAATCTTAACAGGTGGCCCCGGAGGGGCACAGGCAAAGGCTAAACTTGGCCTGAGCTGAATCCCTCTCAGGACTGTGCCACTGGACACCTACTACACAAAGCCACGCTAATAAGACTGGGAGACTTAGGAGCTTTGCTTAGTTCATAGAAACAGACACAGAAAGGCAGCCAAAATGGGAAGACAAAGAAGCAGAAACCATATGAGAGAAGAGAATAGAGATCCGGATATAACGGAATCGAGCGATCTCACAGATGCAGAGTTCAACACACGGGTTATAAAGATGCTCAACGAACTTAAGAGAAGTGTAGATGAATTCAGTGAGAACTTAACAAAGAGATAAAATACATAAAAATGGAAATGGAAATTATAAAGGAGAATCAGTCAGAAATGAAGAACACATTCTCTGAAGTGAAGAGTATATTAGAGGGAGTCAACAGAGTGGGTAAAGAAGAGGATCAAACCACCAATATAGAGGATGGAGAAGCCGGGGACACTCAATCAGAACAGCAAAAAAAAAAAAAAAATGCGAAGACTATAATAATAACTTAAGGAACTTATGGGACACTATTAAATGTAAAAATATCTGTGTCATAGGGGTACCTGAAGGACAACAAGAAGTTGAAGAGGTATTTGAAGAAATAATGGTGGAAAACTTCCCTCACCTGGTGAGGGAAATAGACATACAACCCCAGGAAGCTCAGGGAGTCCCAAGAAAGAGGAACCCAAAGATGCCCACACCAAGACACATTATAATTAAAATACCAAAGGTTAAATACAAAGAGAGAATCTTAAAAGCAGCAAGAGAAAAGCACCCATAAGACTGGCAGCTGATTTCTCAAAAGAAACTATGCAGGACAGAAGGGTTTGGCACAAAATATTCAATGTGATGAAAACCCGGGATCTACAATTAAGAATACTTTATCCAGCAAAGCTATCATTTAGAGCTTCCCAGACAAAAATAAGCTAAAGGAATTTATCAGCACCAAGCCAGTATTACAGGAAATGTTGGAGGGACTTCTTTAAGAAGAAAAAACATGTATCAAAAACAGGAATAAAGAATGATAATAACTACATTCCCATCAACAATACCTCAGATGGAAAAGAATTAAGTGCTCCAGCCAAAAGATAGAGTGGCTGAATGGATAAGAAAACAAGACCCCTACATATGCTGCCTACAGGAGACTCACTTCAGATTAAAAGACACACAGAGAGTAAAAGGAAGGGGATGGAATAAGATACTGCCTTGATGGACCTAGAAAGTGTTGCACTGAACGAAATGGGTCGGACAGAGAAAGACAAATATCACACAATTTCATGTACATGTGGAATCTAAAGAACAAAATAACAACAACAACAAAAATGGAAATAAACTCATGGAGATAGAATATTCTGAGGGCTGCTAGATGGAAGGGGAGTTGGAGGCAATGGCAAAAAACGGGCAAAGGGATTAAGAAGTATAAATGGACAGTTACAAAATAGACAAGAAGATAGAAAGTGTAGCATAAGGAAAATAGTTAACAAGGTAATAAATATGCAAGGGGAAGAAGGATGTTAGATTTAGTGAGGCGATTACTTTGTGAGTCAATAGATCTCTAATCACTGCTGTAAAACAAACAAATATGTTGTATGCCAACTGTAATTGAAAAATCATTGAATTATACAGTGTAAATACAAGCAACTAATTGTCTATTATATTTCAATAAAGCCAGGAAAAAAATGTTCTTTTTTTCTCGAATCACACTTTTTTGTTAAAGTCTATATTGTTTGAATTCAACATAGCCAACCAGTTCTTTTTTGGGTGCTGTTTACATTCTATATATTTTTCTATCCTTTTACTTATCCTTTTATTCGTGTCTTTGAATCTCAAGTATGTATCTTGTAGACACCATGTAATTGGATCATGTTTATTATTTTTCTATCCTTTTTATCTCTGCCTTTTGATTATTTAATCCTTTTACATTTATTGTAATTACCAATGAGTTAGAATTTACACCTGCCGTTTTGCTATTTGTTTTATATTTGTATTATGTCTTCCTTGTTTCTTGGTTCTGTTTGTGCCTTTTTAGTTAAATATTTTTAGGGTGGCATTTTAATTCTCTTATTGTTTATTTTAGGATATTTTTAAGTTATTTTTTTAGTGGTTGCCCTGGGAATTGCAATTAACATCTTAGTTTTAAAAATCTAATTTAGATTAATACCAATTTAGTTTAATAGTATATAAAAAACTTTGCTCCAGTATAGCTCCATTCCATCCCCCTCTTTTGTGCTATTGGTCATATAAATTACATCTTTATACATTATAATTTCATCAGCACAGTTCTATAATTATTGCTTTATGCATTTGTCTTGTAAATCAAATAGAAGAAAAGAATTACAAACAAATATACACTGTTTTTTATATTTACCTGTAGTCACCTTTCCTAGTGCTCTTTATTTTTTCATGTGGATTTAAGTTACTGTCTAATGTCTTTTTATTTAAGACTGAGAGACTTCTTTTAGTATTTCTTGTAGGAAAGGTCTAATAACAAATTATCTCATTTTTTTTAATCTGAGAATATCTTGATTTAATCTTCATTTTTGAATGATAGTATGGCTAGAGTTAGGATTCTTGGTTGACATTCTTTCACTGCTTTGAATATGTCATTTCACTGCCTTCTGGCTTCCATCATATCTGCTGGTAAGTTACCTGTTACTCTTATTAAGAATCATTTGTACAAGACGAGTTGTTGTTCTCTTACTGCTTTCAAGATTCTTTGTTTTGGGATTTGACCGTTTGACTATGATGTATCTGTATGTAAATATCTTTGATTTTATCCTGTTTGGAGCAGTTCATTGAGCTGCTTGAATATGTAGATTAAAGGGTTTCTTTTATCAAATTGGGGAAGTTTTTAGCCAATATGTCTTCAAATTTTTCTTTTTTCTTTTTTTTTTTAATTTTTATATATTTTTTAGGCGATGCAACCTTTGGTTGACCTCATAGATTGCAAGGACCTTGTCAGCTTACAATCCCTTATTTTTTTATTTTTTATGCCTACGGCACCTAGTCTTTCTAGGCGGTCTCCCATCCAAGTGCTAACCATGTCCGACCCTGCTTAGCTTCCAAGATCAGAGGTGATCGGGCCTGTTCAGGGTAGCATGGTACTCTGGTGTCCCAGAGACCTCTGATATTCCATTCATTTTTCTTCATTTTTTTTTTCTATCTTTTCTTCTGGATTATCTCAGTTGACCTATCTTTATGTTTGCTGACTCTTCCTTCTGCTGGTTTAGATTTGCTGTTGAGCCACTCCACTGAAATTTTTATTTCAATTATGCTACCTTTCAACTCTAAAATTTCTGTTTGATTCTTTTTAAATAATTTCTATCTCTTTTATTGATAGTTTTTGTTGATGAGCTATTGCTATTATACTTTACTTTAATTCTTTAGGCATGGATTCCTTTAGTTTATTGAATATATTTTTAATAGCTGATTTTAAAGCCTTTTCCTAGTAAGTCTAACATCTGAGCTACCTCAGGGAGAGTTTCTACTGACTTCTCTTTTCCTTTGTATGGGCCATAATTTCCTGTTTCATTTCACATCTTATAAATTTTTTTGGTTGAAAACTGGGCAATTTAAATAATGCAGCAACTCTGGATATCAGATTACCTCCCTTCCCCAAAACATCCCCAGGTTTTGTTGTTGTGGTTTGTTATTTTGCTGTTGATGATGGATGATGTTTGTTTGCTTGTTTATTTAGTTACTTTCCTGGACCAGTTTTTAAAGGTCTGTATTCTTATATGCAGCCACTGAAATCTTCATTGAGTTAGCCTAGTGATCAGCAAATATCTGGACAGAGATTTCCTTAAATGCCTTAAATCAACAAGTCTTCTACACTTTGCAAAATATCTTTGTGTGTCTTAGGGCTTACCTTCAGCGCTCTAGCAGTTTACATTACTGCCTGAGCCGTCACTTCCCATTACACTGCCTGAGCCTCAGAGTCAGCAAGAGGTGAGAGATGAGGCATCTTAGGCCTTTCCTGGGAATATGTACAGCCCCTCTACACGTGTGTGTGGCCTTTTAGATTCTCAGAAATATGTCAGAGCTTTTCAAAGACCCCTATGGATATCTCATTCCCCAGATTTTTCTTTTAAGCCTTTTGGCCATTCTCTTGTCTGCCCCAACTGATAACGCTGTTTCATGTGGCAGGGATGTTAAATTATTATGGCTGATTTTATTTTCAACAAATTCCCTAGTGATAAGGCTTTTCTCACCAAGTAAGCTCGCAGTCAGGTCAAATAAGTCCTCCGAATGGGGCTTTCCCCGATTGCTGCCAAACAGATCAAAAAGTAACAATTCTCTGGGAATGGCACTTTTTCAGGAGCTCCCAAACCATTCTGTCCCTTCCAGTGACTGTGAGGCTACTGGATTTCATTACTACCATGGCTCCTCAGCTGCTTGTTTTCAAGGCTGTCATGGAGGTAGAGAGAGGGAGGGGTGGGGCTGAGGCAAGTTAAAATGCAACAAAGCCCACTGTTCCTACCGAGACTCAACTATTTTTCTTCAATAATACTCCTTGGATTATTGCAAGCCTTTGATTAGCCAGTCTTTGCCAGCATTTTATTGCTTTCTTAGAGGAGCATGTTTGGGGGCTCCTTACTCTGCCATTCCTAAAGTGCTTGTTCTGTCAGTGTATTCTTAACATTCAAGAAAGCAGATTCTTAAAATCAAATGCTCAGGGGCCATGACCCAAAAACTGAGACCCACAGACTCGGTTGGATACCAGTCCATTTGGATTCTAGCCTTCCCTATGCTTTGGGGTTTAGGCACTGGGCTGAGTGAGTATAGGGCTGCCTATGTTCTACCCAGCTTGTTTCTGCTCCCATCTGACCTGCGAGCGTGCCTGGAACTCACTCGCATGCAGCCCTCTGAGAGAAGAGAAGCAGAACCCGCATCTAATACACTGGTCCCGCCCATTCTCATAGTGTAGAGGTCAGGAGGACCCCATTGAAGAAGCGTGTGTGGCGGTGGTGGTGGTGGTCTCACATCAGGTTTTCCTCTTGTTTCAGGAATTCCTGCTGAAGATTTTCTGTGTGTTCCGGAACCTGATGAAGATGAGTGTCTTTCCTCGGGACTGGATGGTGATGAGACTTCTCACAAGCAAGTAAGTGTGGAAGGGCCCTGCACCAGCATCC
>NW_011888881.1:2738784-2754958 GCF_000151845.1 Pteropus vampyrus | reverse complement strand
CCCTAGTGATAAGGCTTTTCTCACCAAGTAAGCTCGCAGTCAGGTCAAATAAGTCCTCCGAATGGGGCTTTCCCCGATTGCTGCCAAACAGATCAAAAAGTAACAATTCTCTGGGAATGGCACTTTTTCAGGAGCTCCCAAACCATTTTGTCCCTTCCAGTGACTGTGAGGCTACTGGATTTCATTACTACCATGGCTCCTCAGCTGCTTGTTTTCAAGGCTGTCATGGAGGTAGAGAGAGGGAGGGGTGGGGCTGAGGCAAGTTAAAATGCAACAAAGCCCACTGTTCCTACCGAGACTCAACTATTTTTCTTCAATAATACTCCTTGGATTATTGCAAGCCTTTGATTAGCCAGTCTTTGCCAGCATTTTATTGCTTTCTTAGAGGAGCATGTTTGGGGGCTCCTTACTCTGCCATTCCTAAAGTGCTTGTTCTGTCAGTGTATTCTTAACATTCAAGAAAGCAGATTCTTAAAATCAAATGCTCAGGGGCCATGACCCAAAAACTGAGACCCACAGACTCGGTTGGATACCAGTCCATTTGGATTCTAGCCTTCCCTATGCTTTGGGGTTTAGGCACTGGGCTGAGTGAGTATAGGGCTGCCTATGTTCTACCCAGCTTGTTTCTGCTCCCATCTGACCTGCGAGCGTGCCTGGAACTCACTCGCATGCAGCCCTCTGAGAGAAGAGAAGCAGAACCCGCATCTAATACACTGGTCCCGCCCATTCTCATAGTGTAGAGGTCAGGAGGACCCCATCGAAGAAGCGTGTGTGGCGGTGGTGGTGGTGGTCTCACATCAGGTTTTCCTCTTGTTTCAGGAATTCCTGCTGAAGATTTTCTGTGTGTTCCGGAACCTGATGAAGATGAGTGTCTTTCCTCGGGACTGGATGGTGATGAGACTTCTCACAAGCAAGTAAGTGTGGAAGGGCCCTGCACCAGCATCCACAGAGCTGTTCTCAGACTAAGGAGAGTGTGTGTATGTGCAAGAGAGAAAACAAGACACGCATCAAGGTCAAGTCATGGGATCAGAAAGGAGAGGGTAAATGTGGAAAAAAATGTTTGGAGACACAATTAGCAGGACTTGATCATTTACCATAAGTTCAAAGAGAAGAAAAACCCAGAGATATTTTAAAAATGGAGCCTAAGTGCCTGGCTCTTAGATGACGTCATGGTAAGGATAGAAAAGGAAATGTTAAAGCTGTGAAATATAATACCCAGCGAAGGGTTCTCCCTGGAGGGAGACCTATGCAGTGTCCCATTGGCCTCTGTGGCTCTCCAGTTTCAGGCAGTATCTCAGGCCCTCCCCTTGATTTGTTGTCTGCTAGCCGCTGCCTACCTCCCACAGCTAGTGCTAATTACCCACCTGACACCTGGCTGTGAGGCACTGACCACTTCTGACTGCAGCCACAGAACTCACTCTAAGGCTGACCCCAAACCTCCTGCCCACTTCGTATTTCTAGATTGTGCTTCTAATTAGCAAACCAGATAAGTGATGCAGTGCTAGCTCACCTCGTCTCCCTCCACTCAGGAGAAAGCCACTTGGCCGCTACTAACTAGCCCGCTGCCTCCTCCCACCGATCTACCGTTTATGATGGCATTGTGCAGGGCAGAGTGAAATTATTTATGTTAGATCTGTTAGCAAGGTACCAGCATGGTCTTTCCACTGTGTACCATTTATAGGGCTCTGTTTTTTTGTTTGGTTTTTTTTTTTCAAAACTACAAACATTTTATATAGACCAGAAGAATGGTTATAAACAAAGCTGCACAGAAATTTTCTCAAATAGTGGATTTTCCATTTGAATCCCTCTTGTTTCTAACTCTCAGCTCTTTTCAGAGTACTTCAGGCTCCCCCACCCATCCTGACGGAGCAGCCTCTTCTTCCCGGGCTTTTTATCTTTCAGATTTGTTACCGGCTCTGCTGGTGGACTAGTCTCTCTAATGTGCTGTTTCTGCTTTGACCCTTTTCTACAGCAAGACCCCAGGGGTCACTGTGAGATACCAGCTTCTTTGCCCCACAGCCAAGGCCTCTGTAATCAAACCTTCAGCTGCCTTTGCACTTCATTTTCTCTAACCTGTGTCCTCGGTCCTAGCAAGCCAGTCTCCTAACGCCCCTTATATGTGCCCAGGCTAAAATGAGAGTGATATTCTAAACCAAAGGCTGGAATCAGATAACTTACAGATGAAAATAATAGTTTATGACAAAAGTAGGCATTTAATAACTATAAACCCATAGTATCAAGTAAAATAATAAAATTATACTCTTAAGTTCTATGTCGATCATGATATATGCTCAGTACCCAAAAGTCCCCAAAATACTAAAATCACTCTTTGAACTGGGAGAAACTTTAGAGAACCATCAAACCCCACCTGCCCCCTTTTATAGGCAGAGAAACTAAGGCCAAGAGAGAAGTAGGAGCGAAGCCAGACCATGGCAGAGCCGGGGCTAGAACCCGCCGGTGTCCGTGCTGTTCTGCCAGCCATAGGCGCTTCTCCAGCACCAGCCTCTGTGGGATGCGTGCCATCCGTCTCTTTCCTTTATGGTCACATCTTACGTGAGAGCACGTTGCCCTCAAGAAGTTCGCACACAGGCCATAGACAGTTGATGCTAAGCTCTCAGATGCCCTTGTGAGTTTTTAACTCTGCCAACGCCCTGTTCCCTTACTGCAGTATCATAGTCACTACCGTCCAGTACTTGTCTTCTGCACTGCACAAGAATTTCACAGAGACAGACTTCGACTTTAAGGTAGGCGCTCCTGAGATTCATCACTGTCTTCGTAATAACCCTAGAAAGACAAAAACCAAGCTCACTGGTTTTCTTTTTGTTTTTTTGTTTTTTTACTTAAAACGATGATTTTATCTTGCTTACCATTTTGCAGGTCAGGAATTTGAGGACTCGGCTGGGCGTCAGCATAGGGCCTGACATATCGATTAATACGTTCATAGTATCAAACAGCTTCCAGGCTTGATAGTAACTAGAATATCACCTGGGAGCCCCACTGTGGGAGGTGTTGGGAGCCAGACGTCCATACGTATGCTTTCTAGTCCAGAATCAGCACTATTGGCTTCAACAGAGTCAAGAAAAAAGAATCCTGTTTGCAAAGATATTTAAAAAGGAGAAAAAAAAGCAAAATCTTAAAGTTGTAAAATGAATTCTGTGCTACATGCATATATTTAGAATGTCTCCTTGCAAGGTTAAGGATTCAGGCTGTCACGTGTTTCCTCTTCCCATCTCCCTAGGTGTGGAATTCTTATTTTAGCCTGGCAGTTCTGTTCATAAATCAGCCAAGCCTCCAGCTCGAAGTCATCACTTCAGCCAAGAGGAAGAAGATTCTAGATAAGTAAGACATATGTCTCTTATTCACCTCCTTGCCACATGCGCAGATGGGCCTGTTTCAGTGAGCGTCCACAAGGTTCTCACTGGAGCAGCTACCCAAGGAGCCAAGCAAGAGCACACAGTTGAAGGCCAAATGACTTAGCACTTTGGAAAGCATTCCAAAGCAGTGCCGAAGTACCGGCCTCGCTGAATTTGTAGCCCCCTCTTCCTGAACCTTCTCCCACTATTAACTGGCTCCTGTGTTACTATTTCCAGGTATGGGGACATGCGTGTGATGATGGCTTATGAACTGTTCAGCATGTGGCAAAATTTAGGTAGGTCTTTTCTCCTTATTTCTCCCTTCCACACATTGCATAGCCAAATAAAAAGTGACGAGACTGATAACTTCCCCCAGGTTTTAGGAATGTTAATTCAGACAAGAAATCTTTACGTGTCTTTATCGTAACACCTCACATGGTGGTGTCGCACGTGTGCACAGAGCCCTCGGCAGGGAGAGTTAGCTGAGCGCTGAGACCCCAGCAGTACATGTTCACAGCCCCTTTTCTGAGAAGTCAAAGTCAAAAGGAGAAAAAGGAGATGAGCGCTTCAGTAGTTTTTCCCAGTTCGAGAACTCACGCTTTTAAGATTCTCTCGGCTCTTCGTGTTCCTGGGATGTTGCGGACTCAGAGCACAGATCTTGGACAGCCTCCGCACGTGAGCAAGGGCAGCTGTATATTTTAATAAAGACCGAAACGCTCCTTGGGTCTCTGGTATTGAGGCGCGCACCTCACATTTCTGATACCGGTTGCGTGGAGGTTGCAGTGGGAAGGGAAGTGCAGCCCTTCGGTGGCAGTGATTTTAGCTTCCTTTCTTTCGACACCTTCTCTTTATAGCTTCCCTAGTACCCACCGCTTTGGATCTGAAATTGTGTTTTGGGTAGAATACTTGGATCACCCTGGTGACCAAGTGGGCCATCCTTTGGCACAATAGGTTTCTGAGTAGCCTGTCGGGGCTGGCTACTCTTTCTAGTGAAGTCTGCTTTCAGTTAAGCTTGTGGCTCTGAAGCCTTAGGACTGGCAGTCATAAAGTCTTGCCGCCCTCCATTAGCTGTCTCGGTCATTAACCCTAGAAGCCGTAGCAAGGTGCGAGGCATTCCTGCCAGCAGGCACCAGGGCCTTCCGCCCGTGAGGGAGATGCATTTCCCCAAGCAGGCTGCCCGGCTTCAGCACTCTTCCTGCATCTAGCAGGACTGGGATATATAGTTTAACCCTGAAACTGACTCTGAGATTCTCAGGAACATAAGGGACCAGCAACTGTACCAAACACCGAGACTGGAATACGTGGAATCAGCCCCGGGGCTAACGTTTGCTCTTTCGATGGGCTTTCAAAGTGGAAGAAATCAAAAAAGATGCCAAATTTGCTGGATAAAGCCAATCCCGCCTCATTGTTTTTGGTGGAAATGACATTTCCTGGTCCTCAGGAACTGATGTGCCTTGGCTATAGCAGTCATCACACAGTCCCGCAGTTTGTCTCCTTAGTCTCTGAAGGACTTAAAGCAGAGCCCCAACAGATGGTTCACTCTGTTGCACCATTGCAAGGAAAAGTTCTGTCCCATGGTCCTCAGGACCGGCCTTGGCTTCTGGGTGCATGCCCCAGATGCAGGCCAGCAACCCACATCACCACTTCCCATGGGCAGGCCTCATTAGGAAAGCTGAGGGACAAGCTGAGCTGGTCTGAGCAGATGTCGTTCTACCATCAGAAATGCAGCGCGAAGACAAGGGGCCAGGTGGTGGGGGGCACACACTCTCCGCCACGCTGTGGGCGTAGGGCAGGGCTGCGCAGAGCCTCCCACCAACTCAGGAGGGGTCTCGAAGGCGCTGCCGAGCACAGTGGAGAGGCCTGTGGCCTTCAGGCCTCTCATAGCTAGACCAGGGACTGTGCATTGACACCCTCATCACCTAAATGACTCTGAGCTGGAGGGGGACCCCAGGGGTGTGTGGTGGTGGGCGGGCTTCCCTTGCTCACTGACTGTTCTAAACACACTCAACACTGTCACAGGATACTCAGAAATCCTATTCTGTCTAGAGCAGTGAACTCTGTTCCTTGATCTCAGCATGACATTCAGGTAGTACGTGGAACCTCCCAGGAAATTCTTTGGAAAGGCAATTCGTGCCTGTCGAACACTTGTCTTAGCAGGCCAGGCTAGTTTTATCCACGAACGCTACAAAGCCAAGAGGGGGCTATCTCGGAAGGCCGCTGGAGAGAGCCTGCTCTGTCCTCAGATGCTTCCAGTGCAGATCCAGGCATGCGCTGTGGTCACATTTGGGAGGTTTCCACGGAAGGAGCAGAGGAAGCATAAACTAACATCTGTTGGGCTTTGTCATTCAGGTGAACATAAGATCCACTTCATCCCAGGAATGATCGGTCCTTTTCTGGGTGTGACGCTGGTCCCACAGCCGGAAGTGCGGAATATCATGATTCCCATCTTTCATGACATGATGGACTGGGAGCAGAGGAAAAATGGCAACTTCAAACAGGTAAGACACCCCCTGGCAGCGTTCAGGGTATTCTCTGGAATGAACCCTTACTGCCCGGGAAGGTGACCCAGTGGCCGTAGCTTGGCCATCCTGTTTCAGGGTTCTCCCTTACTCGCTGGCCAGAATTAACTTGTGGATTTTCTTCATGAAGTTAGAGGCCAGAAAAGGATCGGAGGAGGGGGTCGAATATCATGTGAAAGGAGCTTTCTGATCAAGGGGGAAATGACCGAGACTCCAGCCTCCCAGCTCATTCAGGAGAGGGCTCTTGGGAGCGTGGTGGTCTTCCTTTCTGGAGGATCCCCAGGGTGCATGGTGCAGGCATTTCTAGGGCTATAGCCAAACCACATGACTTCTCATGGCTCAGGGGAGCCCAGGATTTCACGGAATCCTACACAGAGAGAGATGTAAGCCCTTGGCTTCTGAGTGACTTCAGGCTATCCCTCTGGGCAGTTCTTCTGCCACCTCTAAGGTGGAGGAGATGGCCCCTGGCCGTATATCTATATCCAAGGAATAGAACTGGGACCAAGAAGGGTCAGTGGTAGGGAAGAAGACTTTAGCTAATAAAAGAAATAACTTGTCAGTGACAAGAATTGTCCAGTGTAAGCTGGCCTGCTTTGGGAGATGGGCAGTTTCTCTTTACTGGTGGCTCTCAAGCAGAAGCTCCCAGGAAGCCTCTAGGAGAAATTTCTGTAGTGACTCGGGGACAATGCCAGTGTCTCACTAAGCTCCCTACCAACTCTGATTCTGGGATGAACCAATGGTCTTAAAGCGAGTGTAACAGGGAGGAGCAGAGTAAATTTTATTTATTTTTAAATTTATAAAAAGTAAAACTTCGCTCTTTGTGATTTACAGTTCTGTAAGTTTTGGCAAACACATAACTTCATGGAACCACTACCACAATCAATATTGTTTTCATTCCTAAAGATTCCATCTTGCTGCCCCTTTATAGTCAGAACCTTCCCCTGCCTTTAACCTGCGGCAACTATCGATCTGTTGTCCATCACAATAGGTGTGCTATTTCCAGAATGTTGTGTAGTAGAGTCAGGTAGACTGTGGCCTTTGAGACTGGCTTTCACGTAACGTGATGCTTTTGAGAGATGCATCCATGTCGTTGCATTGGTCAGTTGTTTTGTCGCTGAGTAATAATTTATTCATTTACCATTTGAAAGACATTTGAGTTATTTCCACTTTCGAGTGATTTGAATAAAGCTGCTAAAAAACATTTCTTTACAGGTTTTTGTATGGATATAAACTTTCATTTTTCTTGGGTAAATACCTAGGAATAGGAGTGTTGAGTATCGTGGTAAATGTATGTTTAACTTTATAAGAAGCTGTCGAATTGTTTTCCAAAGTGACTGTACCGTTTTGAAGCCCCAGCAGCAGTGCATGAGAATTCTGGTTGATCATAGACTCACCGATGTTCGATACAGTCTCTCTGTTGATCTCAGTCATTCTGATAGGTGTATAGTTATATATCCTTGTGGTTTTAATTTCCATTTTCCTAGTGACTAATGATGTTGAGCATCTTTTAATGTGCTTATTTACCATCTCTATAACTTCTTTGGTGAAATGATTATTCAAAATTAGTGTTCGTTTTTAATTGTTTTTTTTCTTATTGTGGAGTTTTGAAGGTTCTTTATATATTTTGGATATAGGTCCCTTATTGAATATATGATTTACAGATATTCTCTCACAGTCTTTAGCCTGCCTTTTCACTTACTAAACAATATCTTTCAAGAACAAAAATTTTTAATTTTTGTGCAGTCCATTTGATCAGTGTTTTTCTTATGTGTATCACGCTTTTAGGATTATATCTGAGAACTGTATGCCTAACCCAAGACCACAAAATTTTTCTCCTATGTTTCTTCTAGAAGGTTTTTAATTTTGCTCTTAGATATCTGATCTATTTTGAGGTAGTCTGTGTGTAAGGTGTAAAGTATGGGTTAAGGCTCTTTTTGGTTTCTTTTTTGCATATGGCTGTTCAGCACTTTTGTTGAAAAGACAATTCTTTGTCAAAAATCATTTGATGTGGATCTCTTTCTGGACTCGCTGGTCTTTCTGTTAATCTGCATGTCTAATCTTTCGCCAGTACCACACCGTCTCGAAATTAGATGGTGTCAGTTCTCCAACTTTGTTGTTTGTTTGTTTGTTTGTTTTCAATATTGTATTATCTATTCCAATTTCTTTTCCTGTAAATTTCAGAATCAATACATCAATATCTGCAAAAGTTCCTGCTGGGATTTTGATTGGGATTGCATTGTAATCTATAGATCAAATTGGGAAGAATTGATATCTTAATAATACTTAATACTCTGCGAAGACAATATATCTCTCCATTTATTTAGGTATTCTCTGATTTCTTTTATTAGTGTTTTATAGTTCCAGCATGCAGATCTTATACATGTTAGGTTTATATGTAAGTTTTTCCGACTTTTTGATGGTGTTATAAGTTATTCTGATTTTTAAATTTTGTTTTCCAGTTGTTTGTTGCCAGAATATAGAAAGACTTGTTTTCGTATATCAGCATCGTGTCCTGCACCTTTGCTAAACTGTTATTAGTTCTAGAAGCATTTTTTGTAGATTCCTTGGGATTTTCCTGTCACTCGTGAATAGAGACAACTTTATTTCCTCCTTTCCGTATGATCCGTATGCCCCTTATTTCTTTTCCCTGCCTCATTGTACCGGCTAGGACCTCCAGTCTGAAGTTAAATTTAAGAGTGATGAGAGTGTACATCCTCCTCCTTCTTAATCTTAGGAGAAATCGTTCAGTGTTTCACAGTTAAGTATGATGCTGGCCCTAGGTTTTTTTATAGATGCTCTTTATCATGGGTAAAGAGTATTTAAAATAGGAATCCATTTTTGAAGTGAGCAGGAAATAATAACTTCAAACAAACAAACAAACAAACAAACAAACAAAAAACGTTGCTTTTCTGTGTTATCCCTGTACCCTGTGAGAGAACTCAGTTACCAAGAAGTAGGTGACATGGCAGGTCTGCACCAGCGGTCAGCCAAGTCTGTCAAAAAGCGGGCTGGGCCGCATTCCAGAGTCACTAACACAGCAAAGAAGGTTAGCTTTGTGGAAGACTAAGTTGGAGCTCATTTGTCTCATATTCCAAGACTCAGCTGATGAGCTGTGTTTTATTCTCCAGTAAGACAGTCATGAATAATCGATGTCCAGCAAGTCACGTAAACTTTGTTGTTCCTAGTTAGAAAACCCTGGCTGCTTCCCTTTGCCATTGGATATTTTAAATGAATAGTCTACTCTTTCCACTTTCCGCCCACCTGAAACATCCTATTTAGTCTAGCATGTATGGTGCACCCACTTTTGCTGAAACTGCTCTCTTGCAGGTCACCCATAACCATCTAATCACCGAAATCCAAGATTTTTTGGGTCTTGATCCCAACTGTGCTTTCCATGGCTTTAGCTCTATTGACTACTCCCCTACTCACCACCTACTGCAAATACTTTTTCTAACTGTAAAAGCTGTACTTATCTAATGTAGAAAAATTAAAAATACAGATAAACTATAATGGAAAAACTTAACCCATAATCCTATTCTTATTAGTAACTCGTAGGGGCGGAAGTCAGGATACGTCTTTTTAGATTTTTTCCTAATACACAGAGGTTTCTTAAGTTGAAAAATGGAATCATTGCGTTCATTGCTTTTTTAGAACAATTAGCACGTTAGTTCGTATCTCCTTTTTTCAATGGCACCGTCTCATCACTGCTTCCTCGTGTCAGTCACCGCTCCTCCCGTCATGCTGCCCGTTTGGAGGCTGAGGGGTCCCCCGCCGCGTGGCTGGACCCCACGCGTTTAGTCCCAGTTTTAAAAACCTAGGCTCCTTCCAAATTTTTGTCGTTAATATTGCAAAAAACATATACATTCTGAATTATTTAGGTAAACTCCTCACCTATAATCGTTGGATCAAAGAGCAGAAACATTTCTTAAGTTTTTTACACTATTTCTTGAAACTCAACAGTTCATTGACTTCCCAGACCCCAGGCCACCCTTTCTGTGTGTGTCCCATGCAAGCACTGACCGCGCCGAGCTGTGGCAGCTGTCGTCCTGCCTCCCCTACCATGTGACGAGCTGCTGGGAGCCAGGACTGTTTTCGTGTGCTTTTATTTCGTAGAACCCAGCATGGTGCCTGAGACGTGGTGGGTTCGCGGAGGTGAAAATCAAAACTAACATTCATTGAGCACTTCCTAAGAGCTAGGTAGGGCACGGTGACGCCGACGAGGCGTGTTCACCACCACTACCATCTCACAAACGAGAACACTCCGGCGCCGAGAGGTAAATATTTTGTCCAGAAGTAGGCAGCTGGATACGTAAGAAGAAATGTGTTTGTCGAATGAATTAATAAGGAGGTGCCGCTTCAGGGATATTGGTTCTCTAAATAAAAGTAACTCCTGAAACCTGAAATTGTCAGTATTGCCAATTACAACATGATACAGTTGAAGAACTTAGCACTTCGTTTGGCTCAGAGACATCGATTTTGCACACATTGATCGTCAGCATCCCCCATTTTGGACTTTTTCCTTTATCAGCACTGCAGAGGGCGATGAAATAATGTCCCCATACCCTTCCACCACCAGCTTCTTTGCCTAATACAGAAGTTCTAACACTGAAATAGGCATCAGAACCGCCTGGAGGGCTTGTTAAAACATACTGCTGCCTCCCTGCTGAGTTTCTGGTCCAGTGGGAGCCTGACAATTTGCATTTCTGAAAGATCTCTGCTGACTGATGCTGCCGGCCCAGGGACCCGGTTCGGAGAACTCCAGGGAGCTGCTGCTGCTCATGTCTTACTGTCCTACTCTCTGTCGCTGCAGGTCCCCTCCCCACTTTTGCCCCGTTCTGGGAAGCACAGTCTCCCTGTGCCCGCATGTGAGAAGGGCGGTCCCTTGTTTTAAACAGACCCTGCTTCCCTTGGGAGGCTAGTGGCCAGCTGACTAACAAAGTGAGACAGGACAAGCTGTGAACTGGGAACAAGACACGTGGCCTTCAAGGCCCAGCTCTACGTGACTTCACCTAACTCCAGGCAGGGCCCTGCTGATGCCTCTGCTCTGCTCCTCTGCTCTGAGAGAGCTGGTTGGCATCGATCCCTGAAGACTTCTGGTCTCAGACTTTCTGTTTCCAGTGACATGTCAGCTGACTCATCAGGCAAAACAAATGTGTGACGGTGCCCATCCTGGCCATGCAGCAGACCAGGGTTTCGGAAACCTTAATGGCCTCCAATGAATTTCCTAATTTAATTATTCTTTTATTGCTTCATTGCCTTGGGCCTCTTTGGCTCTGTGTGGAGTGAGAAAATGCTTCTTTTATATAGTCCGTTATTAAATGAAGACATGCCTTTTTTTTGCTCATATGAAATCTATATAAATAATATTGCAGCACCACATTTTCAAGGCTAATGAAGGATATAAGAGATTTTACCTCACATCACTTCCAAGTGATTTCTCACCTCAGAGTAAATCTAATGAGACCTATTAGAAAAGTGGCCGGCGCTGCCGAGCGCCTTGCAGATCGGTGGGTAGTGGCCGCGAGTGCAGCCTTGCTCCTCACGGTCCCCACGGGCCTCGCCACGTAGGAGTCCGATATCACTACAGGGGCCCGTGATGAGGCAGGGGCAGGGGCAGCGGCCCACGGGCCTTAGGTCCCGTGGTGACACAGTGGAGGCTTTTATCCTGAAGGAGAATCTCTGAAGGAAACCCATCGCCCGCAGCCCAGCCCGATGTCGGCCAGAGTAAGGAGCAGCCCCTCGGCCAGCTTCCTTTGGGACCGGCTGAGTAGAGGGTGAAGTTCTAACCAAAGGTTTTTTTATACATACAAACTCTTTCAACTGAACATTTCGTAAGAAGGAAAAATACTTGGCAAAGGCCTCTTTTGGAACCAGAATACTTTCGTCTCTGGGGAATCCTTGCATTTTGCTCCCTAGACTGGGAAACACTACCTGAGGCTTGCGAGTTCCGACTTTTTTTTTTAAACCGCTGGAGCGGGAGGTCTTCCTGGCCGGGGCGGCCGGGTGGCTTCTCGATGCTGTACACTGGGTCCTGCCTTCCGTAGGATTTATTTGGCACCAGGACAAAACAGAAAGCACTTCTCCGCCACCCTCGCCTACCGCAGAGCTGGACTTCTCACCCTTCCTCTGAGGTCAGCTCCAGCTAACCAGTCTCTGCTTCCCTCTAGGTGGAGGCCGAGCTGATCGACAAGCTGGACAGCATGGTGTCGGAAGGGAAAGGCGACGAGAGCTACAGGGAGCTCTTCGGCCTGCTGTAAGCTACTGCGGCCCCAAGCACCCCACGCTGGGGGAGGGGGTGAAGTGGGCCAGTGAAGTAGGGGTGCTGCCTCTGCTGGGCTGGCTTCAGAGGGTGGGTATCAGGGGAGACCCAGGTTGTTCCTGGTGGTAACAGGGCCCACCTTTTGTCAAGCAAAAAGTGGCACCATGACAGCACGCTGTCGGGGACGGCCGTAGTTGACTGAAGAGACAGAGACAGGTGATAACTCTGGACTTCTGTGGTTGCACTGTATCCAGTTGGGCAGACAGCTCGTGTAGACTCAGTGACGGCCCAGTGCTGGAATGGGGGAGGGGGCAGGGGATTAAATCTCTGCTTTATAAAATTGCGGTCAGCCTGAAAAATACTACGTGGATCTTGAGACTTGAACAAATCACGCTCCCTCTCCAGGGCAGTTTCCCCGTTCGTGATACAGGGCGGTTGTACTGAATGACGTCAAGGATTGTCCCAGGTCCGCCAGTCATGGCTCCTGTCTTGAGTTCATGGAGGCCAGGAGACCTTGCAGGGCTAGGTCGAAAGGGAGAGACTCGGGGGGCCACGGTCCTCCCAGACAGATAGCAATGTTGGGCGTTTCGTCTTCCTAAAAAACAAAATCTTAAGATCTTTACAGCTCTAGAGTCCCCTCCCATGTCACTCGTTTCCGGCTTAGAGATTTTCTTTGTTTTAGGGCTATATTAATTCAAACCTGTAACATTTTTTTCAGTACTAATACTGTACATTTGCTTCAAACTTTACAGTATTCAGAATGTTTTGACATTTTCTGTTTAATCTTCACAACGCATCTGTGAGGCAGGCAGGGCACATATTGTCCTGATGAATGGAGGTGATGAAACAGCTCAGAGAAGTGTCAGCACACCTGTTACATGACCAGTAAGAAGCAGCTCGCGGGGAGGACCCAGATCTCTGGTGTCAAGAGTGGGGAGTCTTTCTCCTCTACCGTGCCCACTGTGTTCCTTATGAGTCACACAATAAAATGTGAATCTACTTGAAATTTAAATAATTATAATTTGTGAAAATGAATCTTATCTTTTAGTATTTCTTTTTTAGCTGAAGTTGTTTCTAATTAAGGCAGAGAACTCTCTTTCTAAGCCTTTGACAGATGGATGACCTTACTACAAAGGAAGAAGGACAAAAATAGCTTGCGATCACTAGTTACCTGACCAAATAGTGTTTCATAAACTCTTCTAAAATCCTGTCTGAGAACTGACCGGCCACTGATAGCACGAAACAGCATTTCCCAATTCGTGTTTCGTGTTTCGTGTTTCGTGTTTCGTGTTTCGTGTTTCGTGTTTCGGGGAAGGTGATTGTAGGTTCGCTGGGAAAAGGAGAAGCGAGGATCGTGGGCTGATGGGTTTAGAAGACTCAGTTAAACGAAGCCGAACCGGCCTCTGTGTCATAGGATTTCTCCAAGCCTTTAACGTGCAGAAAGATGTGAGAAGTTTCCAAAAGGAGGTGTAGTGACCAGCGCTTCGTGCATGCTCGCTCAGACTAGCTCGCCCTGTCCCCCAGGACAGCAGAGCTCCGTGGAACATAGTCTGGGGGCTGCTGACATAGCTCAGAGACAGAGCCGACAGTCCTGCCGTTGCTGTCTAGTCGCACGGGTCACATGGGAAACACTCACTTTCCCAGAAGTCTCAGCTCAGACCGGGTGCTCTGTGCAGGTGATGACAGTTATCATCACCGTCATAGCAGCATGATCAGCAGCCAGCTGAGGGCATGAGTCCCCAGTGGTGGGCCCCTAGCTGGGCCTGCCAAACCAGGTGACTTTCAAGACCTTAGGGAGCGAGGGGCAGTGTGGAAAGGATTCAGCAGAGACCCATGGGAAGGCAGAGGATCTCAGAAGCCAGGCTCTTGGGGAAGCCAGAGGCTGTCCTGGGGTACCAGAAGCCTGGGCTGGCAAGTGAGAAGAGGACCTGGGCATTTAGCTCTTGGCTCTGGCACACTGCGTGGAAGCATCTTGACAGTGGAAATGGCTGGGCGTAGCTCCTGAATTTGCTCACTGTCCCTCGTGCTGGGCCCTCAAGACTGGTGGGAATCTTTCCCTTGTTTTACACCAAAAGACTGGTTTGTATGTTTGCCGAGGATGGCCCTAAGCAGGGATGGAGGCAGTCCACCAGTTGGCAAGGCCAGATCCAGCCGTCGGTGGGCTCCTCCTTGGCTGCTGCTCCAGAACAGACCTCGCAGTGTACAGACAAAGGGGCCGGGGCTTTGAAACCCCACCCTCGGTTCAGTGGCGCTCTTAGGGGCTTGTACAGGAAACTGGGAGGTTTATGAATGTGTTGCTGCCAGTTCAGTAATTGCCTTGTCTTTGCTTTCTGCTGCATGGAGTAGAACCCAGCTGTTTGGGCCCTACCCCAGGTGAGACTGCAGTGTGGTAAGTCTGCCGTCTCTAGATCCGTCACAGGCCCCAGGGCCTCGGGACCTCGCTCTTTTGCCCGGGAAGGCTCAAGAGTTCCGTGTTGTGTTCGCTTCCCCCACTCTTCCACCGATAGCCTGCTGGAGAAGGTCGAACAGGAAACCTGGCGTGAGACCGGCATTTCCTTCGTGACGTCAGTCACCCGCCTCATGGAACGCCTTCTTGACTACAGGTATCGTCTCACACACCCCAGACTTCTCTCTGGTCAGGGTACACTCCCCACCAAGTAAGGTACCTCTTGACCTTAAAGCTGGAATTCCGAGGAATGTGCTCGTGTCTTCAGCATCCCCTCTTCCCGTAGCACAGTTGTGCTTGTGTGAGCTTCAGCCCATTATTCCTGGGCCTTATGCAGTCACAGGTGGCCTTTTCGGAGCCCCTTTTAGGATAAGAGACTCCTTTGTCCACACCCTATCCCTAGTCTCTCCTGCACCTGCCACCAGGCAGGAGGGTGAATGGGCGGACTCTGCCCTCTTCCTCACTGCAGCATTCACCGAAGGCCGGCCCGCTTCACCGTGGCCTTCCAGAAAGAGCAGAACTTAATTCTGTAGGCTTCCAGGCCTAGTTCTAGATGCCTCTCTGCCTTCCTTGCACAAGCAACTCAGACTCATGGCCGAAACCAATTTTATTCTCCTCCCTTTCTTGTCTCAGTGATGGTACCTACAACGCCAAGTTCAGACTGTTACACCTGGCATCAGAGGCCCTTCATAAACTGGCCTTTGCTCACCTCTCTGTCCCTATCTCCTGCTGGCCCCCAATACCCATGTCCTGCACCCCAGCCTCCCAGCGTTGCTCCTTATTAGCATAAAGGAAACACCATGATGCTTATGATGGTTCCTGTTCATTAAAAATATACCCTGTGCTCTACATTGTCTCTAATCTCATAAGCAGCCCTGAAGGGTGACCCTTATTTTTACCAATGAGGAAACACCATTGGCAGGACGTGCCACTGACAGGATTTGAACCCAGATCTATCTGACTCCAGAGCCATGTCCTATCTCCCCATCCGTGTCGTCACCACTCACATCCTTCCCTTCAGGCTTTTCCAGACAAGAGCTTCGCTGGCTCTCCCCTCACACCTCTTTCAGAGTATGAGTCACCTCGGATGATGATCATTTGTCCCCCTTCTGACTCACCCAACAGAAGAGAGCCAGCTTCCTGAGGACAGGGACCTTGTCCTTATCTCCCTGGTCCCCTACGTAGAGTCTTGATGGTCCCTGGCAGGTATATAGTACGTATTGGTTGATTGAATAAAGTTTCTAGAAGACCATGCAGGATCCAAGGACTTCTCTTCTTCTGCTCCAATGCAGTTTAGTTCAACAAAAACTAAGAAAATAATTATTAAAGCTAAAAATTATATACATCGATTATGTAAATAATCAATAGATGGTACTCCAGAGTGACCTGAACCTATAGCGTGAGTCTCAGTTTCAGGCTGCAGGACCCTTAGTCACTCAGCAGCACCTCCCCACCGTTGCCGTTCATGCCTTCAGCTCCGCGTGAATCCCTAACGTTCTGTGTCGGATATGAAAATGCTCGCTGGTAGCAGCCGTGTTTCCCAGGGTTTTCTTGGTGCCCTCAACAGACAGGGACAGAGCTGGGGTTGCCAGGCCCT
>NW_011888881.1:2732692-2737674 GCF_000151845.1 Pteropus vampyrus | reverse complement strand
TACAGGAGGCTTCTTGCCGGATCCACTGGTCTGGTTCTCATTCTCTTTCATCTCCTTGTGCCAGGCCTCTGCCCCTTCCCGGGGGAGCTTGGCTTTGAGCAGTCCCCTCTCTCCCTTGGGAAGATCCCTTCTATACCCAACCCTGTCAGCATGAATGCAGCTCAGCCCCGGCTGATTCCACCCCTACCTCAGAAAGAAGCTCCAAGGCCCTGCATCCAGGCAAAGGGACCCCAAAGATCAGCACACAGGAAAGAGACCGTAGGGAGAAGGCCAGCGAGGCGGTGAACGTGGCCGCCACATTGTGGTGGCTAGGTTTTGAAGCTGGGTCCCTGTAGTTGAGCATCTTGGTTCTGTTCAACTCTGTCCTATAAAATAGAACTTGACCTTCAAGGAAAGCTCGGTGCCTCCGCTTTTGGGAATCTGAGGTTTCCACCTCCTACTTTGCTGACACACTCTTCTGTGCCGAGGACCCTGCTGTAGCATCTGGGCTCCACATTCCACCACCAAACCAGGGGTTCAGTGGAACAGAGATCTCCGAGCCCTCGGAGTGGGCCAAGAGCTCGCAGTACAGTTGTCATCTGTGGAGGGCATTCGGTCTGGGGTTAGGTCACACGGATGCCTCGGTAACACTCCTTTGAGCCAGGGGACACTCATCTGTGCTCTCACTTCCAGGGACTGCATGAAAGGAGAGGAGACGGAGAACAAGAAGATCGGCTGCACTGTTAACCTGATGGTGAGAGGCATGGGCTTCTCCTCTGTCTGCCCAGGAGAGCCATTTCCGTCCTGCCCTGCGGTTGGCTTGGCCTTCCCGCAGTCCGTGGCTGGAAGCCTGAGACTTTGAGTCAGGACATCATCCCCACTACCGGCACCCTGGAGCCCTGCTCTCTTCGGTCACATTCCCTCTTGGGAAAGACATGAAATGAGCTGCTCGTTTAGACGGAGCTCTAGCCTGGCCTCTTGGCCAGGCCCCGCCAGCCCGACATACCCCCGTTCCCAGTCCGCCCTGACCCCCTCTCCCCAGGCACTCTTCTGCTTTCTCACTCCTCAGGGCTCCCACAGGCCTGCCAGTGGCTTCACCCCCAGCAGGTGTCCTCGGCCTGCCGTCCTGTCCCGTCCAGCACACGTGGGGCTCTAGCCAGCTCCCTGGAGCTCTGGTATGGCCTTTGTGGGTGGCAGCCTCTCCCATCTTTATGTGTATTTCCTTCTTTCTTACAGAACTTTTACAAATCAGAGATTAACAAAGAAGAGATGTACATTCGCTACATCCATAAGCTTTGTGACATGCATTTGCAGGCTGAAAACTACACAGGTGAGTAGGAGAGGGAGGGCCACGTCTCCGAGAGGGTAGACTGGACGGATATGCACAGCTGGCATTAAGGGCCTGGACTGGTGTCTGCCAGCTCTGCGCGGAGCTGGGGCCTTGCGCCCCTCCCCTCACTCCTTTCCCTCAGCTCCTCTGTAACGTGGCTGAGGGAGCGCAGGCGGGATGCCCACTTGGACCTTTGTGCCACGCCCTCGGCTGCCTGGGGTGGTTCCTTTCTCCCTGCCTCCTATTCACCCGCTCTGAGCCCTCAAGGGTGATGTCCACATTCTAGTGAGCCAGGTTCAGAGCACCCTGAGCTCGCTGTCGCCCATCAGCAGAGCCATTCCTAGAGTCTGTGCAGCTGGAACTGAGCGGGGCCACAGCACGGGCACATCTGTCTACCCCGGGGACATCTAGAATGCTCTGGCCCACCTGCCATGCAGTCTGGGCTCTTCCCCTGCAGCTACACAGCAGCCCACAGTGAGCTTTCCACGGCGAGTGTGGAGAGTGATCATCTACTTTCTGACAGGCCTTCCATCGTACCCACAACATAATCCGGTACTAAGGCCTTTACTAGTAGAACAAATTTAAAAGCATTTCAGTGTGCCTGTTACATGCTGTTTATTGTGCACCACTCTGAGTCAGGAGGGTATGTGTATGCATGTGTGTCCTGCCTGATCACCTGGTACCATAGTTTCCCCCAAATAGTCCCTTCTTCACTGTGGCGACCAACCACTACATCTTAGCCCTTGGGCCGTACAACTTAAATTTATGTGGTACTCCAAGAAATTCGGGCTAGTCTTATCCATACACGTTACTAGAATTAAATGGATTATAGAAAGACAGAAGCTTTTTTCCTTATATCTAGATGTTAGAGAGTGTTTGGCACAGATGCCACCTTTTCTGACAGCCCAGCTTGGCAAGAATTAAATCTGATGACCGGGCTGCATCTGCCATTCTTCGCATCCCCATCCATCCACGACCCTCTGCGAGGTAGCAAAGTGGTAGACTTTGGTGAACTCTGTGTGTCAGTGGCGGCATTTACTAAACTCCTGGAGGACAGGGTCATGACTGAGAGGCTAGTTCAGGAGTTTGGACTAGAGGGGGTGCCGGCCTGTCTCTAGGGACCTCAGGAATGACATCTGGAAAGAATATATTGTTTCCTAAGCTCTAAAGGTAGGTCTTGAGTGCCTCAGGGGCTTGTCTCCAGAGATAGAGGTCTTCCCAGATCCAGCAAGGAGGCATGTGCATCTCAGAGCAGGAGGGTCCCGTCGCCAGAGGACAGGCAGAGAGGCAGGGGTAAGGAGGAGCCGGGAGCATCTCTGCAAACAAGTGGGCCTGGCTGAAATTGGAAGTGGGTCACAAAATAATCAGAAACGAGATTCTTCGTAGTCGTGGGGACAGACTTGAGTAGGGCCTTAAAGGCCAGACAGAAGCTAGCGCCGTTTCCGTTTAGCTTTGCGGTAGGAGACGCCGCTAAAAGGAGCAACTAGAACAGGGACGAGCAGATGGCGTAGTGAGGGCCCTAATCAGCGGCTGTAATTCAGTGCGTTGCATTCCTAGAGATTTGGGGAGCCACGGGGCTTAGCTGCTGCCGTTTCATACAACCCTCCCCAACTGTTCCACATAGAGGGTAAGCCGTCGCTGGGCCTGTGCCCCGGGTCCACCATCAGCTCCAGGTTCCCACAGGAATAGAGCTTCTGGCTCCAGGCCCGTCACAAATGTACCACCATTCACACCTCTCCCTTCTGGTCTTTCAGAAGCAGCAGAGGTGAGAAAGCTTCTCTGGGCCATGCCGAGATCAGAAAATGGAGCTAGAGACGTTGAAGCTGGCTTAGGGAGGGCAGAGAGAACCCTTGGCCAGTGCTCATCCCTGTGAGCCAGTTCGCATAAGCTCAGAAAGAAAGCTCTCGTCAGTTGAGCAAAAAGGGACCCAAGAGTTCTCTCCAACATGTCCGTGTCTCCCAAAGCAAGGCAGCCTGTGCACAGACTTTCAGGTAGCTGGGCCGTACTTTACCTGGAGCCCAGAACAGGTGAGCCCAGGCTCACCTGTGGAGGAGGGTGTCTGCCAGGGCCTTTGGCTCCTTCCTGCCGTGGTCAAGGGTTCCTGGCTGGCTGGGAAGCCCCTCTGTCTCACCTTTGGGATCCAGTGTCCCTGACCGGGGCTGCATGTGCCATGACGCTCAGCGCAGCCCCCCGGACCTCCCTATTGCCTGTCCCCACAGAGGCTGCGTTCACTCTGCTCCTCTACTGCGAGCTGCTGCAGTGGGAGGAGCGGCCCCTGCGGGAATTCCTCCACTACCCATCTCAGCCTGAGTGGCAGCGGAAAGAGGGGCTGTGTCGCAAGGTCATCCACTACTTCAACAAAGGCAAGGTACGGCCGCCGGGCAGGCCTTCGGGCCCCCACCCCTGTGTGAGGCGTGGCTTCTCGACGTCGTAGGGACGGCAGCAGCTGTGGAGGGTGGTGTGCGGGGTGGTGAGTGGGTGGACGCCCATGTGTGTGCATCAGATTTGGAGGCAGCATGTTTTTCCCTGAAGAAAAATAAAACCCAGCTGAATTCTGTGGCTCGGAGGCCAGTTCCAGATCGGGGGTGTAAGAGACAACCCCACGTGGCAGCTTTTCACAGCTACGAGTGCTAATGCTATTATAGCAGGGCTCCTGGGCCCCCGTTCTACTCACTAGACTCACTTAACTGCTGTGGCTTCCTAGTTCGCCGTCTAAAATGAGCTGTCAAATGAATGGGTTGGAATCCTAGCCAGGGAGTGCGGTACTGCCTGCTACCAGTCCATGTTCTCGTCCGGATCTCTTCCTCACAGCCCAGCTTAGGCTCCTCTCACGGGGCTCACCCTCCACCAGACTCGAAGCCGTGGGATTGGCAGGCATGGTCAGCATCGCTTCAGGCCTCTGGGGCCTGCCCGGCCGTCTGCTCCCGTCTCTGGGAGCGCTCCCTGGGCCCTCCGGCCACACACTGGAAAGGCTGGCATCTAAAATTGTTGAAGCTGTCCCTTCATTACTCAGCTTAGTTTTAAAAACTAAAATAGGATCATTCAGGGAACTGTAGTGGCTGAGCTCCTAACTTGAATGGACACTGGTTTTTTAAAATGAGTTTTTTCATCATAATAAAAATTTAAACATTAATGATTTTTGCCCGTAAGTCAGAAGACATTTGTCGGTTTTACATAACATAAGAGACGTCTGCGTTTATCAGAGACGTTCACCAAGCAGGGAATGTACCAGTCAGCAAGGACCTTGCCGAAACCGCAGGACCTGCAGCCTAGCCCAGAAAGGAGGCCATGCTCGGGCCTCAGCCAGAGGCTCCTGACCTGCGGCGCTGGCCCAAAGCCTCCCTGTCTTGTGGGTCCTGGGCTGCACTTAGGGCCCCACACAAAGACACTTTGAGGCCTTTCGTCCTGGCACACAGCCCATTGGTGCCTCTACTTACCCACATGCCCGGCAAGCCCACCACGCTCGCAGGAGATGGCATGAGCCTGGTGTGAGTGGCCCGCGCAGTCAGTGTATTCGTTCTCTTTGCTTTCCCGGGGCGGAGTGCAGAGCAGGGAGGGGCCTCCCTCTAATCAGACCTCCCAGTGGGGCGTGTGAGTGTTAACAGCCCCTCCTTAGCCCACACTGCAGAAGTGTTTAGAAAAGCGTGTTTCAACCTTAGTATGGACGAGGGAC
>NW_011888881.1:2726147-2731767 GCF_000151845.1 Pteropus vampyrus | reverse complement strand
CAGTCAGCAAGGACCTTGCCGAAACCGCAGGACCTGCAGCCTAGCCCAGAAAGGAGGCCATGCTCGGGCCTCAGCCAGAGGCTCCTGACCTGCGGTGCTGGCCCAAAGCCTCCCTGTCTTGTGGGTCCTGGGCTGCACTTAGGGCCCCACACAAAGACACTTTGAGGCCTCTCGTCCTGGCACACAGCCCATTGGTGCCTCTACTTACCCACATGCCCGGCAAGCCCGCCGCGCTTGCAGGAGATGGCATGAGCCTGGTGTGAGTGGCCCGCGCGGTCAGTGTATTCGTTCTCTTTGCTTTCCCGGGGCGGAGTGCAGAGCAGGGAGGGGCCTCCCTCTAATCAGACCTCCGGTGGGGCGTGTGAACGTTAACGGCCCCTCCTTAGCCCACACTGCAGAAGTGTTTAGAAAAGCGTGTTTCAACCTTAGTATGGACGAGGGACGGATACGCAAACCCTGCCTGAGTGCTGTGAGTGGGAGGGAGGGGAGACGGGTCTTCTCTGGGAGCCCCCGCTCCTAGCAACCTGTCTCCGCTGTGAGCCTCTGGGGGCGCAGGTTCTGTGCTGCGTGCAGAGGCCTCAGTGAGCCTTTTCATGAGCTCATCCTCAAAAGGGTGTTCAGCACATTCATTCTTTTGGGCTCAGACAGAAGGTCAACTCTGTTTCTGTGCCTTGCTTGATACCTGATAGAACCAAGGGGTAGGGCTAATCAGTTTTACTTGAAAGTATTTGGGGTTTTTTAAAAAATAGCTCCAGAAAAGCCAAGCCTGGCTGTTGCAGGGAAGGCGCCCCTGTAGGCTTCTTGGCAGCAGGAGGAGGGCAAGAAAAGCAGAGGCTCCAGGGAGGGGCAGGCGAAGGGGTTCTGGCCCTCAGTACCGCCAGCACGCCCTGCCTCGCAACCCAGGCCCACCGGCCCTTCTCTCACACACTGCCAGCCTCTCTGTCATCGGCCTTAGGCCACCTCGTCGCCTTTGGTCCCGTGTTTATTTCCTGAGTTCCCAGAGGGACCGAGACAGAAGTTCACCTTGTGACCACAGCCTCGCCCTGAGCCATTCCCTCCAGTGGGCAGTGGTTAACCCAGGAAGCTGCACCAGGGCGAATCAGACTCTGGTCCACAGAAGGCCATCTCTCCTGGGCCAGATAAGGAGAGAGGGACACTCCAAAGGCAGAAGGTGTGGCAGAGTGGGAGTCGAAAGAAGGCAGGGGAGGTGTGAAGATGCGAGCTAGTCCTTCGTCGCAGAGCAAAGGGAACAGACAGGACGGGGAGCTGGACAGAGGCCTCCGGCCCCTGTTTATCTGGCCGACAGACCATCAGAGGACCAGCCTTCTCTGTGGGCTGGGCTTGGGCTCTCCTCCTGAGGATGGCTATTGCGCATGCTCCTTGGAAGAAATAAAGTCTTTTGCTTCTAATACGTTGTGTGTAAAGGAAGTACAAAGACTGCTGTCTGGAGCCCCAGAATTTGCCTTCTTTTCCAATTTGATGAGAGTGAGCCCTAAGTCAGTGCGACTTTTGTGCCATCCCTGTCGGATGGGTAACAAGGCAGTTCACATCTGCCAGAGCTGGTAGAGCGATTGGATTTCAAGACTGGTAAGGAGTTTTAGAGTTGCTTTGCCTCTTGCCGGAAGTAAGGAAACTGGATGCATGGTACCTATAGCACATTCCCTTCTCTGTGTGGAGGCAGCTCCCCAAACCCCAAGACCAACTCGTTTCCTAGCACAACTCTCAAGGCTGGCAGACCGTCTTCACACTCCTGGTCCTGGCTCCCTGCAAAGCTCATCGGGGGCGGGGGAGGGCTTGGAGCAGCAGGGCTGCAAATTAGGGCAGAGCTGCCAACAAGGTGATGAGCACCAATCCCAGTAGGGGACAAGACCTGCTTTACTGGGTGCTACTCTGGCAGGCAGCACGCCATGAGCCCACACGGGGCCCTCATCACCTGCATGAGCCATCCCCACAGGGCACTCTTGGTAGGCGGGACGAAAATCTGCATACAGCTCAGTGGCCTAGCCAGGCAGACCCTGTTGTGGGCCCTTGTGAAACCTGCCCAAGCAGCACTTAGAGTCGGGGAGAGGACAGACATGTGCCCCATGAAAGCTGCAACATAGGGTGTGAGAGTCTTTCTGGTGCCCTAGGGTAGAGGCCTTGCATTAGGGCAGGGAGCCAAGGTCTATCTAAAATTCTCTTTGCTTTGTCTCAACCTCTTTCATTGGTCCTACAGTTTCAATCCATATGGCAATAATCACCTCAAAGGATAGAAATAGCATGCTTTTTGGGGGGAACGCAGTCCCGAATGAAGTATTGTCCTTCTCCCTGATGCTCTTTCAAATAGTATTTTTAAAAAATATAGTCCTTATTGTTTAAACATTTATGTTGGAATACGTATGGGCATAATTCTATGATATCTGAGATTTGCTTTAAAAACTGTGGGGAAGAGTCAGTGGATGGGGCAGGAATGATACATGACTGGCCATGAGTTGTTCGTTGTTAAGGCTGGAGTTCATTCTTCTGCTCTGTTTTTCCATATGTTTAAAATTTCATATAATATAAAAATCTTAATGAGTATTTAGAAGTTAGAGAGAAGAACCCGTCTAAAATATCAAGAAACCAATAATTCCCAATCTAGCCAAGAGAGAAAGCTCTGTACTGAAGAGAAGAAATGGACAACATGCCCCTTAGAGAAGGTCGCTTCAGCCTGTCACCATGACAGGAGCCACACTACAGAAACAGCCCGGGGCCTGAGGAGGCGAGGACCCTCTAAAGCCTGCTGTAAGATCGAGTCTTCGTATAAAGGAAATTGTCAGGCCTACCGCCAAGTCCTCGGGCGGCCACTTCCTGTTGGTTTCCATTTCCAAGTTTAAATGATCTTAATTTAAAAGTGACTGGTTCCTTTATTTAAAAAAATCTTTATTGAGTGCCTGCTCATGCCTGACACTGTTCCAGATTCTGGAGATGAAGTCAATAAACAGGGTTCCTGACCTCATGCAGGTTAATACAACAAAAACAAATCCCGCTTTTAAGATAGCTTCAGAGTAGTGCAACAGGATGGGTGGGAGGCGCCTGTCTGTGACAAGGTGGTCGGGGGCGGGGCGGGGACGCCTCTGGAAGGCAGAGACCTCTCAGGAGACCTCTCAGTAGAAACCTGAAGGCTGTGCTAGAACGCCGAAGTGCTGCACGTTCCCTGCACGTTGGCTTTGAGCATATGTTCTTCATGACGTATGTGCGGGTCGCAGGAGGCGTCTGGTTGCGCCCTCGGATGTGTTTGGTGCAGGCTCGGGCCGTCCTGAGATGCCCAAGGTGCTGAAACCTTGTTCCTATTTCTGCCGCAGAGCTGGGAGTTTGGGATCCCACTGTGCAGGGAGCTGGCGTGTCAGTACGAGAGCCTCTACGATTATCAGAGCCTCAGCTGGATTCGGGTGAGCCTGCCTCCTTCCCGCCCCACCGCTGATGGGAGGTGCCTCTCCTGGCGGCAGTTTCTGAGTGAGCCTTCCCTGCAGGCCCAGCCCTGGCTCCAGCTGTGGGCATTACAGGAGGCGCAGAGGCCGAGGTGTTTGCCTTTGAGACCCTCGCGGTTTGGCTAGGGAACCAAAACACATCTACCAACAACTGTATGATCCAGACCCCAAGGGCCACCGGTACCCAGGGGGAAGAGGGGGAAAGAGAAGCAGCAAATGCAGGATCGGGTGGGGGTTTCAAGGAGGAGGAGGCCGCCTAACTTCACGAAGAAGCTCTTCCTGAGAGGATTGTGTCCAGGGTGCTTCATCTGAAACTTTGTAAGGTCTGGTGCAAGGATTGAGTCCTAACAGGTGCCAGGTTCGTCGGCAGAGCGAGGCCAGCAGTCTCGGCTCGCCTTCCGCCTGTACCCTTGGCAGCGCAGCTAGCCCTGCTGTGTTCCCCGACCCCAGTCAGGATTTGGGCCTGTGTAATTGACATGGCCCTCTCGCAGCGGCTTCCCGACTGGACTTGGAAGGCTTCGATTTCCCTGCAGGCCGACTGGACTGAGTGCATCAGAATTCTCTTTCCAGTCGGCATTCGGTGCATTTTTCTGAACGTGAAGCCAGGTCAGCCCAGACTAAAACTCTTCCCAACCTTGGAAATGCCAGACATTGTGGATATTAGTTCAACTTTTAAAGTTTAAAATCTCCTAAATTGGAACCAGTACCAGCGATGCTGACAGTTGGGCCTTCCTCACTGACTGCTAGCATCTTTAGTCAGATGAGAGATGAACGAAAGCAATATGGTTGCACTGGTGCAGAGCGGTGCTGAGAACTGCCCTTAGCTCCTGTCAGCAGCAGCAGCCCAGGTCAGTCGGTGTGCTGATATCAGTGAAACCTGAAAATTCCCAGGGAACAAAGTTTGTTAAATACGTATTAAACGTGTGACCTGAATGTGTGGGAAGCCTGGGTCTCTGTGGAGCAAAGTCCACCTGCTGGGAAGCCACACAGAACAGCCTGTCTGGGCAATAGGGGCAGGCCTGTCCCATGCCACTGTCAGATGACGGCGGGGGAGGAGGGCTTCCTCCCTCATGCAGCTCTCTGGAGCTCACTTCTTGTCTAGACTGAGTCGCTGTGTCCTCTTTCCAAAAGACAATGTGTACTTGGGCCTGGCACGACTTGCTTTGGACGCCAATAGTGGTCAAACCCACCTGAAGGCCACTGCCTTTCTCATTCACAGAAAATGGAAGCCAGCTACTACGACAACATCATGGAGCAGCAGCGCCTGGAGCCCGAGTTCTTCCGGGTCGGCTTCTACGGCCGGAAGTTTCCTTTCTTCCTCCGGGTGAGTCCGTGAGGTGGTCACGACAATTTAGATCATACTATACACAGAAGTCGTTTATTGCCTGTCTGCTTTTTTTTCTTTTGAACCTTTTTCTGTAGTCTACTGAATACTTCTTTTTTGAAGGACTGACCAGTCAACAAAAGGCATTGGGTTTTACTTTAGACTCTGTTTTACTCCACTGTACTGTTCTGTAGCTACGTGAGGGTGGTTTTCCCACCAAATCAACCAGGTTCCTACAGGCAGTGACCAGGGTCTGCCAGTGAGCAGTAATAAGCTTGGTATCACATCAGAGGTCAACTGTGCTTAATGCTCCTTTAAAAAAGCCAGTCTGCTAGCAACAGAGTCCAGGCTAACCACGTTTCAGATGTAAGGATGGTCGGCTTGCACATTTCCTGGGCAGTCATCATTCCAGGCTAAAAGGAAAATGATTTCTGCAGGAACCAGTAGCAGTGACAGGGACAGTGGGCACATTCCGCCTAATCGTGACCCCTAAGAAAGCTGTGATTTCGTTCTAGCGGTTCTGGCAGCGGAGGGTGAGTCAGTAGAGACCTCCTCATTCTCTAGGCCTCCTTCACTCCCTAGGGACCATTCACCTCAGGCATTTTACAAGTGGCATGTTTGTTGCCCCATCGGCATAGATAATTTCACAGCAATGGAGGCAGAGGTGAGCAGAAGAAGGAACTGCACAAGAGTTAGAAACCAAAACCATCTCTGTTAAGTCCTTGGACAAACAAATAATTCTGGGCCCTGTAACTTATTTCTTTCTCATTTCATCTTTGCAAATTATGCTTTGTTGCCATTTTATTCTCTTTTTTTTAACTCCCACAATTTGTATATCATATACCCG
>NW_011888881.1:2694949-2726097 GCF_000151845.1 Pteropus vampyrus | reverse complement strand
ATTGGGTTTTACTTTAGACTCTGTTTTACTCCACTGTACTGTTCTGTAGCTACGTGAGGGTGGTTTTCCCACCAAATCAACCAGGTTCCTACAGGCAGTGACCAGGGTCTGCCAGTGAGCAGTAATAAGCTTGGTATCACATCAGAGGTCAACTGTGCTTAATGCTCCTTTAAAAAAGCCAGTCTGCTAGCAACAGAGTCCAGGCTAACCACATTTCAGATGTAAGGATGGTCAGCTTGCACATTTCCTGGGCAGTCATCATTCCAGGCTAAAAGGAAAATGATTTCTGCAGGAACCAGTAGCAGTGACAGGGACAGTGGGCACACTCTGCCTAATCGTGACCCCTAAGAAAGCTGTGATTTCGTTCTAGCGGTTCTGGCAGCGGAGGGTGAGTCAGTAGAGACCTCCTCATTCTCTAGGCCTCCTTCACTCCCTAGGGACCATTCACCTCAGGCATTTTACAAGTGGCATGTTTGTTGCCCCATCGGCATAGATAATTTCACAGCAATGGAGGCAGAAGTGAGCAGAAGAAGGAACTGCACAAGAGTTAGAAACCAAAACCATCTCTGTTAAGTCCTTGGACAAACAAATAATTCTGGGCCCTGTAACTTATTTCTTTCTCATTTCATCTTTGCAAATTATGCTTTGTTGCCATTTTATTCTCTTTTTTTTAACTCCCACAATTTGTATATCATATACCCGGTTTTACTTCAAAACACCGTTATTTTAGATGTATGATACAAAATTGGGCCCTGATGTCCCCACATCTGTCCCTGCCAAACAGGAAGTCGTCATGGTTCGACCCGGCTCCCGTCCCCCATGCTTATGCCACAGGGCACATCAGCATCCCAGGGACCTGGTGTAGAACCTGCACGTGAGCCACCCAGACGATGCTTGCAGTGACCGTCTGAATGTTCAGACGTGGTTTCAAGGGTGCCAGTAAGGGAGGAGAGTATCAAGGGCTGTTGGGAGATGTCACCTGTCAGTTCATCCCTGTCTCCACACAAGGAGTATTCCCTAGGAGCCATGTTTCATGCCGCAAATCAGCCCGGCCTAGCCGCATGTCCACCTCCCTTCTCTCAGCTGCTCGCTTCATCTGTGGCAAATGGAAGAAGTCCCAGAGGAGGTAGCTGTTTGCCTTGTAGATGGCAAGGACAGAGTCTAAAGCAGTGGCAGCCAGATCTGTCTTGCGTGGGGACGCTGGGGCTCCCGTCCGAGCAAACTTGAAACCAACAACCAGCCTCAAGGTCAACACTGTGCGCCTTCCTTCTGCTGGGTCTTCCCCAGAAGGCCAGGCTGCTCCCTCGCCTCTCCTGAGCACATAGGTCATCGGTTCCTTTAGCTCTGTCGGCTTGGTTTCTCTAGACCATCTGCCTACCCCACTTCACAAACGTGGGCGCAGAGTCAGGAAAACATCTAGCCCTCCTTTCTTAGAGGAATTTCTGTTTCTCTTCATCTGACCCACGAACAGACACTGGTAAGGGTCGGACATCTGCGAGTGGTTGTGAAAAAGCCACTTCTTCATAATTACCTTCTTTGTCAGTTCTCCATGTCAAGCAAAGGACTTAGAAATGTCTCTGACGTTTGACTACTGGTCTGCTCCACTTAAGAGGCCAGCCTGCTCCTTCTGACCTTGGGGTTGCCCTTGCATTCTGATCCATCTGGACCTGCGGCCCAGCCTTAGCTGGGGGCTTGGGGGCTACAAATCCTGTCCCAAAAGGGTGAGGTCCTCCAGGGCCCGGCCTGTGGTCATCCCTGTACCAGGAAGCATATGGCGGGCCCTGTAGACCTCTTTCTCTACCTCCGAAGGCATGCCAGGAGGGCCTGCCAGTGCCTGACACCACTTTGTCAAAGTGGATCTGGCGAGGCAGCTGGGCAAGCAGACAGAAGTCACCAGAGGGCTTCAAAGGAACCTCCCCCAGCCACTCACTCTTGACCAACTGTGAGGCAGACAGAGCAGCAGGGTTGAGGGTGCCTTGTCACGACTTCAGTCCACAAAGGGAAGAAAAATGAGACCTAACCCAAACCAAAAGTGATGTAATACGAGGCTTTAAGAAGTGAGTGTTTAGAATGATACCAGTGTGTTCTGCTGACACGTCTGCAAAGGAATCGCTGCCGTGAACGCTACTGAATACCTGCCGGGCCCTGGGCAGCGCTGAGCCTTTCCTTCCAGCTGGCCACGGCACACACCGCAGTCTCCCTCCCACCAGTTCTCCTGTGCACCTTCTCTCCAGCTGCGCCTTTTCCTGTCTTGCCTGTTGTCGCTCTCCCCACTTAGGTTGCCCTCCCCCCTCCTCTCTGCCCAGCGAACCCAGGTGGACCTTCCAGGACGCCTTTCAGGCCTGGCTCTTTCCAAGCTCCCACTCGCCGCCTAGCGCCCGCCCTGGGTAAGGCGCCCTCCCTCCAGGCGTCCTGCAGCCCGCGCCCTGCTCCCCACTGCCACGTCCCAGCGCACTTCTTCCTTCTGTCCCTCTCTCTTCCCGACCGACCGTCATCTCCCTTAGGACAGGGACTGAGTGCCGTGCCCCGTGCCTGCCACGGAGCTCCCAGGACGTGTTTGTGACACGAGTCGCCACGGACACCACGTGGAGGTGGGGCCGCGGCAAGGCCTGGAGTGTGCTCTTCTGTTCGTGACAGAACAAAGAATACGTGTGCCGTGGCCATGACTACGAGAGGCTGGAGGCCTTCCAGCAGAGGATGCTCAGCGAGTTCCCACAGGCCGTCGCCATGCAGCACCCCAACCAGCCCGACGACGCCATCCTGCAGTGCGAGGCCCAGTGTATCTTTCGACACTTGGTGGGGAAAGGAGGCCGGGGCCCAGGGAGGTGAGGCCCACCCAGTCAGCTGCGTCTCTGCCATGACATTGGCCTTGTAGGCTAGGTCGCCCAGAAGTCCTAAACCAAAGTATGTCCTCATCACTAAACCTGCCCTTAGCAGGGCACTTGTGCCTCACAGAGGAGGCCCTGGCATGCCCTCCGCCATGGGGTGGGGGCGAGTCAGCAGGCCTTCAGAAGGACCTTTATCCCTCAGGCTGGCCGCTACATGTCCCCACCCTGTCCTGTGACGGGCCTTCCTGGCAACCAGGAACAGTCACCGCGCAGGGTGATGTGGGGTCCCACCGGGACTTATCATGGGGACACCACCAGTTCTGCGCCCCGTAGCGCTCCCACGTGTCTTTGCCATTATCCCTGGTATTTGTCAGGAGGACTGAGGTTCCAGGATGTGGCAGGGGAGCGGGGGAGAAGAGGGACATGCCTGTGGTCTTAGTGGCACGTGGCTGTCTGTGTGCAAACACCGGCCTGTCCCCCATCCCCACACAGCTTCCTTGGAGACCACATGACCGTCGCGTGGCCGTGCAAGCTTGTTCCAGAGAGGGGAGGGCAAGTGGACTCCCGTGTGTTATTTTACCACAAAGACCCCAAAGAGTATTTTATTAAAAGTTGTTTTACAGTAAATATAGTTTACCTACAGTGGGCAGGCCCATGCCTTGGCCATTTTCTCCCTCCTGTGGGGGGAGGCACCTGTATTCCCCTGACCCCTTTCCCCTTCTGAGTTAAAGGGGTACTGGGGACAGACACTCAGCTATTGCCATCCCAGCTCAGCTGAGCGCTCAGGAGACGCCCAGGGAAGGGCTGCAGGCTGGGAGGTTTGGTCAGGCTGTGCCTGAGCCTGGTCCACCCCTGAGGTGCTGCTGCCGCCGCCCCGAGGGAATGGGGGCTCCGGTGCTCCCCTCTCCGTAGGAGGATGGCATGGGCCAGCCAGTCAGCTTCCTCTCTTTGGCAAGTCTGGATGGCCCTTCACTTCCCACCCAGATTTGCAGATCTATGCGGTGACACCTATTCCCGATTACGTGGATGTCCTGCAGATGGACCGGGTCCCGGATCGTGTCAAGAGCTTCTACCGGGTCAACAATGTGAGGAAGTTCCGGTACGACAGGCCTTTTCACAAAGGCCCCAAGGACAAAGAGAATGAATTCAAGGTGAACAAACCTCAGAAAGCTGGGGCAGTGCTCATCGCGAAGCCAGGGCAAGCCCCACTTTCTTGGGAACTCATCCCTGTCTCATCCTTCGAGCAGGCAGGGTGTGGCAGAAATTGCTTAATGGCCTGTACCTACCTGTGCCCTCCCTGCAGAGCCTGTGGATCGAGCGTACCACGCTGACCCTGACCCACAGCTTGCCCGGCATCTCTCGGTGGTTCGAGGTGGAGAGGAGGGAACTGGTGAGCGATGTTTCAGCTGGGGCCGGTACTCACAGCCGCTCCCTCAGCCCTGGCTTTGGGGACCTTCCTCCAGGGACTGAAGGAAAAAAGAGTGCGCTCTGGCCACCTGCCCGGTCTGGGCTCCCGCCGCCAGTCCCGTGCTGGGGGCTCCGTACACCTTCTCTCACTTAATCCTCACAGCACCCTCAGGCGGTTCGTATTTTCAGCCGCCCAGTTTACACACGAGGGAACCGAGGTCAGGGAGCCAGAGTGCTCTGACGCGGAACCAGAGCTGCATGTCCCGGTTACAAACCAGCGAGGAAGTCGGAAAGGGCCCCAGGGGTCAGGTCCGCGGGGACAAGAGCAGGGAAGCAGCATCACAGGTTTTAGGTCCCTGTGATGAGGGAGGGGGTCATCATTGTACCTGCAATGACACCATGCGCCGTGTGCCCCAGGTGGAGGTGAGTCCCCTGGAGAATGCCATCCAAGTGGTGGAGAATAAGAACCAGGAGCTGCGGGCCCTGATCGGCCAGTATCAGCACAAGCAGGCGCATGGCAACGTCAGCCTGCTCAGCATGTGCCTGAACGGCGTCATCGACGCGGCGGTCAACGGAGGCATCGCCCGCTACCAGGAGGTGAGCCCGCCCACAGGGCAGCCTGGCTGCGAGAGCGACCTCAGGCTGCTCTTCCTGCGGTTCCAGCCCACCCAGCTCGCCCTCCCCGGTCCTGCCACAGCCGCTGGAGGATGCCCTGGGATGAGGCTTTAAGCTCCCTGCTCCCTAGTTCTGCGGCCCAGCTGTGCGTGCATGTGGGGGGGAGGGGGTCTGTCTTTTCATTCTCGACTCTGCCAGATGGGCAGTCTGTCCAATCATGGTGGGATGTTAGGTGGCCTCCAAGAGGAGCCCTGGAGCCCAGTCCTTCACAAGAAGTGAAAGGTGGGCTGGCTAAGACCCTCACCCCACCCCTGGTCACCAGCCCTGCCTGCCCCGCCCAGGCCATCCAGGCTCCATGAAGGACTGGGACTATCATCCAGGCTTAGATGACTTGGCCACCATCAGCACTTCTTAGACACAAAAAACACACCTGTGATTGTAGGCGTCTCGTTGACTAGAGGTGCATTGGTGTGTGTACCCGTGAGGAGGCAGCCCAGCGGCCTTTCAGGTGGCTCCCTGGGCCCCATGTAAGTAATAGTCCCAGGAAGGGTCTTCCTGACCCGGCCTTCCCTTTCGCAGGCCTTCTTTGATAAGGATTACATCACCAAGCACCCCGGAGATGCCGAGAAGATCGCCCAGCTCAAGGAGCTCATGCAGGAGCAGGTATGTCTTGCTGGGCCTAGAAGCCAGGGGCCAGCGGGGAAAGGCCGTGCACCACAGGATGGCCACAGTTCTCAAGGGCTTCCCCCTAGCTGACAGAGTGGCCTGTCTGTCACCTAATAGGTCCATGTCCTTGGAGTCGGGCTGGCAGTTCATGAGAAGTTTGTGCACCCAGAAATGCGCCCTCTGCATAAGAAGCTGATCGATCAGTTCCAGATGATGCGGGCCAGTCTCTACCACGTAAGCTGGTCCCTCCCTGCCCCTGCCACAGGTGTAGTCGCCCCAGACCTGTGCAACAAGCGAACAGAGAGTGGGGGTGGGGTGACGGGAAAGCTGTCTCCACTGCAGACGTGGGTGTTCCATCAGGACCCCCTCTTTCACTCCCTTCCTAGGGAGGAGTTAGAGTCAAGGGCAGAGAGCATTTTCTCAGGGTACTGTGCGGTGAGGAGAGGTTCTCGTATGCGGAGGAGAAGAGCTGAGGTGTGGGGCCCACATGTAGAGACCTCTCTAGAGGTATTTTTCATCCCAAGAACCTGAAGAGGTAAGGCAAGGCCCAAGCCAGCCCGCTCTGCCCACCGCGCTCTCCTTCCCCCTCCATCTTCATCCCCTCCACCCTCTCTCTTCCCTCTCTTCACCCTTCCCCTCTAGCTCCCTGCCTTCCCTCTCCCTCTCTTCCTTCAGCATGTCTCCACCCAGGCGCGCATCTGAGGAAGCCTCAGGTCCCCCTGACTGTGGCCTGGCTCTTGGGCCTTCATGGCGAGGTTTGGCCCGAGGGCTCATCCACACAAACAGACAAGCAGGCCCTGTGTTCCCAGACTGATTTTCCTTCGGGGTCTTAAAGAGAATGTCGGCTGGCTGAGAATGGGGTTCAGGTGGTCTTAAACCCCTGTTCACAGACCCTCACCTCATTTTCAACCGTGGGGCTGACTCCAGACGTTGTCTGGAGAAGCCTTCCTGCTAAACAAGCTGCCAGATCTCAAAGCGCGTGAGCCCGGGCACCTGCTGCCATCTTCCCATGACCCAGGACTGGGAGGCGGAAGTGGCAGGGAGGCAAGGGACATAGAGCTGGTCAGGGTTGGCCACGGCCATTGTGAATGACAAGCGCCCCCTTCAGGGGCCATCACTGGCCACAGAGGCCCTGAGGAAGCTGGACCACTCGGGCTCGGTGGGCCCGACCTGTTGGGATCGATTTGCCTTGTACTTGAAGGCTGGACATTCTGGTCGTCTCCAGCCGTCAGTGCAGGTCTTGGCCTGTTCCTGCGCGAGGGTGGACAGCGTGGAATGTGAAAAGAGAAAAAAGTGTGTCTGTGGTCTGAGAAGTGGGCGCGCCTCCAGAGCAAAGGCCACGGAGCCCGGGATGCCTTTCCCTAACGACTCCCTCCTGGTACTTCACGGCGGAACGTGCGGAGAGTCTTTTATGTTTCCCCCTTAAAACGAGGTTGTCCGTTTAGTAAGAACTTGGGTTGCGTCACTCAGTCTGATGGGTGTTCTGTCACATCTCATTCACTCTGTCTTCTGCCAGCTTGGCGGGTTTTCTCCATCACGAAAGGTGACCCGGGCCGTCCAGAACCTGGCCACTGGGGGGTGGGGAGGGCAGGGTGGGGGGCATTCTCTGCCAGGCAGGCTGTCATGTCACAAGCACAAAATGCTCGCCCACATTTATCAAGGTGTCTGGGGCGCACAGGGCGGTGTCCTCTCCAGCCGCAGAAGCTCACTTCAGCCTTCAGCCTGCTGTGGGAGAAGCAGATAGAAAAACTGCTGCCGCTTCTGGCCAACCTCAGAAATCCCCCCCGTGGACTTAGAGCCCCACGCTGGGAAGGACTCGAGGACACCTGGACAGAGTCACAAATAGGGACACAGACCAATGTGCTGTCACCCAGGAGGATTTGGGATCAAAAGTTTCTGCCAAGCTGTCTATATACTTAATAAGAATTTAATTATGCTAAAATAGAACTGTGCTGTTTTTCAATTACTTACATCGGGATTTTGTGTCCTATCTCCCCATAAACTGTGTCACAGACAACTTAACCCAGGTCACTAAGAGCTGGTCCATTTAGCAATCCAATAAAACCCAAGGCCAGTCCTTATGTAAGAGGCGCCCACTGGCTGACAGCTGATCATCAGCTCTCTCTCTCCTGCTCCCAGCCGCTGTTCTACTTATTCCGTAGAGAGGAAGCCTGGTAACACACTCGGATGAATTCACATCGTGAGCTCAGACCAACTTCAGCCTATTCCAGATGTGTTCTCTCCGTGGGGTCAACCTCAGGCCTCCTGGCCTCTGGTCTGGGCTCCACTGTGGTTAGGAGAATATTTTAGTCGTGAAGGGGTCATTGCCCCAAAGAAGACAGCAGTTCCAGTGCAGCCCACAGGATGTGATTTTTTTTAATTTTATGTTTCTACCACCGGCCTATTCTTTCCTCTCAGATTTCACTTACTTTGCTGTTTATTCTCTGATGAAGGGACATTCATTTTTCAACAGGAGTTTCCGGGTTTGGACAAGCTAAGTCCTGCATGTTCAGGCACCAGCACCCCCCGGGGGAATGTCCTAGCATCCCACAGTCCCATGAGCCCCGAGAGCATCAAGATGACCCACCGGCACAGGTACGGCCTCAGGGCTGGGGAGGGTCCCCTCCACAGAGGTAAGTCTGAAGGGCAGAGGTCAGAGCAAGCAAGTGTGTGCTCACCCACACACCCTCTCACCCGTGTGCACCAGGACCCACGCTCTGCATCCAGCCATCCTGAGTGACGGAGGAGTGTACATGGTATTATGGGAGGAGGGGGCGTTTGGGGTAAATCTTAAAGGATGAGTAGAAGTTTGCTAGGCATAAAAGAGTGGGGGTTAGGAAGGTGACAGAGCAAGATCCAGGCAAAGTGACACGTGCAGATGCCTCAGGGTGCGAACAAGCCAGTCTGGTCAGCACTGCAAGCAGAACCCAGTGTCCGAAGGGCAGGAATCCGGGAGGAGGGGTGTTGGGGGGCCAGGACCAGCTCCGAACGGGCCTCGTTCATTCAGGCCTTTGGACTTGATCCCAGGAGGAATGAGGATCACAGTTGGTTTTTTGGAAGAGAACAGCACAGTGCTGGGGACATCGAGGTGTGGCTGTACCGAACCCAGGAGTTTTGGTCTGCCTGCGCTCTGCTGAAGATGCTCGAGGGCCTAGAACAGGAAGGCCAGGCCCGAGGGGAGCCCCTCGCTCGGCTTTCTTTTCCGGTGTGAGCAGCAAGTCAGCACAGAGCAGGCACTCAGCAAATGAGAAGGGGTGAACGGGTGAGGAGGGCTGCTGGCAGGCGTGGGGCCACAGATGTGGAAGGAAGCCCAGAGGTGGTTCACAGCTGACTGTTTTGGTAGCTTCCTCCTGCCGGGAAGACACCCCTGACCAAGGAGCAGGTCCCAGCAGAGGGTGGGCGCCGGCTCAGGTTAACATCCATGGCAGGGGGACCTCGGATCCATGCCCCATTTCAGTGTCTCTTTCATTCCTCCTGCCTAAGAAAGGGCTGATGTCATCAGACTGAGTGGCCATAGCCAGCTCCAGGTAGAGGCCATGCCAGCCTGCCGTTCGCCCTGCCAGACCAGGGCCCTGAGCAGCAGGGGGCGTTCAGGACGTCTCCAGGCCCCAGACGGAGATGAGTGTTAGCTGTGGAACCTCCGCTCCAGCCCTGACCCTGCCTGTCTCCCACTCTCTCCCAGCCCCGTGAACTTGATGGGCACAGGCCGCCATTCGTCATCCTCTCTGTCCTCACATGCATCTAGCGAAGCGGGAAATGTGGTGATGCTGGGCGACAGCTCCATGGGCGAGGCCCCCGAGGACCTGTACCACCACATGCAGGTATCGGAGCTGTCCCAGGAGAGTGGGCCGGGATACTGTCCCCGGAGGACTCACCTCTCTGCTGGCTGGTCTGGTCTGAGGGTCAACGTCTCTGCCTAGTTCTCCAGCAACACTGCCTTCCCCCACCCCATCCAGGCCACAGCTCCCAGGCCATATTGCCCAAAAAGGAAACCCAGCTTCAGTGCTGGCCGCTCCCACAGATCCCGGGGGAAACACCCTCTGCCTCATTGCCCTCCTGCCTGGCATTTCTAGTGGCGAAGTCCTGCTCCCTCCCTGGGCACCCCCACCAGAATCCAACAGCCCTGCTCCGTGGGTGGTGCGGGTGACCTTTAGTGCCAGCCATTATTAGCCTGGCCTCCATCAGGACCCAGAGTACAGCATCAGATGCCAGGTCTGGGCACCTCATGGCGTGAAGAAGCCAAGTCTAGGCCAGTCCTACAGCCCTGGCCATTCAGACCTCTGTCCTGCTGATTTCTCTCCCTTTGCAGCTCGCGTATCCCAACCCCAGGTACCAGGGCTCGGTCACGAACGTCTCTGTTCTGTCCTCGTCCCAGGCAAGCCCTTCTTCCTCCAGCCTGAGTTCCACTCACTCAGCACCATCCCAGATGATTACCTCTGCCCCTTCCAGTGCCCGAGGTAAGGATACAGGGCGCTGCTTGCAGAAGGGACAAAGAAGGGCCTCGTGGGCCCCACTTGTCCTCTCATGTGTGGCTCTGTCTTTGAAAGCGACCTTGTGACTTAGAGCGTGCTCACCTGTGCTCTCAGCGGCAAGGACTTGAAGGTCTCTGCCTCCAGACCTCTCTCAGGCTGGCGTCAGGCCCTGTTCTGAGTAGTGGTCACAGCTGTACTGACGCCAGGGTCGCCAATGGTCACCTCTCCACCTCAGCAAGAGGGCACAGCCTAGGAGAAGGCTCAGTTCTTTTCCATTGAAATGTTCGCGAGAATAAAGATCAAAGTTAAGGCAACAGTGGGTCTTTAGGTATCGAGCATCATGGCAAAGTATTAAAATTAAATTTGAAAGCTAAAATTAACCCTGGAAAATGTTATTCTAAACAGTAACAACAACCAAAAGTACCTGTTCGGTTAGGAAAGGCTTAATCAGAGGAGGAGGCTCTGTAAAAAGCTATTTACTTGGCCAGATTTTGCTTACTTTCTAATTCAGTTGGCTAAACATTGTTCTCTGAGAGCCAGAGTCTTTTTCACATTCTGATCCCAGTTCCTGCAGTGAGGTTTGATTCTGTTCTTTCAGAGGGAAACATGTGCAGTGGGGTGGAAATTAGCCGTGGCACCTGAGCCCGAGCGCAGCCAGGGTTGGCCGTGCAGGATTGCCGCGGAAGCGGGCGCTCGGAGCTTGCCAGCTGGCCACTGACGGCTGCTTCCAGGCTTCAGAGGGATGAGGTCTTTTTGTTCTGATTATTATGGAGACAAAGAGAAACAGCACCCACTGGTGACATGAAGGGTCATTACAAAAAAAACCTCAGTGGAGTGATGGAGGGAACAGGGTAAAGCAATAGAGAGGCGGGAGCCCACGGGAAGAGCCTCAGCAGGTGCGGGGTAAGGTTGCTCCGGCCCAGTCCAGACTCACTGGAGGCGGTCAGCCCAAGCCCTCACTTCCGGTGGGGGAGACAGGGCCAGGGAGAGGGGCTTGAGGCCGTCTAGCCTGTTTGTTCATGGCCAAATGGAGTTTGGAGTACAGGTTTTCACACGCGCCAGCTGTCAGTGTGCTGCCCATTCCACAGCGGTGGTTGCCTTCCCGGCATGGACCGTGGCCCTCGGGAAGGGTGCCGCATTCGGGAGCAGACCCTGCTAGGACTAGAGAAGACGATGAACCAGCCAGTGGGTGCTTGTTGGAAATTCGTCAACATGTAAAGGCTGTACACATAAAGAAGACACAGGGATTTGTGTTTTAAAGATTCGTGTGACAAAAGATGGCTGTAGGAGCGAAAGGGAAGGAAAGCCTGTGAGGTGAGCCACGAACGCGGCAGCGGAGGCAGCGTTCGCAGTGTCCTGGAGTAAACGGTCCTGAATAGGGCTGCGGAAACAAAGTTTGTGATGAATCGCATGGTTCTTTTCCCTAACCCGAACACGAGATGTACTCAGCCATGTATAAGTCTGCATCGCGTATTCTTGCTGAAGACGCTCTCTAAACCATAACCGTTGATAAAATCAGGCGGCCACAAAAGATGGACAGTTTAGCGCGATTCCCCTCTGACATTGTTAGGACACTTCTAGGCTGTGCCCTGGAGAGAACAGAGACCCCGTCAGGGACCTTGCAGGCTGGCTGTCCCCACCTCTGTCACTCGTCACGCTTTTCCAAGGGCTCGGTGACGGATCTGCGGGGCTCTTGCGCCACCAGAGTTGAACAGAGAAGTTGTTTTCTCCCCGTTTAGCGGTAGTCCCTCCTCCCCGATGCCTTGGCTAGCTATTGCTACATAATAAACCACCCCCAGACTTAGCAGCTTAAACCAACCATTCGTTATCATGGCCCACGGTCCGGTGGGGTGACAGGGGTCACCGAGCAGTTCACTGCAGTCTCTCATCAGCTGGCAGCCGGATGGCAGTTGGGGCTGGGGTCATCCAGAGGCTCGACTAGGCTGGACATCCAAGGTGGTTCTGTCACATGGTGCCAGTTGAGAGGCTGTCAGCCTGAGTCCTACATACGGCCTTTCTGTGTGGCTCAGGCTCTCACAGCATGCTGATGATTTCCCCAAAGAAAGCATTCCCAGAGCCTCCAGCAGAAGCTACAAGGCTTCTTATTGCCCAGCCTGGAAGCCTCAGAATGTCCCTTTTGGCACATTCTGTCAGCTAGTCACTAAGGCCAACCCAGGTACCAGGGTGGGGAATGAGACTCTGCTTTGTGTGAGAAGTGGCTTGTGCATTTTGAGAGGCAAGGCATTCATAGGCACCGTCTCTAGAGACAAGCTATCACAACGGCCAAGTTCCACAATACCTTGTAGAGAAAGGCTGAGAGAGGCCGCTTCCCTTCCTGGAGTAGACATCAAGTACAGAAGTAAACAAAATGGTTAAATAGGATTGGGCCCAAAGTAGAGGATGGCGATAAGGACAAGGCAATTAAGAAAGAGCAGGAAGTTATTTCTAGGCTGCCACATCTGTGTGCAGGCCCATCTGGAGAAAACCACAGGCCCGGCAGGTACCAGGCACAGTGTCGGGCCCTGTGAGAGGACATAGAAGCCCGACCCAGCGTCGCAGAGGAAGACTGCCGTAAATACGGCGGTAGACGCACTGGGGGAGCAGGGGGAAGGGCAGTCCCCTCGCTTGGGGTTTATGTCGGGGGCTGTGGGTGAGAGGAAGGCTTTCATGAAGCAGGTGTTCTGGAGACTCCTTCACATTGGAGTCACTTCCCCCACTCCCCAGAGTGGCCGTGACACCAGTGGCCTTCCTCGCCATGCCCGCTGACACTCTGCTGCGGTCCACGTTGCTTTGGAAACCTTCAGGCTAAACCGCCTGCAAGGCACAAACTCTTGCAAGTCAGCAGCTCCCCCTGGTGGTCAAGGACTGATCAGGACCTAGGAAACGTGGGGACTGTGCCTGGGCCTCCCTGAATAACCCAGCTGTGCTGGGGCTTAGCCTCCCTGGGGTTTACCAGACTGCAGCCCAAGCAGTTCTGATGTCCTGTGAAACAAAAGCCTTTGTGTCCATTTAAAAACAGTTTTAATGTTTTCTTGAAAAGCAGCCATCAGTCTCCTATCATGGGATTGGCTGCCCAGGGCAGAGGGCAACGGGAGCGAAGTGAGGTGGTGGAGCTGGGAAATTTAGTGGTAGCACAGAGCACCCCTCCGCATTAGCACCACAGGGACCCTGCAACACAGACACACATCCTCAGTGGCACCCGTGCCTGCAGACTGCTGCCCTGCCCCCTAGCCCCCCAGCGTGTATCAGGATGTTGAGTGCGCAAATCTGGGGCTGGCCTGGTAAATGAGGCTGTGAGCTCCGTGAGGTCAGGGCCCCCGGCCAGCCTGAAAAAGGCAGCATACGGCGTTCCAACTGCTGACCCGGTGAGCAGTGGGTAGTGGATGGGAGTCTGATGTGGCTGAGTCGGTGTAGAGATGCTGTGTGTCTTCTGTGCACACTGTGGCTGGCAGGGTTTGGGAACGTTCATGCTGGAAAGGCATCACAGAAATCAGTGGGATTAGGCTCTCTTCTTCATTTTTCTCCACACAGCCATCTTCTTGAGATAGCCTCAGAGCACAAATTCTGTAACAAAACACTGAAATCAGTGAAAAATCACCAAATAGTCATAATTTAGGCCTAGCTTTTCCAAAAAGCATACTTCACTCATTCCTTTATCAATGATGGATACTTTTAAGACCAGATCTTAAAGCCAGCCCTGGAGTTCTCCAAATAGGATTGCTCAAACCCCCTTGGAAGAAGTCTCCAGAAATAACTACATTATAAGTTTTTATCATACCAGCTTCTTAAGGCATTTAAGCCTCATCTTCTTGGACTAAATTGAGTACGAAAGGAATTTTCCAGAGACTGCTGGGGCATGCCCGCTACAGACCTTCTCAGGCATGGCCCTGCGGCGCCTCCACCGTACACGCGAAGGCCGGCCCTAGAGACCCTGGGTGTCAGGGACACAGAGCCACCAGGGCTGCAGGTCAGCTCCCAGAGGGAGCCCTTCTATGGTCTCAGCGCTCCAGCTTCACCGAGAGCACCCGCAGAGAGGGGTTTCAACCACTTGGGGCGGCCAGAGGCTCCCAGTGGGCACTGGGGTCCCGGTAACCCCCATGAGGGGTGCAGAAGACCCCACTAGTTTCTGCGGACAGGCTGGTGTCTGGCACTGGTGGTACACAGTTGGAGGGCCTTCCAAACTATCAGTCCCTGAGGAAAGCCAGCAAGTTATCCACTACTTCTGTGGGAGGTCCCCTTGAGGGCCGTGGGTGGACAGGTTCCAGAGCCTACAGCTATGGCGTGCATCAGTGGGGACTGGCCACACCACATCGGAAGTGGTCTGGCCTCCGTAACAGCCCCTTAGGCCAGAGGAGGTCACCGAGAAGGCCTCACGAGAGAAGAGCATAAACCGAGTTAACGTGAGAGCCTGGGTTAAAGCCCCACAACTCCCAGACTAGTCCCAGGACCCCGAGTTCCCCAAAGGGCAAGTCTCAGAGTAAGAGGCCCTGGAGAGCCACCTGGTGCAGGGCCCTGGGTGCCCACCCAGTCTGGCTCCAGGGCTGCAGGAGGACGGCCAGGAGGGCAGGGGCCAGACGCTGGAGGCCTGGGACCGGGGAGGGGAGAACCCCTGGGGAGAGGTGCTGGGGGCTGGCCGTGGAAGGCCAGTGGTGTCTGCAGAAGGTAAGTGTGTGGAGACACGGGGTGTCGAGTGAAGACCATGCCGCTGTGTTATCCTCATGTCTGTCTTTGTGCGATGGCTCCATTGAAAGCCGGCCTGTAACCATGTCGAAGCCCCCGAGAGGACCCGGCATCCAGGCCACACCCATCTCCCAAGACTGCTGGGTGCAGGGGCCTCTAGGCACCCAGCTCCAGACTTCCAACTCTCATTTGAGCATGGAGAGGGCGTCCTTCAGTGGGTCCACCTCGCCCCAGCATATCCGCCTCGGCTGGGATGCGAGGTGCAGCCCCCAGCACCATCTAACCATCAGACTCTGCTTCATTCTCTTGTGCTTGCTGCGTTCATCCTGGCCCAACTGCAAGGGGACACCTACCCTGGTTCCCTGGCCCCAAGGATGCTTGCCCACTGGGCGCTCCATTCGTGGCTTGTCATCTGTGCGTGATTGTTCTCACTTGGTTACAGGCTCTCCCTCTCTGCCAGATAAGTACCGCCATGCCCGGGAAATGATGTTGCTGCTGCCCACGCATCGGGACCGTCCGAGCAGTGCCATGTATCCAGCAGCCATCCTGGAGAATGGACAGGTAGTACATGCTGCCCACTGACTATCCCCTGCCGCCAGTATGTTGGCCTAGGCGTCCCTCACTGCACTTGCTAGGCTTTCCGCATTGCCCTCCATGCCTTCCTCGTTCTGCCGTAAGACCCTCAGAAGGCTACCGGGCTCCTGGGTGGGGACTGCAGTGAATCTGAGGACCAGCAACCCAGAGTGCAGTGAGGGTAGATGGTGGCAGGGTTGGAACCACCATTGCTTATGTGGCTGTCTGCCCTTCAGCCTCTTGAACTCATCCCTAAAGAGTCTGGCAGAGGAAATTGGTTCTTTCCTGTTCCGAAAAGGCAGCAGAGGAAGCAGAGGGTGGCCTTCTCCCTGTGCGGGTGAAGGGCATCCTCACTGGCCTCCTGTCCATCCAGCCGAAGCCCCTCACTACCTGCGAAGACTGCTCTGCACACCATTTACACAGCTCTCCAAATATCCCGCCGAAGGCTTTGGACAGCTGCTACAGGGATGAACCCCTCCCCCTACCTAATCTTCCCTGTCCTTCCATCAGAGTTCGTGAAAGTCACCTCTAAGCAACTGTCGCCTGGTCCCAGAGTGCCAGGAGTTTCTCCGTGGTACCTCCCTGTACCTGATCAGCCCTGCCAGGTGGAGGGAGCAGGTCTCCTTGGCAGCTGCCCACCAAAACAGTGGGCCCTGTCTGCGACTCTAGGCTTGAGCGCCGCCCTTCCCCACCCTCAGTGCCAACGTGGGCCTGTGGGGCTAAACTTGCCAGCACACGGGTGAAAGGGGTCCCTAAATCCTTTCTGCCAGTGTTTCTCCCTGGCAGGACACAAAGATGCAGTTAGGGTACCCTCAGGTGCCTGTGCCCTTTTCCTTGGCCACGCGTGACACAGCCCGGAGCCTCACCAGACGCCGGAGGGTGCTGCGTCGGGCGTTGCGCGTGGCAGCCCTCCTGCGGCCGGTCTGGCCTTCTCAGCGGAAGCCATGCCAGGGCTGATTTTGGAACGTCCTGGCTCCTGCGGCCCACAGCATCCCCACCCCCACCCCTGCCCCAGGTGTACCTGGTGGTTCTCAGCCTCTTCAACGTTTTTCTTTCCCTCAGCTGCCAAATTTCCAGCGAGCCCTGTTCCAGCAAGTGGTCGGAGCCTGCAAACCCTGCAGTGACCCCAATCTCTCTGTGGCTGAAAAAGGTATTGTTCCCCTTCCCAGGTGGCCTTCTCCCATGTGTGTCCTCATCTGACTGAGCATCTGACTCTTTGTCCCTGAGCCCTGGTTGGCCAAGGCCAAGCCACACCCCAGGCCTATCTCTGTCCAGGGTCCTGACCAAGTCCTGTGCTCACCGTTTCTCCCACGTCTGGCTTGGTGCCGAGGTTGGGATCATGTTGGTTTGTATCTCTCCCTCCCCAGAGCTCACCTCAGAGAGGCCCCTGCTGCCATCTGCCCTGAGCCTGCCCTAATGGAAACTCAGGCTGCTGTGTGCTCATTGAGAGTAACCACTATAACCACTATCCTGGGCACCTCCAAATTTGGCAGGTCTTGTAGCCCCTTTGATCCCTCTCAGCATGGGCCCTCAGGGCCCGCTCCTCATTGCTCGGAACAGGCCTGAGGCCAATTACTTCCTGAGAAGAGTGGGAAAGGCAGGCGGTAGCAAAGTGAATTTCCCAGGGACAGTCCTCTCCAAGGGGAGCCCGGGTACCCTGAGGGAGGCCAGTCCCCCTGTAGCCACTCTGGCCAGCAGCTGTGGAGTCCATCTTGCACATTGCCAGCCCATCAACTATACCATGAGCCTAGGAAGTCCCTAGAACAGAGGCTGCTTAGATGGTGGACTTCCGTTCTGTGTTCTGCTCCAGCAGCTGATGGAAGAACCAGGCTCGGACCCATATGACCCTGGCCTAGAGCCCCAGACGTGAAGGCCGAGTTAGTTTTCACACAGAGGGGACTCTGCTGAGCCCGTCTGCCACACAGAACCTGGCCCCACGTCAGCGCATCTCTGTGGGTTCCCCTCCCCTCTCCTCTCCTCCATCTCTTGGAGGTCATGGCACACTCAGTCCCCAACAATATGACCTGCCATCCCATCAGAACACATCCCTTCAAAGATGTCATCTTTCGTCATTACATCTCATTAAATGCTGTCTGCTGTCCCCACTGTCATTGTTCCTCCCGCGCTCATCATGGAGGACATGCTTGTGTCCTCTCTAAGGACACCAGATACCGGATCCACAACCTCAGTGCCTGGTAGGTGCCAGCCCTGGGTGCCCAACCACAAAGGGCATGGAGATTCTGGCTGAAGATGGTGTCCTAGCCTCAAGGCTGCACATCCCCAAAATGTGCAGCTTACCTGGAGCCCTGCACCTGGACCCCAAATCAGAATGCCCCTTTGGCCTCGAGGGCCAGAATCCACAGTGGCTTTTCTTCACTTGAGATGTGGAATAATCTCAGAACCAGCCAAGAGCACAGGTGGGCTCAGAGATCAAATGGCTGAGTGGCCAGACGGAGACCTTGCACCAGCCAGACGCAGAAGAGCTTCGGGCCTTGGACCAGGCTGTAGCAAGAGGCTGGACGCACCTTCCCAAGGCATGGGGAGGAGAACGGGTCGTCACAGAAGAGGCTGAGCCCAGAGCAAGCGTGTCCACGCCGCAAGGCCAGCTCTCGCCTGGTGGGAACACAAGCCAGAGTAATTACTCCCTAAGTCCCTGCCTGGGCCCTCCAGGGCCGGAGCTGTACATGCTCGTCACCAGGATCCTGAATCCCGTGAGGACTCCACTACTCACTTGCAGATAGCTTTCTTTGTGGGGCTATAGACTGTACACTGGGGACCTCAGGCCAGTGCTGGACTGCTGGTGACACAGAAAGAAACGGGGTCACTGTGGGGATTGCCCCTCTTCTAGGAGAAGTCACTTCATCTTAGATTTCCCACCAGCCCCAGGGCACTGGTCCGCTGGCATCACGGCTCACCCACGTCGGGGCAAGCTCATTGGTTTCTGGTCACGTGGAGCGGCTGAGGCGGTCAACCCTTGTAAGCCACTGGAGCCTTGCCGGCTTTCTTCCCCCGTCGCCTTCCTGGCTGCGAGTTCCTTTGGGCCCCTGTGGGTGGACTTCGTGCGACCCCTCAATTCTTCTGATGCCTAGGTGTGCACGTGAGATCTTGGGCTGTCAGAACCCTTTGGGGAAGCTGCCCAGACCCAGCTCTAGGCTGCTGCTGCTATGAAATTTGGTGGCTTTTTTACGGAGACGAAAGTTTTCCTTTTGTGGAGAGGGAGCTTCAGTGCTGAGGACCAACTAGGAAGCTCGTGCCACACCTCAGGGAGAGCCTGTGTGGGGACGGGCCTGTCCTGTTCTTGGGGTCACCCAGATCCTCTGAGAGGGCCTTCCGGTGGAATCCACCCGATGTTCATCAGATTCAGAAATCTGTCCTCCCTCCAGGCGTCATTTGAGTGCCTGCCCCACCCAGTCACTGCCATCCCCTCCCTCTTGCCACCAGCCATCACCCATCCCAGGGACAGCAGTCCTCCTTAGGCCTGAGGCTGTTCGCATAGTGGGGTTCTACCCTAGGTTCCCCTGCAAGCCCACACCATTTCCTGACCGACGAGGAAGAAGAGAATGGACATCACCTTGTCCCCGGACCACTTGGAGCCCAGCCCCTCTTGCCACATCCTCCTTGAAGGCTAAGCTCCAGCTCCTTCCCTCCCAGAGCTTCTCAGGACCCATTAGGCCCTGGCATCGCCCACTTAGTACTGGAGCAGGAAGAACCTGAACCCCAGCCTCCTCAGGCTCGCTTTCACTGAGACTGCCTTTCACTAAGGGAGCCAGCGAGCAGGCCCCCTGGACCATGAGCCTCCTCTCTGCTGCCAACAACCCAAAAGGGAGACGGCGCTTGGCTGCCTCCCTCAGAGAAAGGGCATGTTTCTTCTCCTCGGAGGTATTTGTTCTCCAGGAGGAGCTGGCCAACAGGATGTGCATGTCCCCTGCTGCTCCTCAGTGGTATCCTCGACCTGAGGTCCAGCCATTCCTCCTCTCCCTTCCCCTCCCCTCCCGCGAAGTTGCTCACCCCAGCTGTGGCCGAGGGGCTGGCATTCTGGCACTGGATTCCTCCCTTTGTCCAGGTCCCACTCAGCCCTACATCCATGGCATGTGGATGCCAGGAACAGGGCCTCTCCACATTCCCTAAAGCGCCCACGGGCTGCACAGCCCAACCTCCCCCCAGGAAGCGGCTGATCCAGGTAGACTCGGCCACTGGCCACGACTCCTGGGCTTCGCACACTTCCCTCCGGTAGGCACTGGGAATACCAGCCCCGGCCCAGAGAAGCGCCGTGCGGCCCACCCCCAGCCAGTGGGCGCTGAAGGGACAGGAACGGCAAAGCTTGTACGCTACACAGGCCCTTTGTGGGGCCAATTTAGGGGACAGGTCCTGGCCACGCGGCAGCCTAGAAGGAGCAGTCTCTGCGCCCCATGCGTCTCGCTCCCTGCTTCCCCCGCCCCCCCACTCTGACTGTGAGCAGCTCTGGGGCCCGCGCTCTGTCCCCGCGGTCTCGTCAGCCTGTCCCACGCTCCTCTTCCCACTCTTCTGTTCTCTCTTCTCCTCCTAGCAAACCCTGGAGGCTGCAGGTGCTCGCTGCTCGCCGCACTTTCTCTCGGCTGGCCTCATCCTAAGTGCTCTTCAGACATCAGCTCGCTCTGCTGCCATCTTCTTAAGCGGCTTCAGTCCCTGGCCACTCCTTCCTAAGGGCCAGTGTCTCGCTTGGCCAATATGTTTTGTCCCAGGGCCAGCAGACCAATCCCACATGTGCCGGGTACATAGTGCACGCCTGGAGAAGCCCGGAGCTGTAGGATGGGCTTCTCCCGGAGGGCGGCTCAAGAAGTAGCTCCCTTCATGCCATGTTTCCACCTTCAGCGGCGCCAGCAGCCCCCAGCAGCTGGAGCCCGGATAGTGGAGCCCGCGAGGCCCAGCCCTTCCTGTCTGCCCACATGGGGCGCCCCCTGGCCTCCCCCCGCAGTGCCTCCCCGAAGCCTGCTGCATGGTAAGAAGACTGCCAGCGGGCCCCCCAGATAGTCCCCGGTCTTCGGCTCTGCGCAGGGGCGAGGGCAGCCGCCCCCCAGGCCAAGAAGATGGGGCTCCCATCTCCAGGCTGTCTCGGCCGAGGAAAAACTCTCCCGTCAAGGGAAGGATCCCGCTGGGCTCTAGGGTCGCTGAGGTTCCTGAGGACGCAGGGAGCCCGGTGAGCCCTCCTCCAGGACAGCCGAAGACACCGGGACTGCCATCGCCCCCCAGCGGGCCAGAGACCTGCCACTGCCTGCAGCCTGCAGCCTGCCTCACGGGCTCTGACACACGACCTCCTGTGTAATGCGAGTGTCTTTTACTGCAGCAGCCCGTGTTCTGGAGAACATCAGTGAAAAGAGGTTTTTCTGTGGCCTCCAGTACTGAGGGGACCAGGATACTCTTCCCACATCTGCCCAGTTGGCCCAGCAGGACGGGCTGGTGTGCAGTCCAGAGCGGCCCCAGCTGAGGCTGTGGTTCTGTTCCCTTTGCAGGTCATTACTCCCTACACTTTGACGCCTTCCACCACCCCCTGGGTGACACGCCCCCGGCCCTCCCTGCCCGGACCCTGCGCAAGGTAAGGTACTGAAGCCCCAGCCCCAGGCTGTGAGACGAGCTGTCTCTTCGAAGCTAGAGCCCTGCCCTGCCCGCTGGCCGGACAGCCCAGCCTGAAGGAAGCCACGCGCTGGCTCGGGACGCAGATGCCAGTGTGTAGGAGTGGGGGTTGGGGACACAGGGGGTCCTGGACACAGCTTCACGCTCCCAGAATGCAAGGGCAACAAGCAGAGGGGACTGGGGCTCTGCGGACACCACGAGACGGCAGCACGCCACAGCTCGGGAAGTGAAGAACCGGTCCCGTGGGAGATCACAGAACAGTTGGAAGCTGGAGTCCAGTCAGAGCAAGAAGCCCCAGGCGCCAAAGCAAAGTGGGAAAGACTGACTCTGCCACAGATTTTAGCCACAGGAAGTACTCTTCTGATCTGTGGCCAACTAAGTTTCTTTCTGGCCTCCCCAGCTGGCCTGCCGACCCAGCCCCTCTGTCATACCCCAGACCACAGCCAGCAGCCTGGCACCTTGCTTCAGGGGACACAAGCCAGCAACCAGGCAGGGCCATGTTTTAGCCCATGAATGCGGGTGATTCTGGGGCCCTATGGGCTTGGAGGAAGAGGGAGCCGGGGCGGGGGCACTGCTGCTGAGAAATCAAAACACGCTGTCGCCAAGGGTTCCGGTAAAGTGCACTAAGAAGTCTTCTGGTCCCATCCCATGGCCACCATCCATCTGCCCAGGGAGGGGACTCTAACTTGTCCACGCTTTCTTTTGCAGTCTCCTCTCCACCCTATCCCAGCCTCCCCTACCAGCCCCCAGTCGGGCCTGGATGGCAGCAACTCGACGCTGTCCGGCAGTGCCAGCAGCGGCGTGTCCTCCTTGAGTGAGAGTAACTTTGGGCACTCCTCAGAGGCCCCGCCTCGAACCGACACCATGGACTCCATGCCAAGCCAGGCCTGGAACGCTGACGGAGACCTCGAGGCCCCCTACCTCCCTGTCCACTACAGCCTCTCCGAGTCCGCTGTCCTGGACTCCATCAAGGTCCAGCCCTGCCGAAGCCACTCAGCCCCAGGATGTGTCATCCCTCAGGACCCCATGGACCCACCTGCGCTGCCACCCAAGCCCTACCACCCCCGCCTGCCGGCCCTGGAGCATGAGGAGGCTGTGCTGCTGCGCGAAGAGGCCGACAGGCCCCGGGGCCTGCACCGCAAGGCCTCACTGCCTCCTGGGAGCGCCAAGGAAGAACAGGCCCGCACGTCCTGGGAGCATGGCCGAGGGGAGCAGTGAGGGGCAGGGAGGTGGCGGGACACCGTCCTCAGTGAGCAGCTGGCCCAGCCATTGCAGGTCTGAAAAGCAGGTCGCCCCCAGGGAGCCAGAGAGGCCTGGCACTCAGGAGAGAACACCCAAGTCTGCGTTCTCCTGCCGTGAACTTGTGCGCCGCCACGCAGAGGCCGCAGCAGCATGAGGGTTGTGGCTTCTCTTCATTTCATGTGTTCCCATTTCTATGTGTTTTCCTTTCCTTTGTGCAGTAGATGCTGTTTTCCTCCTGCAGTTCCAGACCACGTGGAGCTAGATGGAGATATAGCACAGACAGAACCGCTTCGCAGCTTTGCAGGGTCTAGGGTAGGAGCCCGGGCCCTCCCTCCAGGGTAGAGATGCACAGAAGAATGGAAATTGCACTCGGGACCTCTCTTCTTGCTGTGTGGACAGAAGAGCTCATGGTTGTATTCAGGGATTGTGTGGACCACGTGGACTACATGTCACAGGCGAACAAGGGGGCCGTGAGCCGTTTTTGCACAAATGCCTGCCCACCTGCCCACTCTTTCGTCCAGGAATATGCAACTGACGGGCCGGCTGGGCCCACCTGCCCGCTCAGGCATGTGACCTGGCCCGACTGCATGCCCGGGCGCACTGCCAGGCTTCCACCGGCCGGTCCTGCCTCCAGCTGTCTCGGATTCTTCCCTCCATCGCTTCCACGTCTGACCATTCGTTCCTTCCCACTCGGTACACCTCATGCCCTACCGGAGCCCCCTCAGCGAAGGGATCTGCAGAGGTTACGTCCCATCCTCGGGCTCGAGTGGGCATGTGGAGCCAGAGGGACAACCCTCGCCACCTTCCTTCCCAAGGCCCAGGAGGCCACATGTTGAGAGATGAGCTGGTCAAGCGAGGCAGAGGTGTGGCAGGGGCCGGAAATCCTGACGTTTCAGAAGTGGCCGGAAAGCGCCACCCAGCGCCCGAATCAGGGATTTTCAGCACTACCTCTGAGCAGTGGGGTTGGCTGCCCAGCCAGGCTTCCAGTCCCTGAGGACTCCCGGTCAGGTTCAGCGAGCTCCTGGGTAAGCAGGGCGGGAAGCAACTTCTTCCAGAAGAGGAGAACCACGCAGGCTGAATTATCCTCTACCAAGTGGCCAGGCGCAGGGCCCCTGCCCCAGGCCGTGGGGACCACCACTCAGGGTTCAGAGCGGATGGGAGGGCAGTTTCTCCAGCCGCCCCGGTCTGTTGGGCAGAGCGCAGTGGAGACTTTGTAGGAATCTTCCAGGTCAGGGCACCGATTTTCCTCTTGGTTTCTTATTGAGGGGACAGGGTGGGGAGGTGATAGTATTTTACCAGGGTGTTTCTAGGTTATTCCACAGACTTCTTTTGCTTGAGTTCACAACTTCGATGGTCACAAGGCTGCCTTCTCCCTGTTGAGCAGGTGTGTTGTCCCTGTTTGCTGGCCTGTCTGACCTCCACGGTCGGGCCCTGGGCCTGAGCTCCCCACCCCTTCCCCAGAGCCCTTCTTTCCAAACAGACGAGGCCATCGTCAGGGTGTTTCTCTCTTGTAAATAAACACCAGCTGTTTAACAGGAATGCCAGCAAGTAACCTGTGAGGAAAGATGGAGGGCCACATTACCTTCGGGGCATCTGGGGGTATTTAGTGCCAGTGTGGATCATTCCTGATACTGTAAGGATGACTACAGGCAAAGCGGGTCAATCGTGGCAACCCCGACCTCGGGGGCGCAGGCCTGGACCACTGGTGTTCACAAGTGTTAGAGGGTTGGGGGCTAGCTGTAGATTTGATTCTTAGGTAGGAAGGCATCTTTAGATTTGGGGGCCCTTCTGAACCTCAATCCCTGGACAAGGCAGTCATCACATAAGAACATCTACCTTCACCTGGTGGTACGGAAGGGTAAGGAGAGCAGTATGGGTTCTTCTGGCCTTTCCGTACGCAAGGAGGGCCAGGTTGTGTTTTCGCTCTCCACTTCCCTAACTAGACGAAAAGAATAGATTCCAAATTCCTTTTGTCGGAGAATCAGCCAGTCTGAGAGGAAGCAGGAGGCCAGAGATGAGAATCCTCTGAAAGAGATTGTGAAATACTGATTTTCATTCTTTCAAGCTTACTTGTAAATATCTATTTGAATGCTGTGTATTTGTACAGGAATTTGAGCAAAAAATGTATAGAGTGTGATGTCCAATTGGTATTCAGCCCTATAAATGTGTTTTTAACCTCTGGCATTCTGTGCTTATTTAAAATAAGAAAACTTCTAACCATTTCTTTTGTGTATTTATGTTTAAAAAAAAAAAGTGGTTCAAAAAATGATCTTACCTGTACCAGAAAGCAAAGTTAAAAGAAAAAAATTTGTACTAGTCTCCCAAGAGGTATTTTACTGTATATATTGTGGTAGCATGTTCTAAATCCAACAAGTATGTGACTTTTAGATGTAAATATCTGCCACTTGATTTCCCCCTTCCCCACTCCCTTGATTGCTGTGATGTGAATTAAAGACGAATACCTGATACTGACCCACTGAATTCACTGAATGGGAGCAGCACAAGTTCCCCTCTCCGCCCCTTGTCGCTGGGCTCCAAGCCCTTTTACCCCAGAGAAATCTCCTTTCTGCACTGAGCACAGAGCCAACCTTTCCCACTTCCTGCCTCCACGGACAGATAACCAAGCTTTGCACTTGAAAGGAGGGCAGCCAAAGAGGAAAGCTCCAATGCTTGTCCTCTCACCGCCGGCACACTACTCAGGAGGGCCCCCCGGCAGCCAGGTGACTGAGGGCTCAGCTGGGACGCAGGAAGCGGCGGGCCAGCCACCTCAGTCAGGCTTCTGGAGCTTGTGAGGACATGGGGAACTCCTCTAGGACTGGAAACAAACCTCCTAGGACCCCTCCCGACCCAATGCCAGGCGGCATGCTTCTGATCGCTAGCCACGGCACCCCGCCCTGGGGCCCCGGGCGCTTCCGAGGTCTAGGATGGCACCCGGAGGCGAACCCTTCCTAGGGCAGATCCTCCAGCGGAGTTGTCAGCTTGTGCAAGCGGGCTCGGGTCGCCCGGGGTTCAAGCAGTGGGCGCCGGGCTGTGGGTCAATCCGGTCACGGGTAGCAAGTCTCGCAGGCGCCGGAGCCTCTGCAGACACTCCGCAAAGGCTGGTTCCCCGGCCAACGTGACGATGTAAAAAAAAAAAAGAAAAGAAAGAAACCTCGAAACCTTGCCGGCAGCCGGCCGCCCTCCCTGCCTGCCCTGCTGAGTCGCGGCTGACCCCGGAGTCCCTGTCCGCTACTAACGGTAGCCCTGGGTCGGGGGGGGGGTGGTCCGCGGGTTGTCTTGGGCGGGCGTTGGGTCCAGAACAGGAGTAGTCGGGACAGCTCAGCATCCGCGGGACCCAGCTTCGGCCGCAGCCACTGCCCCAACCCAAGATGGCGGCCGGGCCGCTTCCGCCGCCGCGGCCGCCGCGGCCGCCGCTTCCTGTGGCCGGATCTTCTTCAATCAGAGGCCGACAACTGTCTAGGGCCGAGGGCGGGCGACGCCGCCAGCCAATGAGGAAGAGCAGCGTGGAGCCGCCCGTCTGGGCTCTTGCGCGCGCGGACCAATGGGAGCGCGCCGTGTGGGAGGGCGCACAAGACGCCCGCCAATGGGGAGGCACGGCGCGCGGCCGGGCCGGCAGGCAGCGCAGCGCGGCGGGCGAGGCTCAGTCCGGCGGTGGCGGCGGCGGCGGCGGCGGAGGAGGAGGATGTGGGCCACGCACGGGCTGGCGGTGGCGCTGGCTCTGAGCGTGCTGCCCGGCAGCCGGACGCTGCGGCCGGGCGACTGCGAAGGTGCGGCAGGGTGATGGAACCGCCGAGGAGCCGGGGCTGGAACGGGCGGGGGCGGCGGCGACGGCGACCGGTCCCAGCGGGATCCGCCCCAGGAGGGGCAGACGTCGGGCCTGGAAAACATGGGTCTGACGAGCAGTTGGACCCAGATCGTGCTAAAAACTTAGCCTGATGCTGAGATAGCGCTGGAGCTTTTGTCCTTCCCCATCGCTGGACAGAGGCTCTCGGGAGCGGCCCGGGCCGGGAGCCCCGAGGGCACCGCCGTGGGCACCGTGCTGGGTCTGGTGGGGTTGCGAGGCCGCACTTCAGAGTTCGGTATTGTATTTGGAAATGAGGAGCGTTTGGATCGTTTTTCTCATCGGCCTCCAGTTTATCCGTTTATGAGGCCACAGTGAGTCCATTTCAAGGACACGATCAGTCTCGACTTGAAGTTTATGGAAGAAGCAGGGACGAGTCGTTTGTGGGGCGTGGAGTGATGCTTATGCCCCGGTGCTTCAGGGGACCCCAGCACCCAGGATCTGCGATCTCCAACTGTGGGCACCGGAGAAAAACCGTGATGGAAAACTCACCTCTCTCCGTATCTCCTATTAGAATTGCTGGCCGAGTTTCCTCCTGGTGGGTTGGGGTGCAGCCTTGTGATTGCTGTATATCTCTCTTCTTTTCCAGTTTGTGTTTCTTATCTGGGAAGATTTTACCAGGACCTCAAAGACAGAGATGTCACATTCTCTCCAGCCTCTATTGAAAAAGAACTTGTAAAGTTCTGCCGCGAAGCAAGAGGCAAAGAGAACCGGTTGGTGAGTAGCGGGACCCTCCCCAGCTGGCCCTGGCCGGTGTTTAACCCTCTGCTTCACAGGCTGGATAAAAGGCCCTGCCCAGCCGTCTGTGCTGGAGGCCGGAGTGAGTGCTATCTGTGAACTACTGCGGGACCGAGGTGCTTTCTCTGCAGCCGTGATTTTTTTTTTTTTTATCCTGTTAGTATCAGTTAGCAGTTAGGGACCTGTTTTGTGTCAGGCACTGGGAATATCAGGAGAGAAGTGGCAGTCAGACAATCATAGTCCAGTGGGATGGGGTGTCATGAAGGAGGCCGACCAGGATGGTAAAGTGGAGAGTCAGGCAGGTACAGTGTGGTCAGGACTCTCTGAGGGTCGTCACTGTGGCGGGAGAAGAGCTTTCCAGGTGAGTGCCAGTGTGAGTGCCCAGAGGCCAGAACAAGCTTGGCGAGCGCGAGGACGCATAACAGTGTGCACAGGGTTGGCCAGGTCGGGCGTGTGTTACAAGCTCGGGGCTTACACCGCCTGCATCTGCCCGCTGTTACAGGCGCGAGGCCTGGGAAAATGAGGCCCCGCAGAGATGTTTTGAGATGTCGGTATGTTTTGGAGGAGACAGCTCTCAAGTGGCACCTCCTGAAGGCCATTGTTCTTTCTTGCTGCAGTGCTACTACATTGGGGCCACAGACGATGCGGCCACCAAGATCATCAATGAGGTGTCGAAGCCCCTGGCCCACCACATCCCTGTGGAGAAGATCTGCGAGAAACTCAAGAAGAAGGACAGCCAGATCTGTGAGCTGAAATATGGTGAGTGGCCAGGCCTCGTTTCACAAACCCCGCACCCTCTGTGCTCAGGCACTGTGGAGTTTACTTTCTCCCTGGGCGATGAACTAAAACCATGGCAAGTGAGTTATGGTAGACGGTGCTAAACGGTGGGCGTGGGGTCAGAATAGGTCTCTTCGAGGAGGTGACAAGTCAGCAAACTGTGAAAGAGGTGGGGCAGTAGCCAAGGCTTCGGCTAACGGAAGCGCATTCCAGGCCGAGGAAAGCAGTGCAGCGGCAGCCAGCGGCATGACAGGTGGTTGGGCGGGTTCCAGGGGCTTTGCAGGTCGGCGAAGATCTGGCTGTTTGGGCAGAGTTGGGAACATCAGACTTGGGGCAGAGCAGGGATGGGGTCTGACGTCCCTTGGGTTTAATAGGCCTGTCCTGGCTGCAAGCTCTGAAGGCCCAGCGACCGTTATTATTTCGAGAAGTGCAGCGTCCCAAGGGGCAAACTGGGAGTCAGGGGCGCTGCAGCAACCCCTGCCGAGCGCGTCTCTGGTGGAGAAGAGAAAGTCAGGGCTAGGAATCGTCCTTTTCTAGAAAAGCGGCACCAACATTTTATTGTGACGAGTGTCCAAGGGCTCGTGTTCGCCCACTCTCGTCAGGCTGGTTGTCTCGGCGCGGCCCTGGAGAGGTGCCTTCGGCTCATGGGCTCTCTGCGGCAACGAGTGGCCATGGAGAGTGAGCTCCTGACTTGGGCCTGACCAGGGCCTTGTTGGGAAATTGGAGTTGGGGGATCCATCTGCCCTGTCACTCTGGAGCTGTCATTCTGTAGTGACTTGACGTTTACCATGACTCTATAAGAGGCACTTAAGGACTGGGAGCCAGAGTCCTGTGAGGTTCCTCCTGTGAGGATCGTGAGACTTCCACCTTGTCCCTGGCAATACCGTATGTCTGTGGTGGACACTACCAGCATGAGACCGGCCTTTCTGGTGAAGGGGCCCAGGCCAGTTCCCCCTTTTGGGGGCGGTGGGCACTGACACGCCCGTGTGTCTGGAATTGTCTCCCCAGGAGGACTGCGTATTTAAGGGGTGGTTGGCCGTGTAGGGCGATCCAGCCTGGAACTGCTGCGGTCCATGGCCACCCCCACCCCACTGGTCACTCTCCTGCTCTCTCCTCCAGACAAGCAGATCGACCTGAGCACAGTGGACCTGAAGAAGCTCCGAGTTAAAGAGCTGAAGAAGATCCTGGACGACTGGGGGGAAACGTGCAAAGGCTGTGCCGAAAAGTCTGACTACATCCGGAAGATTAACGAACTGATGCCTAAATATGCCCCCAAGGCAGCCAGTTCACGGACTGATTTGTAGTCTGCCAGGTCCCTGCTGCACCTGAGGGAAAAAAAAAAGCAGTTGAGCTGTCTTCCCCAAACAGCGTTTTGTAATTTATTTTTTAAGCAGGCTCCTGACAATGTCAGGTGTGAAGCCTGGAGCTTTCCTGATGATGCTGGCTCTCCAGCGCCCCCGTGCGGGGATCCACTTCCTTCTGTTGCTGGTTTTCTCTAGGACTTCAAAGTGTGGGATTTTTTTATTAAAGAAAGAACATTTCTAGCTGTCCTTGGAGAATTAAAGTGAATATTGAAATAGGGTTTTACTCCTGATGAAAATCAGGAATAAACCACTGGTACGTGCTTCCCGGTGTACAAAGAGTTTTCAGGTATATTCATATTTGTGCCTCGATCACCAGCGCTGGAGATTCCAGGGTGGGACACAGGCCGAGGCACGTGGGGTCGGTTATGCAGGGCTGGAGGGAAGCTTCCGAGGAGGTTGGGCTCGATCCCTCACCCACAGTGACCATGTTCCCCACGTGAGGAGCTCGAGGGAGCACAGCTTGTGTGACACGGGACTAGGTGTGATGCACAAGAGGAGCTTACATCTGGGCTCAGTGTGAGCAGGGCCGAGGGTGTGTTCAGCGTGGCTTTCTGTGGCGGTTGGTAACTTCAGTGACTGCGCATGTTCAGTACTGTCACGTTTCTAAAGACAATCTTGGCCTGGCTCTTCCACCAAACACGTCAGATCTAGCCTTCTGCTTGCTCACTGGGCTTGTGGTCTCATGTCCGTCCCAAGCCTCCATTGCCTAATTGGAGTTTGCAGGACTGGCAGGAGTCGGTTTGTACAAAGAGCAAGTGAGAGGCTCCCTTTTGGCTTTGGTTTTGTTTACCCACGTAAGTCTAACAGTTGTCCTCGGGGCTTGTCCCCAAAGTGTCCCAGAGTCTGGTTTAGTTGCCCTGTGTGGTTGGTGCTTGGCAAACCCAGTTGGCAGCATGAGCTGCAGCCCCATGCAAACACCTGCTCCTCCGATCCACGGAGACCCCTGCAGGGAAGGACGAAGAAGCCAGGCTTCCCAAAGAATGGCTCTTCCCTCAGACCACTTCATTTGTGCAGTTCCTAAATTCAGTTGCCGGAAGGGGTCTTCTCACAGCCTGCCGTGGAGTCCAGGAGTGGTCGGCGGCAGCAGGCCCACATACACACCCACAGCACCACGTCTGAGGAAGGCAAGAAGGTTGAGTCACTTCCCAGGCCGAGACTTCCCTAAGTGGAGGAATTAGGCGGCTGTTAAGATCTGGCAGTGTCCTGAGCCCGTGAAAGGTGCTGGGAAAATCCACAGCAGGAGCCAGAAGTCTTAGAGGATGGAACTGTCTCCGCTTAACACCCTAAGTCTGTGTTCTCATGGCTTCCATGTCCACTAGGCCACATTGAATAGGAGAAGAAGTCCAACTACTACCCGTGGGCCGATGGCCATGGTTATGAAGGAGTTAACTCTGGAGGCAGATTTCAGGAGGTGTTGCAGTGTTACAGGTGTTGCTTCTAAGGCCTTTTCCTTTGCACCTGCGTTAGCTGCTCCTGGGGCTGCCTTCCGGCTGTGGGAGGAGGCTGTGGGAGGAGGGAAGGACTAGCATTCTTCACCTCCCCGTAGCTGAAGCTGGGTCAGGTTCTGCCATGCGCCCAACAACTCTCTCTAGCTCACCTCACTTCATCTGGGAGAAGAGGTCCTGACCCTGGAGGTGGACAGGAGGGCCCTGGTCAGCGAAAGGTAAGTGGCATTCGTGCGACTACTGGGTTTGGCCTCTGGCCCTTGGCTCCGTGGTCCTGCCTTTGCAGCCCACTGTCCGGCACCAAGAAGCCTGTTCTCACCCCGTGAACTGCAGGTCCGTGGTATTGGGTTTCTGGGCCTGGGCCTACTCAGGTGTTGCCCTGCGCATGCATAGCCACGGCCCTCATGGGCTTTCAGACACCGCTGCAGGTGAAGCTGAACTTAAAGGGTGTCCAAGATATGGTTCGTGGGGCCTGGACGCGGCTTAGGGAGCGGCGTGCTCCAATCTCTGGGGTTGTCAATCCCGGACCCCAGTCAAGAGATGCCATGGAGGAGACGAGTGATACCACGTAAAGGGGCCGCTCGGTAAAGGCGCGAACCGGGCGCCCACAGGTGCTAGGGCCCGGGGTGGCGTGAGCCAGCCCAGCTCTCACTAGGACTCTGATCTCAGCGTAGCCCCGGACCTCGGCCACGCTGGCCACACGGTGGCGCCATAGCTCACCGTTCCGGCTGCGCTCGCTCGCCGGCCACGGGGTCACGTGGCACGGAGCGGCGCAGGCCGGTGACGTAAGCCCGGCGCAGCTCTCGCCCCGCCCATCACGGGCCGGCGGGCGCAGCCTAATAACGCGACGCTCAGCCCCAAGGCTCCGCTCCCGCCCCGCCGCGGCGCCG
>NW_011888881.1:2621601-2694430 GCF_000151845.1 Pteropus vampyrus | reverse complement strand
CCGCCACCTCCGCCGCCGCCCGGGGCCGAGCCCGCGGGTCCCGGCTCGTCGGCGGCCGCGCCCGAGTACAAGACGCTGCTCATCAGCAGCCTGAGCCCCGCGCTGCCCGCCGAGCATCTCGAGGACCGGCTCTTCCACCAGTTCAAGCGCTTTGGCGAGATCAGCTTGCGCCTGTCGCACACGCCTGAGCTGGGCCGCGTGGCCTACGTGAACTTCCGGCATCCGCAGGACGCGCGCGAGGCCCGCCAGCACGCCCTGGCCCGCCAGCTGCTGCTCTATGACCGCCCGCTCAAGGTGGAGCCCGTGTACCTGCGCGGCGGCGGCGGCGGGAGCAGCCGGCGAAGCAGCAGCAGCAGCGCCGCCGCCTCCACGCCACCCCCGGGCCCGCCCGCGCCCGCCGACCCTCTCGGCTACCTGCCGCTGCATGGCGGCTACCAGTACAAGCAGCGCTCGCTTTCCCCCGTGGCCGCCCCGCCACTGCGGGAGCCCCGCGCCCGCCACGCCGCTGCAGCCTTTGCCCTGGATGCTGCCGCCGCCGCCGCCGTGGGACTGTCCCGGGAGCGGGCTCTGGACTACTATGGGCTGTACGACGACCGGGGGCGCCCCTATGGCTACCCAGCCGTGTGCGAGGAGGACCTGATGCCAGAGGATGACCAGCGGGCCACGCGCAACCTCTTCATCGGGAACCTGGACCACAGCGTGTCAGAGGTGGAGCTGCGACGGGCCTTCGAGAAGTACGGCATCATTGAGGAGGTGGTCATCAAGAGACCTGCCCGTGGTCAGGGCGGTGCGTATGCCTTCCTCAAGTTCCAGAACCTGGACATGGCTCACAGGGCCAAGGTGGCCATGTCGGGTCGGGTGATTGGCCGCAACCCCATTAAGATCGGCTATGGCAAGGCCAACCCCACCACCCGCCTCTGGGTGGGTGGTCTGGGACCCAACACCTCACTGGCGGCTCTGGCCCGGGAGTTTGACCGCTTTGGGAGCATTAGGACCATCGATCACGTCAAAGGAGACAGCTTTGCCTACATCCAGTACGAGAGCTTGGACGCAGCCCAGGCCGCCTGCGCTAAAATGAGGGGCTTTCCCTTGGGTGGTCCAGACCGAAGGCTGCGCGTGGATTTTGCCAAAGCGGAGGAGACTCGGTACCCCCAGCAGTACCAGCCCTCCCCACTCCCTGTGCATTACGAGCTTCTCCCCGATGGGTACACCCGGCACCGAAACCTGGATGCCGACCTGCGGGTGCGGGATAGGACCCCCCCGCACCTCCTGTACTCGGACAGAGACCGGACCTTTCTGGAAGGGGACTGGGCCAGCCCCGGTAAAAGCTCTGACCGCCGAAACAGCCTGGAGGGCTACAGCCGCTCGGTGCGCAGCCGGAGCGGGGAGCGCTGGGGAGATGGGGACCGGGGCCTGCCCAAGCCCTGGGAGGAGAGGCGGAAGCGGAGGAGCCTTTCCAGTGACCGCGGGCGGACAACCCACTCCCCTTACGAGGAACGGAGCAGGACCAAGGGTGGTGGGCAGCAGGCGGATCGCGGCTCCGACCGCACCCCTGAACGGAGCCGCAAGGAAAATCACTCCAGCGAAGGGACCAAGGAGTCCAGCAGCAACTCCCTCAGCAACAGCAGGCACGGGGCTGAGGAGCGGAGCCACCACCACCACCACGAGGCGCCAGACCCTTCCCACGGGAAGAAGACACGCGAGGGCGAGCGCAATCATCGGACCGCTGAGGCTGAGCCCAAGCCTCTCGAGGAGCCAAAACACGAGACCAAAAAGCTCAAGAACCTTTCAGAGTATGCCCAGACGCTGCAGCTGGGCTGGAACGGGCTTCTAGTGTTGAAAAACAGCTGCTTCCCGACATCTATGCACATTCTAGAGGGGGACCAGGGGGTGATCAGCGGGCTCCTCAAAGACCACACTTCCGGGAGTAAGTTGACTCAGCTGAAGATTGCCCAGCGCCTCCGACTGGACCAGCCCAAGCTCGACGAGGTCACGCGGCGCATCAAGCAGGGAAGCCCCAATGGCTACGCAGTGCTGCTGGCCACCCAGGCCACCCCCAGTGGGCCTGGCACCGAGGGGATGCCCCCAGTGGAGCCAGGCCTACAGAGGCGGCTTCTCAGGAACCTGGTCTCCTACTTGAAACAGAAGCAGGCAGCGGGGGTGATCAGCCTGCCAGTGGGTGGGGCCAAAGGCAGAGACAGCACGGGCATGCTGTATGCCTTCCCACCCTGCGACTTTTCACAGCAGTACCTCCAGTCAGCACTGAGGACACTGGGCAAGCTAGAGGAAGAACACATGGTGATAGTTATAGTAAGAGACACTGCCTAGCCCAGACCTGTCTTCTCCAGCTCCACGTTTGTCACAAAAGCGGTTATTTTAAAATCTGGTCCACCGCCTCTATCCTACCCCCTTAGTTTGAATTCTCTGCTGGGTTGTTTTGGTTCATTTGATGGGGGACCAAAGTCCTGTCCCCCACCAAAACTAAGTTCTTAGGTTTTTGGGATTTTTTTTTTTTTACAGTGATGAGAAGGGACTCCTGTCATGTTGTTTTCGGGATATTTTTTACAGCGATGAGAAGGGACTCCTGTCATGTTGATTTCTAGTGTATGAAATACTGTCTGCTGTGTTCTGTATTTTTTTATTTTTTGACTAACTGTATGGAAAGTTCGTCAGTAAAGCCTTTGTCAGAGGATGGATTTTTAATCCTGTTTAGAGTCCTGGTTTAATCAAGTTTTTTCTCAAAGACGGAAGACTTTCCCCACTGCATGCGCAAAAGGCCCTACGTAAGCCTTCCGGCACTGGCACATCTCAGTCCTGCTGCATTGGTGGCTCTCAGCCCCTCAGCTCTTCGGGCTGCGTCGGCACTGTGTTCACATTTGTTTTTAATCTTGGATGAGGGCAGGTAGGCTTTGGGCCCTACCATGCCAGCCTGAGCAGAGCCCCATGTCCACAGCCAGCAGCTGTAGTTTTCAGTTTGTGTCGCCCTACCCTAAGCAACGTGTGTGTCCACCAGTTGGAGCCGTAGCTGTTGTTGGACAGTGCCCTACCTTGAGGCCTGAGGGCAGGTGGTCTTCAGCAGCCGTGTCATCTGGTGGTCACGAGGAGGAACAGTGCAGTGTTGATGCCAGGGGTGCCACCAGTCTGCACGGGCCCCCTTTCATTCAGCCTCCCAGGGGCACTGGAGGCCAAAGGCTGGAATGGAGGGTGGGAGGCAGCTGTCCTTATTCTTGAATTTTACCTGCTGTTCGTGAATTTCCGGCTCTTCTTTGGTTGTTCGGAGCTGATGGCGTCAGTGTGGAGTAGACCTGAGCCGAGTCACTAGCGTTTCGTGGGAGATGCGAGACGCTGGGGTGGCGTAAGCCAGCCCAGCTCTCGCTCGGACTTGGATCTCAGTGTAGCCCCGGACCTCGGCCCTGGTTTTGAGTTGTGATGCTGCAAGGAAGTGCGTGCAGCGGGTCAGGAGGTGCTCTGACTCGTTTCCCAGGTGTGAGGTGGTGTGCACTCCTAGGCCAGCTGGGCATATGGTGCTTCTATAGGGAAACAAGGTCCCCGTCTCTGAGGTGTCATGCAGTGCTAGAGCTCTAAGCCATTTAAGCTGAGCTGGGGGCGGGGCGGCTTGAAGAAGCATTAAATTGTCATCATGTCTCTGATAAGGTAGTATGGCCAGCATCATACAGCAATTGACACCGTAGAACACAGCCCAAACACCATTGAATGTTTGTGTAGCAGTTTGGATGTTCAGATGCTCTAGTGAGAGAAGTGAGCTCCCAAGTGACCTGGAGCTCCACCTGACTCCCTCTCCAGGCCTGGTCCACTACCCCAGCTGGCTCGAAGCCGTGCAAGTAACAGCTGGGATGTTGCATGAGAATTCGTGAGGTCAGGGCCGGGGCTCAGTGCAGCAGCATGGAGAATACATGCTTCTCCCCAAGAACGGTGAAGTTTAAGGGTCTCTTCAAGAGCTTGCAGATTTGGACAGGAAAGAGGGAAGCACTTGCTGAGCTTCAGCTGCTGCTCATAAGAACACACATGTTCTCAAGAACCTTAACACAGGCAAGAAGTGTCATGTGTTTATTTGCCTTTAGTACTTGAGCTGTGGCCACCAGTACCACGTGTCTGAGCACGGGTCAGTGGGGCACAGCTGGCCACCGCTGCACCGTTCCCAGGTGGCCAGCCTGCCAGCAGCAGGAGTGGGCCTGGTCTGGTGTAGGGCAGCGGCGGGGGGGAGGCTGAGGCGCCTGCAGGGCTTCCTGCGGACCTTGGAAGAGAACCGGGTCATGGGCCAGAGCTGCCCTGCAGGGTGCCTTCGCCTCCCAGCTTCCCCAGGTAGGATCCTAGAAAACCTGGCCAGAGAGGGTGTTCCAACACTCGCCTTGTCCACCCTCCTGCGGGAACAAGTGCTCCTCGGCCCCCAAGGAGCCACAACCTGTTACGTGACCCTCCTCTTTTCTGGATCCTCTTCTCAACCACTTCCTTCCTTCGACTCTTAAGACATTAATGGGTTTTGTGACATCCAGAAAGGCCCTGGCCAGCACTGACTACTGATAGCAGGTCAGGTGGTCAAGGCCCTGGTTCAGGTGACCGCCCCAAAGAGACGAGTAACCGCAGGTGTCCGGTGCCTCTGCCTGGGCTCTGGGTCCCGTCTGAGGTGCCGCTTAAAGGCGAAGTCGGCCTTGTGGCTGTTTTGCTGCTGTTCTCCATGTTTCCTCCTAAGTGACTCAGATCTTGAGCCCTGGCAGAGTGATGAGGGCTGAGACTTCCTTAGCCGCTTGGGCACTTCCCTGCAGGCATGTTGTCAAGGCAACCAGAATTCTGCTTTCCTGTTGGAGGTCCCTATCTCCACCTGAGAGACTGGGTGCTCCCAAAAGCTCCGGGCAGTTCAGGGAGACAGTGGCTCAGTTAATGACGAGAACCTAGTGCTTTTACTATTTCTTGACTTTTAACCCGTTTTCTTCTAATCCATTCAGCACCAGCAGTCACGCTTCTCCTGGTTAGGTGTTAGCAACCTATTTAAGCTGAGGCATGAAACAACTTAGGAGCTGAGACCTCTGCTCTCTAGAGGACCAAGAGGTACCTGTGCGACGCAGGCCCGTGTCAGTGTGTGACACTGCATGGTGCTCCAGAGCCCAGCAGGGCTTTCCCGGCCCCTGGTGAGTTTTAGCTGCCTTGTCTTGTTTACTTCACACCCACATTTGTCCCCTTTCCTCAGTTAAGGGAAGAAGGTCTCTTTGGCTCTGTAACACCCACATAATAGAAACCAAGAGGCTGTTATTTGGGTCAGCACAAAGGAAAGGACCTAGGGTCTCCTATTTGTTGTGGGAAGGAAAACGGGCCGGGGTGGGTGTAAAGGGAAGAGCACCTGGGACTGTCCCCTGGCAGCAGCACAGATTAACCACAGGCCAATTTTAGGGGCCTGTGAAATATCTGCAAACCCAGCCCCAGCTGCCCCTAAAGTGCCCAAACTGGAGAACCGCTCAAGTCCACTAGGACACCACACCGCCTTCAGGGAACAGCACTGACAGCCACCCAGCCACAGGTATGGCCCCATCGCTTTCACTCCTTAGCTTTGCCAGCTCATCCCTCCAAAACATCCCAGGACCCCTAACTTCCCAGCTCCCCCAAACCTGTACTCCAGAGCTGCCTTGATCAGAACCGGGTAGAGAGCCGTGTCCACAGTGGACGGCGCCCTGCGTGGGACTCTACCAGACAGTCCCCGTGGGGCAGAGCTGCAGACCCTGGTGGGCACGGGGACTGAGCCAGGGCCTTATCTGGGCAGGCTGTCCTCACCAGCATCCTGGACTGCCTCTTGGAAGGCGTCTTCTCTACTGCCTGGCTAGAGCTGCAAAGAAAGGGACAAACCCCACTTTGGTAAAAGATGACAGGGAAAGGCCATAAACAAACAGACAGACTTGTAGTTTATTTTGTATTTTTTTTTAAATAAATACACTTTACATTAAAGAAAAAGGCCTTTGATTTATAATTTCCACATTGGGGAAAAGGGGAAGAAAAAAGATTTTTGAAAAACTGAATGACAAAATAAAATAGAGGGAGTGAACTCATATCCTAAGTTCCCTCAACTCCACAAAACCAGTATCCACAAGGACCTTGCTGCCCCAGCGCACAACACTGGTGAGTCTCGGCATTTACTCAGCAAACAAGCGGGGCCTCCTCCCCAGCCCGAGCACGAAGGGAAGCAAATTAACCTGACAGCACATGAGGCAACAGAACAGGTTAAAAAATCATATATTATATTTATAATAAAATATTCTTAATCCTTATCAATTTAAGAAACCACGATTTTCCTTTTCATTTAAATACGTATGTAAAAATGCCTCTATATTGTTCTTTAGATGTCATTTTCTTCCATAGAAAATGAAGTACAGGGACAAGAGACCTGGTGGATATAAGTTCATACCCTCCGTTATAAATGCCTGGCTTTTTTTTTTTTTCTTTTTAAGTTTTATAAAAAACTATTTCTTGTTCTTTAAAGAACATTATACAAAGAAAATATATTGTGAAATAACCCCAGAGACATGTTTTTTTTTTTTTCCTTGAGGAAAGACGTCCATCCTAGGAGAAGGGAAAGCAGACTAGGGCCTAACCCCTGTTGTCTTTTTGGGGTGGTTGTTAGGGAAGGGCCTTTAGGTCCCAGTGAGACAAAGCCACAGTCCTCTGAGTACAGACCATGCAGTTCCTTAAAAGCCACAGCCCTGGGAGGGAAGGGAGGGAGGGTGTTCTGAATTCATTTGACTCAGTTTCTCGCCTGCCAAGAATCTCCCATGTGGCGATGGCTCCTCACTCATTCAGAGATAAGATGATGTCATCTTCCAGATCAGAGTTGTCAGAGCTGTCGGCTGAAAGGTAAGCAAAGGGAGAGACTAGATTATGCACGAGGCTTGCTGGAAGCTCTCAGGAAGGAAGCACCTGCATATACATACATTTGTGCCTGAGTGAGGCTAATTACCAGTTTCCAGAAAGAAAAAACATCAATTAACTCCATGGAGCTGGCTCTGGAGAATATACTTCTTGGCAGGAGGAGTCACCCCTGGGGACCTCTACCTCTGCCTTTCAAAGGACCTGGATGTGATGCCCTCTAATTCCTAGAGGTTCTTCCTACCTTAGAGGCCCTAAAAGGACCTGGCAAGTCCCCCTCAAGCTTCCACCCATGGTGCTTTGAACAGCTGCAAAGGGCTAGCCTGCCCCCCAGGACCACTAAGAAGGGAGGCTGAGCCCAAGCAAGAGTGAGCTTGTTCTCCTAACTCAGCCACTCTTCTCAGACCTCACAAAGGCAGGGACAGTCAAACCTAGGATTCATTCCTCCGTAATTTCTAAATGAATTTTGCAGGGAACAAATTCCCAAAAAGGTGCAGGCTGTCTTGCAGCAAGACCAGAGGAATGCTGACACTAGCCTGGATGCCCTGGGCGGGGGGCATGTCTCTGGCACTTGAGCCCTTGCTTGACCACCTCAGGGAGGGAGCAGACAGACCACATTAACACCTCAGCAAGGGGCGAAATTAGGCAGTAGCAGAAAGCACCCTCAACACGAGGCCAAAGTGCAGTGTCTGGCTGACCAAAATCCAAGAAAGTCCCTAGCTTAGGACCCGAGTGTTTGCCCAGTGAAGGTAAAGCAAAGGTCTCAGAACCCATTGTGATTATTCACAGCTCAGAAGCTGCGAAAGGATTTTTAACAAGGTCCCCAGGGAAGTGGGCAGGCCCTGATCTGGAGCCCTGCAAGTAAATGCCCATAGGTCCTGGGGTTCGAGGAGGGGGGTGAAGAGCCACTGGTTCCACACAACCCCTCGTCAGCCTTTCTCCCCCAATAGCTGAGGAAGAACAAAGTATATTTCCACACCTTCCTACATTCACTATGGTCTCCTTTAGGAAGAAAATGGAAACGGATAAAGTAAAACCAAGAAAAGTATGGCCGTGATTCAAGGAAGTCCTGAAAATAAGCAAAAAAGATGGCTAGAGAAATCAGTGTTGCTAGGTCTAAAAAGGCACGAGCGTGGCCTGACGACTGGTGCGGGGGAAACAGGATGGAAAGATCGAAGAACAGTACCTGACACAGCCGATCCAAACTAAGCCGCCTCGGCTTCCCTGCCGCAAGAACTCCGGGAGGAAGGGCCTGCAGGGCAAGGTAGGGCCTGCTCCCCCAGAGCCAAGCCCTGCACGTGTCCTGGGCCCACGGCAGACCCCCGGGGACCCCCCCTCTGAGCCAGCAACACCAGGCCCACCCACCTGAGGCCTGCGGTACAGCAGAGTCTTAACTCTGCCTGGCAGCCAAGGACTCTGAGTGCAGCTGGATCACAATACAATCTTTAAGCAAGGAGCTGTCAGGTGCAGGTTCAAGCAAGCCTTCAGGGCTCGGGTACCACTCCCCTGCTGGAGGGCAGGCGGCAGGACTCCTCTGCCTTCCTGCCTGCCTCGGCCTTTTTCTCACCCTCCAAGTGTGCAAGAGATCCTGGTGCGGACCTCTGCTGCAAGTCCAAGGCAGAGGCAGTCTAGCTGTAGATAGGCAGTGTTTATGTGGTATTTAACCTGCTGCTCCACGACACACAGGCCTTGGGGGAGAACAGCCCAGAACACAAAGACCTCAGAGTCGAGGTGCTTCTCTTCCTAGGGCCGGGGTCCTGCACTGGGAATCAAAGCAATGGCTTTCTGGGATCCAGGGCCTATGCAAGACCAGGTGGGGGCACATGGGTGTGGTTTTCTTGTCATGATGGCTTTCATCATATCCTCGAGGGCTCCACAGGGAGCCCCAAGAGATGAAGAGCTATGCCCTCGTGGGAGGAAAAACATCAGCAAGCCCAGGGTACAGAGAAAGCAATGGAGTACATGCTGCAGATGCCACCTCTGTCCTCAATTCTAGAGCCCAAGCTAAAATGTCCTCAAGTTGTCATGGCATTATCACATCATAAATCTTCCCACCAAGTTAAAGTAACATTCTCATTGCTGACAGAATTAAGGTTTTCCACATTACCTCTCGCACTTGAAAGGAATTTCCTAAACAGTTAAAGCCTAAAGGAGGCTTTAATTTCGTAGGCCAGATACAAATGTAACGGCTTTATATCCAAACTAAGAATGGAAAAATAAGCAATACTCTTCTGTGAGGCACTACTTGCAAGTGATTACTTGCAAGTGAAGGGAAACAGAGCTTGTGCCCCATGTGTCACTATTTAGGTGACAAAAAGGTTCAGTGAAACCTGCCCATGTATCGTTACTGTCATATCTCCCTTGCCCACAGTCCCTCTTACCTGGGGCTCTGACCATGAATCACCTCCACCTCTCCAATATGGAAAAAATGGAAGCTGGGAAACCACAGACGGGCAAATAGAAAGGCTCCCTCCCAGCCCCCAGAGCTTCCTCAAAATACAATTTTAGCGAGAGGACTTAGGTAAAACAGTCTCCCCTAAGCCAGTTGCCTTCCATCTTGAGGGCTAGAAGTACATACGATGTTTATCCCAAAGAAAATGGATTCAGGTCATTGTAGAACAAAATCTTTTATATATGCTTAAATATATTCCGTACCCACCCTCCCCTATGCACGCCCCCCTCCTACCACCAATGATTATAAAACCCAAACATCTACTATGAAGAGGCTTGACATTTGTTGGGTCTAGGCCAACGCAATGTAATTTTCTGTAATGATGTGTTCTATTATCTGTGCTGTTCAATATGGTAGCCACATGTGGCTACTGAACACTTTAAATGTAGACATGAAATTGAAGAACTGAATTTAAGTGTATTAAAATTTTAATGGCCACATGTGGCTGGTGGCTGCCATATTAGGCATAACACCTACCGTGGTTGCGAGAACGCTGGCCGGGTTAGCTATGTGAAAAATGGCTGACGTCAAGGGATTGCTCCCCAGTCAGGCAGGACGGCACTAGGAAGAACCAGGACCACAGCAAGCATGAGTCTGTCAACAGTGACACACGTCACAGTGATGCTGCCGAATGTGTCCTCTGGAAACATGCAGAGTCCAGCTGCAGAGCTAAGGGACTCTTAGAACCATCAGCTGGTTGATTCGGGACACCTTAGCACATATGCAGGGATACCTCAGAAACCTGTCCTAAGTGGGAAATAACTGGGAAAATTGGAGCTTGTTCTCTCTAACCTGGAATATGGGGAAAGGGGGTGGACAAAACAGAAGCCAAAGAAACATGTGTCCCCTGGCCTTGAGGCATTAGGCGAAAGCACACAGGAAAGGGCTCCTCCACAAGAGGGCTTTTATTTCTTTACAACTGTAGAAAGCAGAAGCGCAGCGCCTCTGACGGTGCCAGCTCTGCCCTCGGGAGGAACGGCACTGGCCTTCCATCCTCAGGCTCGCCCTCTACACACAGCCCCAGTCACGAGCTTAGGACTGTCTGGCTGCGTCACACTGTAACAGAAGAGTCCAGGAGCTGCAACAGAGACCACATGGCCCGCAAAGCGTAAAACTGTTCCCGTCTGGCCTTTACAGAAAAAGTCTGCCAACCTGTTATAAAGAGGAGATGACAGCCATTTGGTTACAGAGTCTGATGGGAGAGCAGAGGATCAGAGATGGGAAACTGCTTTTCCTCAAGGGGTGAATCAACAGGTACGGGCACGGACCCTGGTGTGGCCTCCCTGCGGGCTGGGCTGGCACGGGAAGGAACCTTCCCCTGGGTGCCAGGACTCAGCCCCGTGGTCGGCCCTCGACTTACTGTCCCCCAGGATCAGTTCCACTTCCTCGTCTGCATCAGAGTCTTCGTCCTCCCCGTCCTCGCCCTCCTCTAGAAGGTTTGCTAGCTCCTCATCAGAGGGAGAAAAGTCATTGTCCCCATCCTCCCCTGCGTTCTCATTGTTGTCGTCCTCCTCCAACTCCGCCTCCAGCAACTGGTCAGTGTCAAGCTCATCTAGATCATCAGTGTCGTCATCATCTTCATCGTCGTCTTCTTCCTCCTGTTCTTCCTCTTCCTGGTAAGAGAGCAAAGTCCATTAGGACAGATTCAGAGGCCTGACCCATGTGGCTACATGGGCAGCCTTCCCTCCTTCCCAGAGACAAGGAGGAAACTGTCAGTAAAAAGAGCAGAAATCTAGGTTAGCACAGACTTCACGAGCCGATCACTTATCAATGAAGAATGAGACGGGCACACACATGTCCCCCAAGTCACTCAAAGTGCCCCTCAGACGAGAATTACTAGTCACTCCGCAAAGGCATTGCTCGTCACACAGCCCTTATCCAAAGAAACAGACAACTCGCTTCGCAGAGGTCTCTGCCATCAATATTCTAGGTCCTTAACTAATAATAAAATCAGGGGACTCCTTTCTGTCTCCTGCATCAACCAAACCATATGAAATCAGTTGAGAAACTGAACAAAAGCTTCTGAGAACAAAAGTTTCTACCTAGAATCTAAAATGTAATGCTTTAACCCGACAGGAAGAACACAGCTGCTAAGTCATCAGCTCCTAAGCCCTTCAAGCTCTTGCCTTCGCTCTCACAACCCAGGATGTGGGTGAACAGTGCGACTATCATAAGCATCCGATGATCTGAACTGTCCAACAAGACTTTTATAATACAGGACGCTAACAGATACCCCCATTTTCTATTATAAGTGTCCCCCACCCCATGACACACACAGTATGCTAGAGCAATGGTCCCCGACTCCTGGTCCATGGACCAGTACTGGTCCGTGCCTGTTAGGAACCGGACCACACAGCAGAAGATGAGCGGCGGGCAAGTGAGCGAAGCTCCATTTGTACTTGCAGCCGCTCCCTAGCACCAGCATCGCCGCCTCAGCTGCTCTACCTCAGGTCATCAGGCCTTAGATGCTCACAGGAGCACCAGTCTCTGGTGCCACAAAGGCTGGAGACCACTGTGCTAAAGTAAAGAAACTGTCCAAACTTTCATACTTAAGAGAAATTCCCAAAGGTAGGGAAACTACCAGAAAATGAAATACTTGGCTCTAGGTACCCTGGGCTTTGTAAATCATACGTTCTGGCATTGGCCACAGATTTCAACTTTGCACTAGAATCCAAACTGTTTCCCTTCAAACAAGACAGGAAACACTTCTTTGCTTTAATAAGGATGATAGGTGTTTCCAAGTAAATGTGGCCAACGTTTCAGTCACTTATCCTTCTGCTCAAACATCAACTGTCAGCCCTGCCAATAGGAAAAAAGATTCTAATTCCTGCAATAAAAAAATATAAAATTCATTTAATACATCGGCCTGAGGAAAGTCACAGAACAAGCCCAACATAAGCAGAAAACATTAAAACAGTTTTAAAGGTGTTGCTATATGTCAATCACTTAAAAACCAAACGTTTTGTGTGATCGAGCCACTGGTGTTCATGGGCTATGAGGTCAGCTCTGCTCTATGAACTTTTGATCATTTTGAAACCACCTATTAGAGATTTTTTGATATGCTGGTTGCCCCAGTTATTTAGACTTTTCAACAGTTTCTGGCAGCTATACGAGAAAAACCAACCCCTTTCAATAGCCAGTAATCCTAATACCTATATGTGTGTGTGCTGAGTGCACCCATGTGGTGGCTTGACACCACTGTTCCACACGTCGCCTCCACACTAGGCCTTTGCCCACCTGAAAGAAGCTGAAAGTGCTGACGGCAATAACAAACTGAGGCACAGAGAGCTCCTACCCCTACAAACGAGCACATCAACTCAGAGAAATAACAGAATGGGGAGAGAGGCCAAAATTCAGGGCAATAATCCAAAGTGCTTACCAGATTACAACTTTTACCTCTTTTTTCCAGGCATATTTTTCATGGCCCTGACCAAAATTAGTTCTATTCCATTAATAAAGTGCCACAGTTTAAAACAAGTATATTAAAGAAAAAAAGAATAGGCCCTTGTGTTTCTGAAGGCTCTACAGAACAGATTACATTTAAAATTTAAGATAGCATAACTTTTTGATTCTGAAATCAACTTACTGACAGGCACTCATCACTGTGAGTATGGGATAGGAGAAAATGCATAGGCTTTGAGATCAAACAAGGCTGGGTTGGAATCTTGGCCCTGCTGATTATGTGTTGTATGAACTTGGGCAATTTACATAAATTTTCAATGTCTCAGGATATTATAACTTTTAAAGGTCCAGTTGAGTGGGTATGTCAAAGGTTAAACTGTTTAAATAAGCATCTGTTAGTCTGCAAACTTAGGAAGACCATTCGCTTTCATTTCTAAAAACATGAAAGCTCAGCCAATCCAGGAGAAGTAAGGAAAAAAGCTCCCAAATCAAGAGCAATCTAGAAAATAGTTCACCATAGTCTAAGCTTTGAACTACAGACACCATTCCAAATTCTTCCAGGAGCCTACAAACCTAGTCTTTACTTATTAGCCTTGTAGCAAAAGAAATAGTTTACATCTCAGAAGGCTCCCATAAAGACATATGTGACCCAGGAGGGAAAATGGGTAGGAAAGGAGATCTCATAAAGATCACTTCAGCATTTATATTATTTAATGACCAACGCTAGTTTAATGTGTATCTTGTTACACATGGATTTGGCCATAAGCTCACTTTCTAAATTTTAAATCTGAAACCTGGATCATGAAACAGACACAAGATCTATCAAAAATGTTGTGTTAGAATCTAATTCTGTGGTTGAAATAAAAAGAGAATCTAGAAATCAATTTTAGGAGAAATCTTTCCTGGTTTAAGCACCTAGTTGGTAATATGAGCCCTTCTCCCCCATATCTAAAGAATAAAAAAGTTTCCTTTAATGAGTGGTCAAAAAAAGTAAAACAATGAAAATAAGAAATCTTGCTAGAATTCTGACTCAACTCCAGAAACATAGTTTTGAATCCACGAGCGTGGTTTTTTCTTCCTTTTTTTTTTTTTTAATTCTCTAAGATTTCTCTTTTAGGATCTGAAAACAAAATTACTGATAAACTCCCCCACAGAAAGAATTCCAAAATCCTCTTCTCAATCCCACCTTAAGTCAAGTTCATGGTCACCCAAAGCCCCAAACCCTGCATATAAACTAGCCCACTCCCCTCTCAGGCAGGGTGGAGGCAAGCCCTCCACTCCTGCTCTGGACCTCAAGTTCACCCAGGGCCTTGTCGCCACAGCTGCATTTTTTCATCCCCACTCCACTTACACCTCCCCTCACTTATCTGCACTGGCTTCTCATCTTTTCTGATGAGGTTCAACTTCCCCAAACCTAACTTCTCAATCTATACAGACTTCAAATCCCTCCCACCTGCAGACCTGTGAAAAGGGTGATCTAAACCCTATTCCCAGCCTTCAGGTATTCAGCCACCCCTTACTGACTCATTCATTCACTCACTCTCTTCCTCTACCAATGAGTCTGGCTTCCGCCTGTAGCACCCCACGGTGCAACAGTTAATGAACTGTGTGTGCTCTGGAGCCAGACTGTCTTTGTCAAATCCAAATTCTGCTAGCACTATGACTATGAGTGATTTATTTATCTTGCAGGGTTGTTGGTAGAAAATTTAAAGGAGAAAATGCGTATGTATGTGTGTGATGAGCTCTTTGGACAGTGCCTGGCACAGACTAAGTGTTCAACAAGTGTTAGTTTGTTGTTCCCATTACAATCACTAAAACCTTCCCAGTGGAATACAAAGTCCAGGATGGCTGACCACAGGGCTTCTCCGGCCTCCACACAGGGCTGCTGGCCTGATCTCCACCTGACCTCTTCGACATCTCCTCTTCTAGGCATGTGGGTTCCTACAACTTTTAGTTCTGCCTTCAGATTTCCTCTCATTCATAAATCTTGAACTCTCATTAGATAGCTCTAGCTACCTGTACCACAGAAACTTAAAATCCTTTTAATTCTAAAACTGAACTCAAAACACCCCTAAAACCCAGCACCTTTTCTACACTTCTCCAATTCACCAGGTAAAAATCTCAAATATCATTTACTTCTCCCTCTCACACCCAGTTAACTATTCCCCACAAATCTGGGGTCCCCAGCATCCCCGTCCACCCTTCACTCACCTACTGTATTCTCCTTCAGCCTGCCGGTCTCCAGTCTCTCCAGCTTTCTATGCTCTCATCCCATCCAGAAGCTCCGTAACACTGCCCACAACACCAAATCACGACAGAAGCAATGACCATTTACTGACCATCTAATAACCAACTTCTCTGAGTCTCAATTTCCTATTAAATGAGGTGATTTAATTAAGTCAGTGGCTCCTACTCAGGTGGGACCATTAGAAGCACCTGGGGAAAACATGTTCCAAAATACACATGCCTAAACCCCACCCAGGGCCCACAGAACCAATCTTTACAAATGAAGCTCACACAGGTGAATTTTGGGAAGGTTCCCAGGAATTATGAAATGCGCCCCTAATGAAGAACCAGGATGCACAAGATGACCTCTGAAGTACCTTCTACTTCTAAATTCTACTTTTCTGTAATCGATACCCTATCTAGACTCCCAAAGACAGAACCAAAAAGGTGCACCCGGTATCACCACTGACCTTCTCTGCTACATCAAACTATCTAGTTCTCTAGGACTTAAATTACGTGACCTTTTAAATAAGTGCAGCATTTGTTTCTAAGCCGTTCAAAATTATTCTTGAATACATGTATTTTTCAAGAGAAATAGCTTTTAGCCTATATTGCCTTCAAAAATATAACCGATCTCTTAGAAAACCAAACCCCTGGTAATTAAGAAGTTAATCTAAATATTCAAAATAGCAGAATGACTTTAAAAATGTAATTAAAACCTGAGCCTACTGTCTTGATATTTTAGCATGTCATAGGTTATAAAATTTAAACTGCTTTTCCTCCTTTTGATGTTTATGCCTGGTATTAACTCCCTTTAAAAGCTACAGGTTCATTTCAGAGTCATAAATGTTTGTGTTTTCTCTCCTCACTGGCAGAATCTAACTCATTTACATTTTAAATTTTTTAGGGGGAAAAAAATAAGGCCTTTCAGGAATCACTGACCAGGCTTACGGCAGGTGTGTAATCAGTAAAGACTCTTACCATCCGCTTCTAGGCAGTGGAGAACACACAGGAAGCACAGCACACAGTGTGTCCCAGATTCCAAAATGGAGTGGAGAAAAAAGAGCATTATTCCCTTGTTTTTTATAAAAATATAAATTTAAGGTTAACTATAGTTGAAAAGTACTGGCTTTTCAAAATCTAGAAATAATGATCAATTACTAATATTTGATTTTTGTAATTTTCCTAAAAGCCAAAAATCAAAGTTGACTGAATTGATTTTTAAAAACAACAGATACCAAAATTCCAATGGATGAGCTTTGATAAGTGACTGACTTATCTATGCTCTCATCAAATGCCTAAGGTAGGCAGACTAGCAGCCCCAGGAACCAAATATTTATGGATGTCAAATACATTGTGTATGTCTTCCTACAAAATATAATGGTACAGTTCATTCCTTCTTGTTAATCTCCAAACTTATTTAAACATATAGGGAAAAGACAACCATTTTTATGGTATGTATATCATATCTCAATAAAGCTTAAATAACTAACAACCATTTATATAGGCACTTTATGCTGGGCCATTCTATCAGGTGACAGCTGACCATTCAGGCTTCTGAGTTTATTTTGCTAAGATGAAAAGGCAAATTAAAAGGTGTCAATCACAGGTGCCTACATCCCTGAGTCATTTAAGTCACACCTGGAACATCTGAGAAGACCCGAGAGCAGATTAGATATCCAGACTAGGACATAACTTTAAATAGCAAATGACTCATATGAAAACGAAGTCTCTGGTTTAAAATTAGGGGAAGCACACAAAGGAAAGTGAGCTAAAAAAAACAACAACAACAACAAAAAACTTTGGCTGGCACAGTGAAGAGGTGGTGAGGAGAAATATGATGGAGATGATAGTAAATACAGCAAAACATGACCGCAAGATTCTAGGAGGACCTGTGACAACAGAATGAAGGTTACAAAGGAAACTTGCTTAAATAGATATGTCTTATTCCACTGCAAGATCTCTAAGTCAAAAATCAAACACCACAGGCTTAAGGATTAAAACAGTTCTCTATCATTCATTTGATGAATGTCCTTCAAATGAAATGCATCCAATTATCCATAAAGACTATAGACTAGTATGTAGTGAAATATGCCTTGATCCTGTGAAATCCCGAAGCAATGCGAACTCACCCACACTACACACCTAATCCGCCCACCTGGTCTTCTCCAAGCCAGAAAGCTTTCAGGCTCTTTCACAGACTGGGCCCTAGGGGCCATTCATTAGGGCCCTCTTGAGCCTGCCACTCTTGACTTTGACTGTCTATGCTGAGGAAGCCTCCATTTTTCCTTCTAGCATCAGAGTCAGAAATCCTAACAACCACCTTACCCCTGCATCTAGTATCTTTCTCTCTTAACCTTTCAAAAGTTAAATGGTACCACAAAAGAAGAAATCAGTCTTTTCTCTGACCCAAGCCTCCCTGGAGGGTGGCATGAGAAGAACGAGCACTTAAGCTATTCCTTTATACTGTCTCTTGCTTCCACAGCCAGCCACTGAAGGGACTGGTCCATATACAAAAAGAATGTTAAAGAAGGAAAAATGAAATAGCTAGGTATAAACATAACAAAATATGTACAAGATCTACATGAGAAAAACTACAAAACTCTGATGAAAGAAATCAAAGAACTAAATATACGGAGAGATATTCCATGTTTATGCACAGAAGACTCAATATTGTCAGGATGTCAGATCTCCCTAATGATCTACAGATTAATATAATCTCATTCAAAATCTGAGGAAGTTATTTTGTGGACATCAATGAATTCCAGAGTGTACAAGGAGAGGCAAAAGACACCGAATAACCAACACAATACTGAAGGAGAAGAATAAAGTTAGAAAACTAACTAGTCAACTTGAAACCTTACTACAAAGCCACAGGAATTGAGACAGTGTGGAATTGGAGAAAGAATAGACAACTCAATCAATGGAACAGAATAGAGCACCTCCCCACAAAAACCCCCCACATAAATATAGTCAATTGACCTTTGACAAAGGAACACAGGCAATGCAATAAAAAAGTCTTTTCAATAAAAAGTGCTGTAGCAACTGGACATCTGCATGCAAAAAAATGAATCTAGACACAGACCTCACACCCTTTACAAAAATTAACGCACAATGGATAACAGACAAATGTAAAATGCAAAACTATAGAACTCCTAGAAGATAACATAGGAGAAAACTTAAGGAGACGACCTTGAGTTTGGTGACAACTTTTCAGATGCAACATGAAAGCATGATCCATAAAAGAAACAGTTGGTAAACCAGGCTTCATTAAAATAAAAACTCCTGCTCTGTGAAAGGCACTGTGAAAAGAATGAGAAGGCAAGCCACAGGCTAGGAAAATTACTTGCAAATGGTATATCAGATAAGGGACTGTTAGCCAAAATATTCAAAGAACTCTTAAAACTCAAAGAGAACATAAGCAACCCAATTTAAAGGGGGGCAAAAGACTTTAACAGATACCTCACCAAAGAAGATACATGGATGGCAAATAAGCATATGAAAAGATGCTCCCTATCATATGTCATTAGGGAAATGTAAATTAAAACAAAAATGAGAGAGCCTTTCACTGAAAAGCAGCTCCCTGAAGCTTCTTTGGGAGAAACCCAAAGGAACTATGAGAGAAAGGCTCTTTCCTTTAGTCTGGTAGCTGCCATTCTGAGGAATCTCTCAGTTATGATTTTTAGAAAATATTTGTAGTAGGCTGATAAAACTTTAAGACCTAAATACCTTTCTACTAAAAAAAAATCTTAAACCATGCATTTTGAATGAATGAATGAATGAATACACCACTGCACACCTATTGGAATGGTCAGAGTCTAAAACACTGACAACGTGAAATGCTGGCGAGGATGTGGAGCGACAGGAACTCTCATTCACTGGTGATGGGAATGTGAAATGGTACAGCCGCTCTGGTAGACAGTTTTGCAGTCTCTTACAAAACTAAGCACACCATTACCATACAATCTAGCAATAATGCTCCTTGGTATTTACTCAAAGGAGCTGAAAACATGTCCCCACAAAAACCTGCACGTGAATATTTACAGGAGCTTTATTCATGACTGCCAAAATTTTATTCAAAGTTATACCAAAAGAGCTTCTGGTTCAAAACGGCAGCATAAGACAACACTGAACTCGACTCCTTTCGTGAACACATCAAATCTACACCTGTAGACAGAACAATGCCCCCTGAAGAACTGAAGACTGAACAGCCTCTGCACAATGAACGAGAGAGAGACCACATAGAAACAGGCAGGAGAGACAGAAACATGCAGCTTGCCCCAGGTCTCCCTGCGCCTGCACCCACTCTAGCTCCATGTGGCTTGCCCAAGACACCTGGTACATGCAGTCTACAAAAGGGAAGCTCCTACACAAGGCCGTGCCTTCAATACCAAGAGAGGCTACTGTTCCACCTAATTCATAGAAACAAACATGGAGAGAGAGCCAAAATCAAGATAGAGAATTATGTTCCAAGTGAAAAAAACCAGGACAAAACCCCAGAAAAAAAGACTAAATGTAATGGAGACAAGCAATCTGCCAGATAAAGAGTTCAAAACATTAGTTGTAAAGCTGCACAACGAACTTGGGAGTATAGATGAACTCTGTGAGAACTTCAACAAAGGCAAAAAAGAACCAATCAGAACCAAAGAATACAATGACTAAATGAAAAATACACTAGAGGGAATCCATATCAAAGTGGATGATGCAGAAGCACAAATCGGCAAGGCGGAAGACAAGGTGTTAAAAAAGCACCCAACTGAAGCAGCACAAATAAAAGGAAATTTGAAAAATGAGGATAGTTTAAGGGACCAAACAAATCACTAAAATATTCAATGTACAAAATGTACATCAATGTACAATAAACAATAGAAAAAGGACAGAGAACTATAAAAAAAAATAAAATAAAATAAAATGGCAACAAATACATACCTACCCATAATTACTTTAAATCTAAATGGAGTAAATGCTCCAATAAAAAGACATGGCGTAACTGAATGGATAAAAAACAAGGCCCACACAAATGCTACCTATGAGATACTACTTCAGACCAAAAGACACACACAGACTGAAAGTGAAGAGATGAAAAAAGATAGTTCGTGCAAACGGTAATCAAATGGTAATGAAAAAGCTCGGGTAGCAATACTTAGACAAAATAGGCTTTAAAACAAAGACTGTAACAAGGCACAAAAGAAAGGCATTACAAATAACAGGATCAATCCAGCAAGAAAATATAACACTTGTAAACATCTACATACCCAAAATAGGTATGTAAATACATAAAGCAAGTATTAAGAGACATCAAGAGATAGAGGTACAATAACAGTAGGAGATTTTAACACCCCACTGACATCAATGGACAGATTATCAAGAAAACAGTGGCTTTAAATGATACATTACCAGATGGACTTGAGGTATTTGCAAAAAATTCCACCTAAAAACTGAATACATTCTTTTCAAGTGCACATGGAACATTTTCCAGAGTATACCACAAAGTGAGGCCAGAAAACAAGTCTCAGTAAATTTAAGATGACTGAAATCATATCAAACATCTTCTCTAATCATAATGGTATGAAACTATAAATCAGTTATAACAAGACTGGGAAAAACATAAACATGTAAAGGCTAAACAACATGCTACTGAACAATCAGCGAGTTAAGGAAATCAAGGAGAAAGCCAAAAACTGTCCTGAGCGAAGTGAAAATGGAAACACAATGATCCATACATAGTCTTTGAGACAAAGGCAAAAGCAGTTGAGAGAGAAATTCATAGCAATATAGGCCTACCTCAAGAAACAAGAAAAATCTCAAATAAACAATCTAACCTTACACCTAAACAAACCAGAAAAAGAACAAAGATCAAAGTAAGTAGAGAAAAGAAATAATATATATCAGAGCCGGAATAAATGAAATAGAAACTTAAAAAAAGGGAGAACAACAAAACTAAGAGCTATTTTTTTAAAAAAAGATAAACAAAATAAACCTTTAGCCAGATTCATCAAGAAAAAGATAAAGGGCCCATATAAATAAAAGCAGAAATAAAAGTGATAACTGACACCACAGAAATATAACAAATTATAAGAGAATATTATAAACAATTATACACCAACAAATTAAAACAACCTGGAAGAAACAGATAAATTCTTAGGAATATACATTCTTCCAAGACTGAATCAGGAAGAAACAGAAAATCTGAACAGACTGATAACTAGAAACGAAATGAATCAGTAATTAAAAAAAAACGCCTAACAAACAAAAGTTCGGGACCAGACAGCTTGACAGGTGAAGTCTACCAAACATTTGCAGAAGAATTTATACCTATCCTTCTCAAACTATTCCAAAAAAATGAAGAAGAGAGAAACTCATTTGATGAGGCCAGCATTATCAAGATACCATAACCAGACAACACTACAAAAAAAAAGTTACAGGCCAACCTCCCTGATGAACACAGATGCAAAAGTCCTGAATATCAGCAAACCAAATTCAGCAGCACATTAAAAAGATCATACACCATGATCGAGCAGGATTTATTCCAGAGATATAAGGATGGTTCAATATCTGCAAATCGATGTGATACGTCACTTAAAATGAAAGATAAAAATCCTATGATCATCTTGATGCATAAAAAGCATTTGACAAAATTTGACATCTATGTATGGTAAAAACAAAATGGGTGGGTATAGAAGGAACATACCTCAACATAATAAAGTCTATGTATGACAAACCCAGAGAAAGCATCATGCTCAACGTTGAAAAGTTGAAAGGTTTTTTCTCAAAGAGCAGGAACAAGACAAGGATATCCACTCCCACCACTCTTACTCAACACAGTATCGGAAGTCTTAACCACGGCAATTAGAAAAGAAATACAAGGTACCCGAATTGGAAAGAGAGAAGCAAAAGATTCACTATTCACAGATGACATACTATATTTAGAAAACCCTGAAGATTCCACCAAATAACTATTAGAATAAGTGAATTCAGTAGAGTTGCGAGATACAAAATTAATATTCAGAAAACTGCTGCCTTTCTAAACACTAACAACGAACAATCAGAAGGAGAAACTAACAATCCCATTTAATAATATTCCTATAGTATCCAACAAGAATTATGACTATATTCATCTGTGTGTGAGAGAAGAAGACAGCAAGAAAACAGTGCCTCCCTAAGAGAGCACTCTACAGAGGGAAGCACCGAAAATAGGGCACCTCAGGGTCAAGAAGCAAACCCTGAAGAAGGTTCCGCTCTGATCCCACAGTGTTTACTAACCCCAAATACATACAAGAGTCTCCTTTCCTCACTCTGCTCAGAAACGCACTTTTGGGTATTGCGAATCATTTCTGAGCACTAATAAAATGCATGCTTAGTCAGTCAGAATATTCCACCAGAGATAGTGGAGATCAAGAGAGCATACAAAGGGGATTGCTAAGTGAGTCTGTTTTAGCTTTTTGATTACAGGTGAAAGAGTAAACAACGATTCAATTTAGAGGACAAACTAAAGGTTCGTAACCTGCAAAACCCAACAGCAGTACACACACACATCTAAATCTCAAACTGACATAACAAAACACCCTTGCTTAGTCAGTACTAATTCAGTAGGAGAAAAACATGAGCCATTCACCCATAGTATTAGACTTGTAACCAAAAAATACTTTTAAAATTACCATTTTCAGAAAGTGATGCTTTAAAAAAATTCTTTTAAGCCTTAAGTACAAGCTGTTTGGGGAGGATGCTAACAGAAGCTACTCCATTAGCCCTACCCAGTGAGCATGATTTAGCAAAGAGTAAGGGAGGGATGAGGGTGAGAGGGAGGGATGAGGGTGAGAGAGATGGCAGAGCAAACAGAGGAAAGTGTGCTGCTTTTCATCCTGTGGTTGCCTCTCTCCTCACCCAGAGCCCACTGTGCCCTTAAAGAGGAGATAAAGCACCAAATGCTAAGCAATACCATAGAAGAAGAAGAAAACAGAAAATGAACCCAAGATCTGGAAAAGAGACATTTCACCTGCTTTACTATCTGCAACAATAAAGTAAAATCCTGGTCATTCATTTTCAACTTTATATTACTCATCCAGCAATAAATATTTCTCAGATTAAAGAATTTGGTGAGGGTATGCTTGGAAAAAAAATGTTATTAAGAGCTCAGTATACAGGAAAGATCTGCCAAAATTCTTCAGAACTGATACTGACACAGGCAAGCACCTAACATAATATGACGACTTAAAATCCCCATGAAAAAGAAATGCTAAGACACTGTATGTGGCACATGATCCTATTTATCCACATTTTATAAATGTTTAATTTCTCAAAAGCACCAAAATCTTCTCTTTATCTATAAGCTCCTCTCCATTACTCTGAAAATAGACTATGCCATAAAACTGAAACAATGTAAACCAGAACTTTTTTTATAGGTTAAGCCATTTCTATGACCTCAGCAGAATGACATTTCTGTTTGGGATTGACACTGGGAGTAGGGGAGTTACTTATCCTGACACTAGACAGGGTGCTGGTCCCAAGGGTGAGCTAAAGGAAATCTCTAAAACAAAACAAAGATTGCTAAGCTACAAAATAATTTATAGTAGAACTCACAGGACCATCATGTATTGAAGCTCTGTAATAACAAAATCTATTTTCTTCTGAGTTTCAGTGATCAAGGACACACGACAGGCCTTTGGTCAGAATATGCCAACAGGTAGCAAAGGCTGATCTTAAAAAATCCCTACAGCAAAAAACAGAATAGCAGAGCCTCTAAAAAACGTTCGGCAGAAAGAAATCTCAAAGACCACTAACCTGATCTTCTTCTTCATCCTCGTCCTCTGCCAGACGCTGCCTGCCCACTTCATACAGCCTGCACACTGTGTCCATGTTTAGAGCATCAATGCTGCTTTGGTTCTGAAATGGAACACACCCAGTCCACGAGGGGCAGTTAGTTTTCAGAAGGCCCACATCCATACTTCAACTCTGACTGAATACCTTGACCCTGTAGCTGACAGAGCTTCCAATACCCAAAATTCTTGAACTAACTCTGAAAATGTTACATCTAGGACTCAGAGGGAAAGAAAAATCAAGAAGAGAAGGCCTGGACAGTGAGGGATATTAACACAAGAGCGACCACCACCCTTGGAACAAAGCTGTTTTACTCTGGCGAGAGATCCGGCCACCTCTGAAAAGGATATACATGCGAGTCCAAGGCGACAGGAGACAGGACTCTCCATTGTTTTACACTGCATTTTCTTACTATTTCTCTTATATTGTATATCTCCCAAACTCCATAAATGAGTAGTTATCAACAATCTACCATCAGGAATGCATCAACTTTATAACCCATCTCATAACACAAAATGTATGCAATAAAGTGATCCTCGGCATCACAAAACAGCAGGGTTTCTGCTAGTTCCCTTTACCTCAATGACAGCAAGATAGCAGTCTTTGGTGTCTGTACATAGGTCAAAGATGTTCCGTTTAACATCAATGGTCGCTGGAAAACAGAATGTGACAGAACTCAGGACTAGACCACTGCTGTGACCTTAAACCTAGTTTTTCCTCTAACAGAATTCAAGGTGATCATAAATATTTCCATAACCCCTCTGCTTTTCAATGAAAACTTATAGTCCTCCCAGAAAATGGAGGATCTTAAATAAGGAATACCAAAATATGACAAAATGATCAAGGTCTGCACCCTCATGCTCACCTATAGGTTTGTAGTCGGTTGCATTAAATGTTCGGAAGGATGATCCAAAGGGGCTTTTCATCCTCTCTTCCATTAAGTCATCTTCATCGTCTGCCTGCAACATAGCTAGTTGGGAGGGAAGGCAGAAAGAGGGCAGGGAGCGAAACACTATTAGAATCAGAAACATCCCCTATTCACAAGGTATCCTCCTTGCATATCCCAACTAATTTGGCAAACAATATCCTCAACCTCTCATCCCACCAGGTGTTACAGGTAAAGGCGTACAACAACACAAGACAAGAAACGCAAAGCTTTTTAAGTTCATAATACACATGGAAAATTACTGCATAAAATTTCTTTCCATACAAGATTTACTTATCTGGCAAGCCAGGGGCCTCTTACCCTAAATCAACATTATTTTCATCTTTTTTGTCACCATTTGTGTATCATTTCATCTCTTATGCTTTCCAATTCACATTTGAGAGCACTTTCCAAAAAGGAAATGTCAAACTAAGTGAGAAGGGAGAGGAGAAAGACAGTAATGAAGTAAAATTTGTTACCTCCATACATCACTGTCCCCGTGTGGTTGAATACCACGCGACACTGATCCAGAGCAGGAACTGTGTGTAAAAGATGAAAAGTGCGAAGGTCCCACTAGGACGGGAGTGGTCAAGAAATACTACTTTACACAAAATTTCTTATCTAACTTTCATGGAGGAAATTCTGAAATATTACTTTTTCCCTCTCCTTGTTCGGTATTGCTTTAAAAGTCAATGAGGTCAGGGTAAAATAAAAGCATGTCGAATACATGTTACTGAATAATGTCCCGGAAAATCTCATATACATGAAAGCTACATGAGTTCCCTTCCTCTCAACAGCAGTACTTCATTTTACTCTTATGTCTAGCAACTGATTTCTGCAGAGCGGAAGTAAAGTCCTTCTGGAAATAGGTAAAAGTCACTTCAGTACTTGGGGAAGAGGGAGGCAGGAATCCGGTCACTTTTCCCAACACAAAACGTGCTAGTGAAAGACACTGGTAATTAACAACAGTGACAAGAGTCGACTGCACAGTCACTAGCACTTCGACCAAAGAAGAGGCACCCGACTGCCTGGGTGGGACCTTTGTGAATACTTGAAACAAGTATTGACAGAAAAACAAATTATTTCTGTATCAAAACTAGAAAAACAAAGAGTAAGACATGGGTGTAAAGGATACAATCTCAGTATTAATGATGATCTCCAGCCCATTTGGATGGAAAACACCACTGATGTTCATGTTGAACTTGTCAAACTTGTGGATGGCCTGTGCAGAGCGGACATCCCAGAGGACGCCATCATTTAAGACAAGATCATCTGTAGGATTAAAGGTGGCACAGTTCCTCTTGTAGTTGTTGGCAAGATCTGGGTTAAACAGAGTCAACAGCTTGTTGCCAGTCTGAATATCATAAATCTTTAGAGAAGAAGGGGTGGGAAGAGAAAAATCAGACCAATCCATCCACTGACAAATTCAAAGAGGACAAATTCAAAGAGAAGCTGTGTAAACTATCTCTCCCATGCTTTCCAAAACCCACCAAAATTACAAAAGCCCCAATATTGTAAAGTAACTGCAGAGTAGGAAGACCATATCCATCCAAGCAAACTGTAAATGCTTTGGTTTCCATTCACGGTTTGAAAAGTCTCCACAAGTAAGAAAATTAGAAGTGAGACTGCAATAGGGATAAGAAAACCCTCTTCTTCCCCTCCCCCTCTTAAGAAACAGAAAATGTTTCTAAGATTGAAACCAAGATATTCTCTATAGAGATTAACGGACAATTAGCTATAGAATATCCTTAAGGGTTACTTTTTGGGAAAAGGCATCATATCCTTTCCTCCTTAAAATCTCCCAATGTACGTATTTTAGCCCTACAATACTAAAAGTTCCAAAGTCTACACTGTGCAACCCACGAGAGACCAGATCTTTCTCATTAGCTTACAGACATGCTGTAACATTTCCAATCTTTTTTTTTTTTTTTAAATCCTCCTTTAATATAGAAGCAAATAAGGAGACACCACAAGGAAACAAACAAATTCAGATCATGGGACAAGACAACTAGCCTGGTCTCTTCAAAAGTCAATGTCATGAAAACTGGAGAAATGGTTCCTGGCTTTAAAACATTAGTGAGACATAACAACCAAATGCAATATGTGAATCTTGGCTGGATCCTGGTTCAAAAAAAAACAAAAAAAACAAAAAACAAAAAAAACATTTGAAACCAAACACATCAGGAACAACTGGAAAAACTAATTATGAGATGGGTATTAGATGATATTTGGAAGTTACTAAAAATTTCTTAAATTTACAGAGTGTAATTATGTAATAAATGTCCTTACTGTTAGGATATACATAAAACTCAGGGATAAAATGTCATGATGTTCACAATTTACTTTCAAATAAGTCAGAAAATACACATTTACACAGGAAGAAAACATGGCAGATTATTAAACTGATGAATCTGGGTGGTAGGGTATATGTACTATTCTTTCAATCCTTCTGTTTATTTCAGTATCTTGAAAAGAAAAGTCAGGAGAAACTTCATATCCACCATCCCATATCCACCCCCCTCAAGTTACTACCCACTTCTCTGCTGTATTTTCAGCAAAAACACTTCCAAAGACTTGTTTATACTCAGTGTCTCCATTTCCCTCTCCTGTTCTCTCATGAACCCGCTAATCAGATTTTCACCCCAGTGTACGGAACTAGCTCCTAGCATGGTTAATGATGACCTAAGTGTTAATTCAAATGTCACCTCTCAATTCTCATCTTATGCAACTCACCAGCAGTTTCTGACCCACCTGATCAATCATTCCTCAAGAGTCTGCCCTTGCCTTCTAGGACCCATCTTTTTCCTGGGGTTGCCTGCTGCCTTACTGGCTACTCTCTTTAGTCTCCTTCTCAAGTTCCTCCTCATCTGGCAACTTCTAAATGTTGGCACATGCCAAGACTCTGTCCCTATACTTCTCTAGCTTAATGATCTCATCCAGGTTCATGGCTCTAAATACTATCAAAATGTGGACAATTCCTATATTTTTATCTCCCACCCCAGAACCCTCTCAATTCCTAATGTGTATGTTCAACTGCCCATTCCCTACTTGAACGTCTAGTAAGAAACACGAACTTCATGTGTTCCAAAGCCCAGGGCCCGGGCCCATTATTTGTCACTGCCTTTACCATGCCTGCCTGGGCCCAGCCCCACTGCAGCTCTCACATGTGGGCCAGCACAATACCCTAACTGGAAAGCCTCCTCCTGCTCCTCTCACAGAAACCAGACTCACACTTTAGGAACGTTACATCCAGTCATGTGTCCTCCGCTCACTCTCCATGTCTTCATCTCACTCAGAGGTAAAACCAAAGGTCTTAACAGCCTGCAAGACACTACACGACACGGCCCCCACTATTGCCCTCGACTCTTACTCTTCCCTCGACCAGCCTAACAAGAGCTTATTCCCTTGCCATTCTTCCGCAGGTATCTGCATGACACCCACACTTCCTTCAAGACGCTGCATTAACATTAGCCAATCAGTGACACTGACCATCCCAGATAAAGCAAAAGCACCCGACACCACTAACAAGTGCTTTCCTACCTCTTACCCTGCTTTCTCTCCTTCAGCAGCACTTACTACCTGATATTCCATATATCTGCTTCTTTATTTACTGTCTTCCCAATGAGTCTCCAGAATGGCAGGGACTTTATTTCACCTAAGACTTAGTATTTTAAAGTATCTGCTGTGCTAATGACATCTTTCTCAAATGGCCAGATTAAGTTCCTGTTCAGTCCTTTGACATTTTTCCCCATATAGCAAAGAACTACTTTATTACACTTCTAGATTCTAACTGGAAAGAATATTGCTGAGTAATTTCTAGCTGCACACAGGACTTAAGTTCTCACACTGAGTCCAGAATATTTCAGTATGAACCAACAGGCATGATCAGTTAGAAAGCAATGGATTCAGTACTTACGTGGGCAATATCTCCTTTTGTGCCTATGACCCGGTCCTGAGAGTGCTTACTGAACTCAACATAGTGATCTTCTGTGAAGGAATGCCTACAGACAAACAGAAGTACTGAATGATGGCCTTTCAGGGTATACTTGTTCAACCGGCTGAAAATGAACGTGAAAATGAAGGTGCCCAACTATACTCTTCTGAAGATTCTCAGTTCCCAAAGAGAAAAATATTGTATACTTAAGATTAAAAAAAATTCCCTCCATCCAAGTGAATCCAAAATAATTAATGGAAATTACTTGGTTAAAGTAATGGCTGAGGGACACGTGCCATTGAAATATGCCCCAGGAAAGAATGCAGCTGTCATATGTGAACATGAGAAAATAGGTATGCCATTTTGGATTAGTGATGAGTCTGTTGTGTGATGGGAATGCATATACCCAGCAAGAATATTCAGGAACTAAGAAATATAAAATCTTATTAAACATGAGCCACAGATGAGGAAAAGGAATTAGCAATAATTCACAGCATTACTCTATTCCCAAAAGGCTTTGAGTCTAAGAATTGAATGAAAGACGGGGTATAATTAAGTAAACTGAAAAACAGACTAGGTTGTAAAAGTAGATACATACTTCATATCAAATACGGATTTCATTCCCCAAAGTGCAGACAGAGGCTGGCTCCAAGTCGCAGATGTCAGCAGCAAGGACCCATCCTAAAAAGAGGAGGAGCCCAAGGTCAGTAACCTTGTGTTCGTATATACACAGATATCACTATCTACCATTAGCATTTTAAAATACAAGGTTAAAAAATACTGTTGGATTATAAAGAGAAGAGAAAAACTCCCCAGAACCAAGAAATAAATGGTCAAAAGCTGCTAGGATTTAAGTACACATACCTGCAGTGTCCTAGAAAATTTAAGATATTAAATCCTCCTGACCTAGTAACATAAAATACAGTTATTTCCAAAGGTAGGGGAAAAACAAGTTGGAAAGATGTCAAGATGGTTCATCATTTCTTAATATGTGGCAGTACTCCTTAGTCTCATCTGAAATATCAGTCAACTGAAAACATGTTATAGACTTTCTAGCTAGGACTCCTAAATGTTTTTCAAAGAGAAAGCCCAATAAAGAATGAGCCGCCTTTACTCTAAAATCAGGAAAATTATCCTTGTCATCTTAACATTCCTGACTTTTAGGAATAGCAAATGTGTCAAGTCCATCCACAGAATAGTACTAATAAACTAAGACCAGTCATAACCATATAATGCTTATTTTTCTAAAAATTCACAATACTTTTGAGATTTCTAATAAAAAATTCTTGTGATCATGGTAAACTGAGGCAAATTAAACACACACACACACACACACAATTTTCTCTCTCTCTCTCTGAAGGTCTTAGAACAGGGGTTGGCAAATTTTTTACTTCAAAGGCCACTTTATGCTCTGTGGGCCATATGGTCTGTGTCACAACTACTCAACTCTGCCATTATAACACAGAAGAAGCCACAGCCAATACATAAACATGAGCATAGCTATGTTCCAATAAAACTTTATGTATAAACACAGGCAGCCAGGGAGCAAATTGGCCCAAAGTTCACAAACCCATTGTAAAAGAATGACCGAGAACAACTTAGGATGGAGCTCTTACCCTGGAAGGCTCAAGGTGTGTGATGGCCGAGTTGTGACAGTTATAGCTGGCCTCCTCCTGTCCACTGAACACATTATAGAGCTTCAACTGCCCAGTGCAGGTGCCAAGCATCAGGAATCGCTCGCGTGCTGAGAATGCACAGCAGGTGAAGCCACTCTCATCCTCGTTGGCTTCCCGGAACACTGAAATAGGACGGAACCTAAGCCAAACAATAAATAAATAAATCAGAGACAAAGAACGTGCAAGGACTCAGAACACTTTGCTAGAAGGATGAAAGAAAAGACACAGCATTTATGTTTCAAATGAGTTCTTCCAAAATATCAGTGACCTTTAGCAGTTTTCATTTTAAATGATAGAAAAGGACCTCCTCCACTTACAGGTTTAGACAATAACAAAAATTCCCATGTTTCAAACTTATAATCCCATGACCTTTACCTAAGAGTTGTAAAGAATCAGAAGTGAGCATAACTTAGACCAGCACAGAAATGACTTGGGAAGCCTAAAGACAGCATGTTCCATGGGTTCTAGAAAACACACTAGTTGCAACAAGAACATATAGTACATAGATAGATTGCCAACAATCACAAAAGGAATCCATGATTGACAAAACAGGATACAGTCACATTGCTCGTCTATTCAAAGCAACAATCACTGACTGGTATTTCAGGCCAAAAAAGGGCTTTCGGGGTAATCACCTTCTGCTGATATGACCCAAATCATTCCAATCCCCAGGGATTGAGGCAGCCCCTCCTTACCTGCTAAAGATAAGGTGCCTATCAAAGCATCCTCCATCCACCCCGCCATACTTTGGAAATGATGCCCTGCGGTTTAGCCTTGAGGTAAAGTTTATTGGCGCTTGCCGCCTCTGTTTTGGCTCAGGACATTGATGAGGAGTAAAGAGAGAGAAAGGAGGGCAGGTGGCAACTGGGTTCTTGCAGCGCGCATGCTGCTCTCTAAGATATTCTGTGATGATACTGTCCAGCGTAGGTGGGGAAGGAAGATGTCTGTCCAACTGTTTCTTTATGGCTGGGCTCTGGCTGTAGGCGCCATGGTCCGACTTCTGCCGCAACACTCTGATTTTCCTGCCATTGCAGGGTGATGGTCTCTCTCTAATAAAACTGATCCTACCAATCAAAGGGGAGTTGCCTGCATAAGACGGGCCAGGTAGAGCTAGTGAACCCTGGGGGGGCCGTGGCTGAGGATGGGCAGTGGGGGCGGGCGGGGCAGTGGCACCCACAGCTACATGGCTGCCCAGTCGAGTTGCAATGCCATTGGCGATGCGAGGGGTTCGGGGAAGAGAGACAGGAGAAGCAGCAGCAGTGACTGGGGTGAAGGCAGAAGAATGGGAGGCAGCAGTCATGGGCAGGTCAGCCTCTTTCGTCAGCACAGTGGCCGTCTCCCCAAGCCCTTTAGAAATAAGATGATTTCGTATCAACAGAAGCAGCTCCTTCTCGGGGAAGGAGATCCTGGACTGGGCAACAACATCTGCTTTCTGCAGGCGTGCCAGGGACACATCAGTGCCAATGAGAAGCGGCTTTCCTGACACCCGCTCAATGAGCTCAGCAGCATACTTGCAGAACTTAACATGGTCACTGCGCTTGTCCTGCAACACAGGCTCCTTCATCAGCTGCTGGATCTGGCAGCTGCTGAAAAGGGGCAGCTTGCTGATGATCTGCCGAACAGTGCTACTTCGAGACAGGCCCACTAGGGCCTTGCATGCCAGAGCCCGGATCTGGTCTGCATCTGTGATGGGCATCTTGATGGACAGTAAGGACAGGAGCACCTTGATGCCATTGTTGGACTGGACCACATTCCACATCTTGGCCAGGGTGTGCTCGCTACTTTTGGGAGTCTGAGGCAGCTTCCTCCGAGGTGTTCCAGAGATAAACTTGCCAATACTGGAGATCCGGTTATCCGGGCCACACACACAATTGATGATAATTTGAAGTGCTGACTTCTGAATTTCAGCATCATGGATAAAGAACTCACCCTCAGCCACTCCCAAAATAATGCTGATACCTATTGAAAGAAAAACAAAATAAAACATTTTATATTATCCCTTATAAAACTAATGGTGAACTTCAGTGGTTGCTCCACAGTCAAAATTTAAAGTTCTATTCATTTTGCTCCATTTAAAAGAAAACTACCATACTTTTGTAAAAAGTACAAGGACTTGTTTGTATAAAATACAATCAGGTCTACTATAATGTAGCTTCAAGATGCAGCACCTCATATGCAGTTGTTAAATGGGGGAATGATGTCAGTATTATGTGGAACTCGCCAAAGTTCACGTGCAATTTTTCCTACATAAGGAGAGCAAAATTAGTGGTACAAAGTTAAACCTGCAGCAGGTAAGAAAAAACCCTCGGCTGGCTGCTATAGTGCCAGCAGGAATCTTCTGCTCTACGTGATAAAAGTTAAAAACAAGTGGCTGTGCCTTTGGCTTTCTCCTCACAGTGGTGCACCCAAGGACCCTGAGCCAGTCAGGCTGCTTTCCATGCTCACCTTAGCAGCAGCCCTCATCAGTAATGCTCTTAATAAGTGTATTTTCAAACAGAATATATTTTCCTTTTGTTTTTGTGTATGAGTTTCTATCCATTCTGAGAGGCTTGCCAATTACTGATTTTATTAAAGCTTAAATTACAAAGTTGCTTAAGTTATTTCTTACTGTCTGCCCCAACCATTTTTCCTATAAGCCCTATTTTTAGCGCAAGACTCTGCAGAGTAAAAGGTTTTCAGGACTACACATGTACCATCATAGGAGAAATGTTCGTACCACTATGAAAACCTGAGACCACTAGCACAACTCCCTTACATGAAGCTGTCTGCCATAACTTAGAAGAGACAGAAAAGGCACCCTCCTCTACCAATTTCTGTTCTAAGACTGCGAAATTAGGTCAGGTAAGTAACCACAACCAGAACAGCAAAGGAAAACAAATCCTGACCAAGCAATAACAAAAATGGCAAGGTACAACCTACCTACAGTGGAGATGGTGGAGCCAGCCTCATCCAGCACATCTACTGATTCCGCCAACTGGAGCTGGATTTTTGGCACAACAGTAAGAATAGCCAGGACATCCAAAGCAAAGCGCACAGTGTCATTCCTAGACAGGAAGAAGAATTAGTCAAAAGGAAATAGGATATAGCCACAAGAAACAATATAGTTAAAAAAAAGGGGGGGGGTGCAGACAGACAATGGATCAGAACTACTACCTGTATGGCTCTATAACATGAAGATTTGTAAGTTACCATGACATTACTTTCAAAAAACATGGGGATGAAATTTTCACCTATCAAACTGTAAAGATTGAAAACAAAAGATAATCCTCAATGCTGTTACGGATGTATAGAGACGAACGCTCTCAAACTTTCGGTGGCGGGGGGAAATTAGGACACTTTTTAAAGAAAATAATCTGGAAATATGAAATAAGATTCTTAAAATGTTCATAACCTTTGGCCCTGGAATTTCACCTCTTTGACTCTGTCCTAAGGAAATAATCAAGTACAAACAAGTATTTATGTATTAAAATGTCCATTATCACATTTTAAATAGCAAAGGAGAAAATCTACATAGACAACAGAAACACATGTGTTAAGTATGACACACTCATACGATCAACTACTCTGTAGCTACTGATAACTTTTCAAAGAAATGTTAAAGGGAAAAGACTCAAAATACAACATTAATGAAACAGAAAACATAAAATACAAAATTTCAAATGTGATAATACCAAGTATTGGCAAGAAGGTAAAAAAATGAAAACTCCCATATACTGCTGCTGGGAGAAGAAAATGGTGTGATTATTTTCCAATCAATTTGGCAACATCCAATAAAGATGAAATGCAGACACCCTACAACCCAGGATGTACGCATACCCTTTAGAGACTTGTAAAAGGAGGTTCATAGTACCACTCATTTGATAGCAAAAAAGCAAACAAAAAACCCCCACATACATGTCCATCAACAGGAGAATAAACTGCAGACAGAAATATAAGAGTTCAAATAAATATCGATATGTATAAATCTCAAAAACATAAGCATGAAAAAAGCTGCAAAAGATGTATACAGATATTCATATAACTTAAAAACATACAAAAAAGAGTACTATATTGTTTATGCACACACACAAATGTGAAGTATAAAAACATGAATGAAGAGAAAGCACTCCAAATTGTGAAGACTGGTCACTCTGGAGAAACAGAACATAGAAACTGAGAAAGAAGTAAAGACAGCAACATGCCCCCCTAGGTATGGAGTGGTTGTTATGTTATTCTCTATACCTTTCTATATTTTGAAATATTTCAAAAAAGATTAATTTGATTAAATATTATCTCAATTATGTATATTTACACATATTATAGAAAAAATGTGAAGAAATTAATAGTGGCTAAGAATAATTTCCTCTTTATAAGGTTTTATATATTCTAAGCAAAAACAAGTATTTAATTCTATTTTTAAAAATAAATTTATATCCAAACATATTTATATTTTCTTAATAACCCAAATACGGATTTACCAATCCAAAAATGTATTTATAACCATTGTTATAATTGAGCTTTCATCATCTTTTAAACAAAGTTCTCCAAGTAAACACAACAACCTTCTTTAATGCTCTAGAACAGCAGTTCTCAAAGTGCGGTTAGGGAACCCTTGGGGGTCTCTGAGACTTCTTTCAGAAGGTCCTACAATATAAAAACTGTTCATAATACTGTTATTTTCTTTTCTCATTCTATCTCATGAGTATATAATGGAGTTTTCCAGTGGCTATACCATGTTACGTCACAAAACACCGAACACAGAAGCAGATGAGATATTAAGCCAGACATTTTAAAAACTTGCTAAAACCTGGTTTTATTTAGAAAACTTTTCATAAAAAATGCTAACATGCAGTGGAGTCATATTATTTTTAAAGAAATTCATAAATATTTTCACATTTTCTCAGTTTTAATTTCTAACATGGTAAATATCAATAGATATAACACAAAACCAAAAGCTCTTTGGAGTTCTCAGTCATTTTTAATATGATAAAGTGGTCCTGAGACCAAAAAGTTTGAAAATGGCTGCTCCAAAAATATCCCCCTAGATTTAATATCCTGGGACTTAGCAAACAAGCTACATACACCATAAATAAGCCTCTCATCTTCATGGCAGTAGGCAGATAGGGAAAGAAGGTCAAGTATCACTATATATATAAACTTTGTTTTAGTATTTTCTCTTCAGACTCTGTCTTTTCCAAAATACAGTTTTAATTCTTTTTACATCATTCTCCTATAGAACCCACCCAAACCTCCTGATTCTATCAGCTGTCTTTTTCTGAGCTTTGTCCTGCTCTGCTCTGCTTTCAAATGAACTGTGAAAATCACGACAAAAGCAAAGTTTTATGTGAAGATAAACATTATATACAGTTGTCAAGCAGTAGAGACACATTTAAAGTCTAAGTACCAAATACTAAACTCCAGTCTCAAAAAAGGACTTCAACCTCACCTCTGCAGCTGTTGCCATGGAACTTCTCAGAATACAGACACTGATGCCTATTGTGCAGGATTTATAATGACCAAGACCACAAATATAAACGAACACTCAGTAAATTAAAAATATCATCATGCTTAATCTATAGTTTCTCAGATTCGAGCCCAAAATTTCAGTTCAGTTCGACCAAGGTTTGTTAAGCATATACCATGTGCAAACCAACATCAACTTCAGCAAAAAACATGAAGAATATAACTTCATTTGAAACCTTTCTGTGGTCCCACCTTGCATAATAGGTCTTCCAATTGCAGGCAATAGAAATAAGCTGCAACAAGAGTTGGACACAAGAAAGTTTGAGAAAGACTTCAGCTGGTTCCCAATATAGCTGTGCTGGGCCATATTCTATCAAAAACTCCATCATTTCCACAATCTGTTCATGAGTATACGAACATGCCTATAAGAAGAGACACATATCATTAAAGAACTTTATCATCTGCCCGCTATTTTCCCCAGCACAGCACAATGGCCAACAAGTTTAACAATAAAGCTAAGAAATAGCTTTTGAATTCCACAATTTTTGAGTCAACGGCCTACATGTGAAATACTGATACGTTTAATTTCATTTATAACTGAACTCACAATACATTTTGTCCAAAAAGGTAACAAAATATTCAATTTGTTGGTGCATGTATTTCACAGCTTAAGGGAAAAAAGCACCATGTAAAATAATTGGTTTCTTTTCAATTTGTGATTTTTAAAACATGCAGATACTAATCTTAATCCCAAAACATATCGAGTTCAAAAATGAGAGAAGTGGAGTTATAGATTCACCCTTTCAGAAATTTCACACAAGTAGGCCACCTAGTACTTTTCATTAAAGACAGCCCTTTTACACACACCTCAGTTCATCTTTTAGTTCTAATATTCCAGAGAAGTAGCAATCTACAACTGCGAACAAAATAAATCCTTGAAATTCACCTGTTACATCCATTTTCAGGGATTCTGCCTCCACAACAGGGCAAATATAATCCAACAATGTATATCCCACATAGATTCCACTGATGTGAATGTGAGTTTCAGGCCCAGGATTGCTAGAGTATGTTAACGTTCCCTTTTAAGTCAAGGTCCTCTCACCTTGTATGGGGGTTGAGGATGGACAAGAATGCCACCCTCGGTCCTCTGAAGTGACTGCTTCACTTGTTCCAATTTAATGGCCAGGTGAGCCTCAAAGTACTTGCGCAAGGCCATACAGGTATGTTTCCCAGTTTGGCGGCTAGCAAATATTTCATCATCACTCAGAAGCGCACCCTGATCTTCCAAATTTAGAATCTCCAAAGTACTGATCTATTAAGAAGCAAAAGAATAGGGCAAAGAGGGGTGGGGAATAAACAGGAAGAGAAAAGTAAAGGGAGGGAAAAGATGTCAGTTAACTGTCATATTCAACAAGACTGACAACCATCAAAGCACATCTGTCTATTCATGTTAAGTAAGAGTAACCAAATGAAAGCAAAATATTAAACCCATATTTAAAAACTTACAGTTTTCAATCATGTTTAAAGACAAACAAGCATAAAACTTTTTGCTTTTAGAAAGATCAAGATTATTGACAGCAACTCCCCCTATAAGATTACTATATCTGAGGCTTGTCTAAAATGATATATCCTCTAAACACTTAAGAGGTGGAGAAAGTTGTGACTGAGGGTGGAGGAAAAAAAGACTTCATCCACAAAGAATGACAGCAAAAGCCCCCAGTCAGAAGCTTCCTCTCCTCAGTGCTGCTGAAGGCCAACCAAGATAAGCAGGACCCCTACTCCTTGCAAAGAGAAGCTACTGAAGAACCTCACCAAGTTCACAAGACGACGAAGACCATCATAGCGGTCAAAGAGTTCCAACACGGCCCGGAAGGAGAAGCAGATGGAGAAAAACATGGTAGCATGGCAGCATCCTGAGGCGTGAGAACATTCCATTAACCAGAGCGTATAGTTCACCACGTCGGAGAGAACATTGTGGGGATGCATACAAACCTACAAAAAATAAAAAACAATTTTTAAAATTCGGGGTAAAGGAACCTTTGAAAGGAAAGAAAAATTCACCAGTGTAGATAGATATTTTTGCACAATGATCATTCCTAGTTAAGTCATTCTGAGTTTAAAGCTTAAGTTACAAATGAAATTTTATAACAATCTACTCCAAACCTAAAAAAACCTACATTTAGACAAACGTTTAAATTCAATCTATACTGAGTACCAAATTTTGCAAATATTTACATCCTTCCATGATTGCAATGCTCAGTTACATCAGTAAGCATCCCAATTAATGGATGAGGAAAAGACGCAGAGAGGTAAGGGCCTTCCCCAGGGTGATAAAAGTGGCTGAGCATGAGGATACTACAGTTGACAAGATGAGCATCCTTTCACTCACTGATCCATTCACACACATTCTGACGTCTCCTGGGGGTCAGACAAGGAACTCTAAAGCGCTCCCCGGGTCTGCTTGGTACTTTTTCTCTATCTCAGCCATAACTGCTTTTTATTTATATGCACGCAGATTAGGTTACTAGTCTAAAAGACTACATACCCTTGCATAATGTTGATCTCAAGAGGGAAAAACAATTTTAAAAAGTTACCTTATTAATACACATGTAAAGATGAATAAAGGCAGAGCCCCAAAAGAATTTTTCAATTTCTCTCTACTAAAAAAGCCACACCACATAGAATATTAGAAAGATATACCAGGCATAGAAATAACAAGAACTTCCCTAGGGGTGGCTAGGAACCCATTGTATGATCTACTTACACTTTTTAAAAATCAGTAAACAAAAAAATTCTAAACTATAAAAACAGAAGAACTAGACTGGGACCCTTTAAGCCCTGAGAACAACTGGAATGATTTTACTAACTCTACCACAAACTATTAACATACACAAGGTATCAGCTGTTGTTTTTATAATAAACTGACTAAAAAATGCAAGATATAACTCCACTGAGAGCCTGAAGACTAATCCTAACATAACTGAAATGGCAAAAACTAAACAGAGTTCCGAGACCTCAATCCATCAGGACTCACCCCCGCCACTAATCCCAGAGTAAGGGAAAAAAAAAAAAGGGGCGGGGGGGCCTTTCCTAAACAATTTTACATTTTTAGATTGTTTTGTAAAGACCAGACATTCAGGGTCCTTGCTTCTTTCATTAAGATTTACTCCAACTATTCATTTTTTCTTAACCAAAAGTTGTTCTGTGAATATGCTAGACTGCCCCCAACTCAATCTCATACACCTGAATAGACTGGACTTACTCTCTCCATGGCATCCTGGTTGTAGGACAGGTAATACAAGCACATAGATACACCAGTTGCAGCCATAGAAGGACGAGGAATTTCCAGTAATTTCTGTACTCCACCATGTGCAACAAATTCTGTGGCAAACTTGTTATGGAGCAAGAGAGATGCTAGGTGCTAAAGAAAGAAGACACATGTTACCATGGAACAATCTAAAACAATCACACGTTCAATTCACAAAATATTAAATTAAGCTGCTAAATACGAGGAATCCTCTGAAGTAGAAAACCACTTCTTCACAATAGAAGTAAAACCAATATTGCTTAAGGGGAACAAACAAGAAAATGCTCTAAGATTCCAGAACATTCCTTTCCAATGCAAAAAGTTTTCACAAAAAATGAAAAATACTACTGTAAGTAATGACTTAATATTACAACCATTTTATTATTACATAGCTTCTCTAAAGGATTTTGTTAACCTTCCCCTTTTAATCCTATTAACATAACCAAGCTCTATGTTCTAGCTTTGGCTCAGTCACTGACTCATCATCTAATAAAACCCCAAGCTTTTGCCTTCATTTAAGTGAATCCTAAATACATCAGCACATTATCAAAACTAGTAAATTTAAAGAAATAATCAGAATGCACTTTAAATAGACTTTTAAAAGTCTGTTATCTTTTTGTTAACTTCCTATTCCACTCCTAATAGCCTCTCTGGTAGACTCTGTCTCCTGGGCAATTTTAAAGGCAGGGAGTGCAATGCAAGCTGCAGGCTGCCTGATGACTCTGAACACAGGCCAAAGTGGAGGGGCCTTGGGAGAGCTAGAGCTCCCCCTCCTGTTTCTCATGTCAACGTGTCTTCCGGGTGGTGATGCAGGCACAAGGTAGACAAGACAATACAGATTTACAATTACGACTTGGTACCTGTGTGGATCTCGCCAAGGTCAACGGCAAAAACAACAGATATTGTACCCTCTTCACAAGTTCTCGCAAAACCCAAACTCAGACTGACCCTTACAATAATTCAAATTCCTTCCCTCTTTACTCTTTTTTTTTTTTTTTTTTTTTGTCTGTTATACAAACCTCTATCACACTTGCACCCAGTCCTTCCCCCAGGAAGCAGCTACGCCACGTATGGTTCTCCTCTAAAACTTAGGTCACTGCGTATGGTTTTTCCCATAACGTCACTACCATAAAGTGGCAGTTCCACTGCCAGGATAGATAGGAGGGGAAACAGAACAGGCAGGCACGGCCTTTACTGAGAACCTTAATTCTGTTTGGCTCAACACAGCCCCATAACCTGGCTCATCTCAGTCATGTGGGCAAAGATTCTATTTTCTCTCCTTATAGTCAATTTCCATACAGTTCTAGTTCTTCAATTTACTAACTTCAACTGTCTCTTCTCCTACACAAGTCTTCCTTTTGAACAAACAACATACATATCTTTCCACACTTTTATTTCCCTCTCTTTTGTGATTTTTTCCCTGTTCATCTTTATTTTCGTAAATCCCATAAACACCACCTATTAACAATTCCTCATACAAAAACCTATAAAAATAGCAACATCCAAATCCCTTCTTCTACTATCTCCTGTTCAGGACCAAATGCTGCATCTGAAAGTAATACTTTTGGGTCACTGTAGACAACTATGACCTCCAGCTTTATCCTGTGGTTCAAAGTATAATCATGAGTTTACACACCTATACACACATCCCACCCATGGACACACGTTACTCTAATATATGTCTGACCTTCTCCAAATTTAGACTTTCTGGGGTCTCGAAGGCGAATTTTTTGTTTCGATTTCATTTCAATATACTCTGGAACTGTGCTGTCCAATGCAGTAGACACTTGCTATATATAGCTAGTTAATTAACATTAATTAAAATTAAGTAAAAATTCAGTGCCTCTGTGGCCCTAGGTACTTTAAGTGCTCATATATGGCTAGTAGCCACTGAACTGAACAGCACAGACGTAGACATTTCTATTATCACAGTAAGTTCTATTGGACACCATGGCTCTGGAATATCAAGAATGAAGTTATAATTTTAAAGACCCAGAGAGCATATCTATTTTTCAGAGGTTGTTCTTGGAAAACTACTATGTCTCAGAGAGAACAGACCACTTCCTTTTCTGTGTCCAATTTTTTCACAACTTCTATAATATCTAGAAGAAATCATAAGTTTACATGCCTGTCTCTCTTAACCAAACCATAAAGAACAGTCTTATTTACTTGATACTGTAAACAACACAAAATGGTCCTTTGTTCATTAGTTACCTGTTGACTAGAACCTGTATGACAGCCCTAATGTTATTCATTCAACTTATCTCTCATCATTCAGATTACCTTAATTATCATAGGTATGGATTTGGTGGGCTAGATTTACCTGCTGCTCTCCTATATTTAGCCACTTTGCAACCTAGGAAATCATTTACCTTTACTAAATTTGGGTCTGCCACTATTTCTTTCCTCGTTTGCTTGTTTACATTTTGTTCACCTCAGTCTATATACAATATGTATAGTTAAGAATTTAGAAAAAAAAGTTGTTGGCTGCCAGAGAGAATAGCTAAAAGGCAGTATGATATAAGGTACTGTAGTGTAGAGTTCTCCGTTTCTATTCAGCCACAACAACAACTGAGGTCACTCCTAGGTCTGGATCCAATTTCTACTGTAACATTTAACCCTGAATTTCTGCAGAGGCACCTGGTAAGCCTCACCTCTTCTATCTAAATAAGAATTTGTTCCTATTTTGACATATCTAGCAATAGAAAGACCTGAGCAATAAAACCTAGAGATGCTATATAACAAAACACATAGGCACACCCATGTCAATAAAATGCTCACTGACCAAATATTTTTAAGAACTTTACCTTGAGTGCCTCAAATGTAAGCAGGACGTCATTAGTTTGTTTCAGGTCAATATAGAACATCATCAACTCCCGTGATCCAAGTTGCATAAATATGGGAAGTAACTGAAATAAAGTCCAAAAACAAGTCTGAACGTTTGGCTTTATTTTCACCTATTCTCTATTCCATTATGAGGACAGAAGATTAAAGAAATGAGGTCCCTCTTCCCCACCTCCTTTACGAAGATAAACATACAAACACACTTTGATCAAACAGGCCTTATCAGAAGTGACCTGCCTACAAGTTTATCAGTTGGGGCAAAGACTTTTTTGTATTAGAGTAAAAACACATCAATGTATAAAGTGCTACCATAAAATATCACAGAAATAAACACGGTAATCTCAAAGTGTGAACAGTATTTGTCCCAATAAGCTTACCTCCTGATACTCTCCTAGAGGGGTCAAATACTGGAGTATAAGTCGCTGCTCAATAGCAGGAGTCATAGGATAAAGGGTATAATTGGTGCCAATCACCCAGGGGGACATTTCTGACCAGCTGCTATTAGACAGCTCAACAAACATGCGATCTGGATCAGATGCGGAGAAACCCAACTTTTGCTTGGCTTTCCTAAAGCTCTCTCTGTCACCCTGTTTTGTAGACTTGTTTTTCCTCAATCCTCCTTCCTCAGGTTTGGTTGCCGAGTTTACTCTGCTACTGGTCTTGTGGCCTGAATCAAGATGAAAAGAGATCTCCATGTCTCCAGAGGCTTCCTCTTGTTCTCCATCCACTACATCTACAGCCATGTCGCCATAGTCCATGTCCACAGCTTCTTCATCCAGAGGTAAAAGGGGTTCAGAGGAGAGCTTTCGTGGGCTGGGTCGCTTACTTTCTTGCCGCAAAGCTACTTCCTGAAGCTGTAGCTCCCGCAGTCTTCGAAGCACTATTGCTACCTACCAACAGATATTAGAATAAAAGGGGTTGTCTCTACTGCATCTTAATTTAAACGATTCTTAATAATTTTTATTCCCATATACAGAGAACTAGATTACTCACGCAGTTATCCTAATGCCTGGTAATAGTAAAGATGTAATAAATATGTTGACTTGATTTCTATAGCTTGATGAAATAAGCAACAGCTAAAAGTCTCATTCCCCATAAAATTTCCCAGAGAACCCACACCAGAAGATCTGCACATAAAACACATCATTCACAACCAATTTCTCTGGATCAAGCTGGGCTGGACCACCACGCTTAAAGAAAGAGACACTAGATTATTCACAATTTTTTTGAAGTGTCTTTGAAAATCAAATGTGACAGTTTCTCAAACTTCTATCAGTTGTAAGTTACATTGTTAGACACTGTCATCTACATTACACATGATTACATACAAGTTCACCATTTATTTTTTACTTTTCCTTTTAAGTATTTATTTTTGGGGCCAAACCTAAAATGTCATATTGTGATTGTGCTTAGTTTTAAAGAGATGGAGGAATTATGTCTGCAATTTACTTTGAATTGCAGTTAAAAAAAAAAAAAAGATGGGTGGAGAGCGGAGTAGACGTATGAATATGGAATAGGTATAGTGAAATGTTCAGTTTAAGTGGTGTATATATAGCTATTCACTGTAAAATTCTTTCAATCTTTCAGTTTTGCTCTATGTTTAAAAACTTTCATAATTCAAATGTTGAGGAGCAAAAGGAAATAGTACTATATCTGATATATGAACTATCGTGATCCTTGACAAACTAAGTTATTTTCAAATTAAAAAATAAAATCAAAACTCATAAAAAATAATCCTTAAATGTTGAAATTATAGCTACATTCCAGAAACAAGGTAATAAATGATCTACCTATTCAAGTTCAGGTAGCAAGGAAAAACTTGTGAATACTCTCACATCTTACACAAAAATTCATTTTGACATAGTCCTTACCAGCTGTGAATTTTCATCCCTGTAGTTGGCAGCAATGTCTTGATTTTCCATAGCACCTCCTAACAGTCCAGTAGAATATGTCCTCAATGGCTGATCAGCCTCTCGGGCCCATTTGAAAAGATTTTCAACAATCCCTTCCTATAGTAAAGGAAATGGAATAATACATTTCAGGGAGAAAAAACCATTTTCACAAAAATCAAAGCAAAGACTTCAGTCTTGTGGAAAAAAAAATTCAATAAAATATTTCAATGTTGGTCAAAAGATTAAAAATGCAAATAAACTAAGTGTGTAATAGTAGATGGTTTAGTTAAATAAAATACCTGTGCATCTGCGAAAAAGAATCCTATTTAGCCATTAAAACTTAAGCTAAAGAGCAACAATCACATAATGTAGTCCTACTTCAGCTGTTAAATCCAAAAGGTTCTATGACCAAGTGGGGAACACTAAAATGTCTACATTCCTCTTTGAAGCTCACAATGCACAATTATCATTATTAATGCTTTAATAAGTCCTCCATCAGAGAAATATTCAACTCCATATATCCTAAACTTACTTTGCTTTCATTACGAAACAATACATATAAACATGTATAGTCCAGCCAAAGAAAATAAAAATCACCTATGATCCACCACCGAGCTTAAATAGAAACCTCCCATGTCCCTCCTTGTCCCACCTGCGTCCTCCCTCCACAAAGAGTACCTATATTCCTAAGTTTTAACAATTTTCTTGTAAAACTTGCTAAATGTTATATGCTTTGAACTATATAAATTGCATGGTACTGTATATATTTTTCTGCAATTTGGTTATTTTACTCAAACTTTCATCTATATTGTTACATATAACTCACACTTAAATAACAGTCACAAGTAATTTAATCCTCATACCAACCCTATGTGGGGTAAATACTATATTTGCATAAAAGGAAATTGAATCACAATGAGATTAGGTAACATAAAAGGTCACAAAACTGGTAAGTGGCAGACCTGGGGTCTGGTACCAAGCAGTACACCTCTTCACCTATTTTTCTGCTGCTGTTTTGTTGCCTTAATTAACTATATTTTTGTGCAAGTCTCTCGGGTAGACACCTGAGAACAGAACGGCTATGTCAGAGTTCATAGCATGCTCATGCTCAACTTTACTGGAGACGGCCAAACTATTTAATAAAGTGACTGTAACAATTCGCATTTCCACCAACAATGAATAAAGTTTTTTCTACATCTTTGCCAACACAGCCACTATCACATTTCTTGTGATGTAACATCCAGTCTAATGGATGTAAAAAATAGCATTCCATTTAACTTTAATTTCCTAGTTTATTAATGAGGTTCAGCATTTTTTCATGTCTGTTTGCCATTCAGGTTTCTACTTCTGTTAAATACTCATGCCTTTTACCAGTGTTTTATGAAAAACACAGGTTCTTAATTTTTATGTAATCATGCTTAACAATATTTTCTTTTAAACTTTGCACATTTTATATCTTAAACTCTTCCCTAAGGTCATGGAGTCATTCTCATATATTTCCAAACATTTTAAACTTTTAAAAGAAACACTCTGAAAAATACATTGAGAAATTTGGTTTTAATATATTTAATACAGAAATGTATTTAACATCTTATTTAAGTCTTTTAGTGTTCCCTCTTTCCAAACAGTGTAAGACTTAAAATACAAACTCCAACTATATCCTTCCACCTACAAATTATCCAAAATTTTTGTTCTCCCTCTTGCCCTCCAAAATTGTTTATTTTGGTCAATATTTCTAGGTTTACAGAAGTACTCTGAAGATGTTTTCTATTATCTGGCCTCTACTGCTGCTGTAGTAAAGTTTGCTCTGTTTGATTATTTGCAAGAATCTTTTTCACTCTGGTTGCTTTTAAGATCTTCTCTTTGTCTTTGGCATTCATTGGGCTTCCTGAATCTAAGTGGTCATGTCTTTCATTTATTTGTAAAATGCTAGCCTCATCTCTCCAAATATTGACTTTCCCTTGTTATTTTAATCTCTCCAGAAACTACTTTTATATACATTTTGAATTTTCTATTTCTAGTCTCTATATCTCAACTTCTTTCATATTTTTCATCTCTTATTTCTAGGAACTTCATTATTGGTTATCTTATCAGATGCCCCAGCTCATTAATTCTATATTCGGCTGTGTCTAAACATCACTCTAACTCATTAAGTTCTTAAATTCCATAACTATAATTTATATTTCCAGTAGTTCTTTGGTTCGCTTTCCAAATGAGCATTCCTGCCCCCCCCCAGTCTTAGAATTTTTTTGGAGTTCTGATTCCTTACTTTACATCCAATAATTTTAACTATTTTTAAGTGTACAATTCAGTGGGATTAAGTACATTTACAAAGTGTAACCATCACATCTACTTCCAGAATATTTTATCTCAAACAGAAACTCTGTAGTCCCACCTTCAATAATAGATACAATACTAAACAGATCAACAGGAAACAGGAGTTGAAAACACTATAAACTAAACAGACACAATAGACCTATAGAGAACACTCAACCCAAGAGCAGAATATAGTCTTAAGTATACATGGAACATTTTTCCAAGATAGACCATATGCTAGGCAACAAGTGTTAATATTTTTTTAAAAGACTAAACTCTTATAAAGAATCTTCTCCATTACAACGGACTGAAATGGGAAATCAACAACCCAAGGAAATCTAGAAAATTCATACATGGAAGTTAACATAGTCTTAAACAACCAATGAGTCAAAAATCACAAGGGAAATCAGAAAATACGTTGAGATGAATGAAAACAAAACCATAACATACTAACATTTATGGGATACCGCAAAAGCAATGCTATGAGGGTAATTTATAGCTGCAAACACATACAATTTTTAAAAAAAAGATCTCAAATATCAATGGGATTTTTCAGAGAACTTGAACAATTAATCCAAAAATTTATATGGAACCATAAAAGATCCTGAATTGCCATGGCAATCTTAAGAAAAAAATTGGAGTTATCATACTACCTGATATCAAACTATACTACAAGGCTACAGTAATCAAACAGCATGGTACTGGCATACAAACAGATTTGATGAACAGAACAGAATGAGAGCCAGTGATATATGACAAAGGAGGCAAAAATATACAATGGTGTAAAGATTGTCTCTTCAATAAATGGTGTTGGAAAAACTGGAGACATATATGCAAAAAAAAAAATGAAACTGGACAACCTTCTTATACCATATACAAGAACAGACTCAAAATAGATTAAAGACAAATTAAATGTAAGACTAGAAACCATAAAACTTCTAGAAGAAAACATAGGCAGTAAACTTTGATATTGCTACTAGTAATTTCTTTTTGGATATATCTCCTCAGGCAAGGAAAACACAAGAAAAAATAAACAAATGGAACTACATTAAACTAAGTTTTTGCACTTAGCAAAGGAAAACATCAACTGAACAAAAAGACAATCTACTGAATGGGAGAAGACAGATGTTTGCCTATGATACATCTGATAAGAGATTAATATCCAAAATATATAAAGAACTCATATAACTCAACAACAACAAAATTTCAATTTAAAAATGGGTAGAAGATCTAAATAGATGTTTCTCCAAAGAGGAAATACAAACGGCCAATAGACATGTGAAAAGATGCTCAAGATCACTAATCAGAGAAATGCAAATTAAAACCACAATGAGGTATCATCACCTGTCAGAATGGCTCTCATCAATAAGTCAAAAAATAAGTATTGGTGAGGATGTGGAGAAAAAGGAGACTTCTATACTGTTGGTGGAATTGCAAATAGGTGCAGCCACTATGGAAAACAGTCTGGAGGCTCCTCAAAAAATTAAAAATGGATCTACCTTTTGACCCAGCAATTGCACTACTGGGTATTTATCCAAAGAAAACCAAAACACTAATTCATAAAGATCTATGCACCCTTATGTTGATGGCGGTGCTGTCCACAATAGTCATGATATAGAAGCAATCTAAATGCCCACCAACAGACTGGATAAAGAGGCTATGGTTCATATATATAATGGAATATTACTCAGTCATAAAAATAAATAAATAAATCCTACCATTTGCAACAACATGGATGAACCTAGCCATTACTATGCCGATCGAAATAAGTCAGAAAGATAAATACCACGTGATTTTATTTATATGCGGAATCTAACGAACAAAAAGAATAAACTAATCAAAAACGGACTTGCAAATACACAGGACAATCTGGTGACTGCCAGAGGAAAGGGGTGTTGGGGGACTGGGAGAAAGGGGTGACGGGTTAAAGAAGTACAAATTAGTAGTTGAGAAATGGTCACAGGGATGCAGAGTAAAGCACCGGGAATGCACTCGCCAACAATGTAATAGCTAGGTGTAAAGCCAGATGGATAATAATCAGGGGGACCATTTCATAAATGATATAAATATCTAACCAACGTACTATATACTTGTAACTAATAATAAAATAAAATGCAAAAGGAAAAAGGACAAAAAGAAGACCTCAACTCAATAACAGTCTATGGAACTAGAAGAGTAAACAAAACCCAAAACTAGCCCAAGTAAAGAAATAATAAAGATCAGAGTGAAGATAAATTAGTGAATATAAAAATAAAGAAAATTAATGAAACCAAAAATTGTTTCTTTGAAAAGACCCATAAAATTGACAACCTTTAGACTGACCAAGAGACTCAAAATTACTAGAATCAAAAATAAAAGATGAGACATTACTACCAATTTTACAGAAATAAAAATAAGAGACTATGAACAATTGTACACCAACAAATTGAATGACTTAAGTGAAACAAATTCCTAAAAACATAATCTACCAAAACTGATTCATAAACAGAAAAATTGAAAAAACCTGTAACTATGCTAGTAAGAAGACTGAGTCAGTAATCAAAAACCTTTCAAAACAGAAAAGCCCAGGACCAGATGACTTCACTGGTGAATTCTACCAAACATTTAAAGAATTAACACCAATCCTCAAACTCTTCCAAAAAATTAATGAGAAGGGAATGCTTCCAAACTTATTCTATGACGCCAGCATTACCCTGATACCAAAGCCAGACAGAGACACTGTAAGAAAACTACAGATCAGTATTCTTTATGAATAGTGAGGCAAATATCCTCAATAAAATACTAACAAACTGAATTCTTACTGAATCACAGTAAGAATACATACCACAGCCAAGTAGATTTATCCAGGAATGCAAATATGATTCAACAAACAAAAATCAATCACTACATTACATACACTACGTTAACAGAATCAGTGTGAAATTATTGTGAATAGAAAACCACATGATGACTTCAATTGATGCAAAAAAAAATTTTTTTTTAAGTCAACCCCCAGCAAAATAAAATAAAAGTAAACCCCCTTTTATTAAAAGACAAACTAGGAATAGAAGTTAACTTCCTCAATATAATAAAGACCAACTATGAAAAACCTACGGCTAATATACTAAATGGTAAAAGACTGACAAGTTTTCCCCTAATATCAAGAACAAAATAAGGATGTCTGCTTTCACCACTTCTATTCAACATAGTACTGGAAGTTCTAGTCAGAACGATTAGGCAAGAAAAAGAAATTACAGGCACCTAGGTTGAAAAGGAATAAAATTATCTATATTTGTAGCTGACATGACCTTATACATAGAAAACTCTATAAAGATTCTAAACAAACAAAACAGTTAGAGCTAATAAATGAATTCAGCAGAGTTGCAGGTTATAAAATCAATACACAAAAATGAGTTGCATCTCTATATACTTGTAATGAAAAATTCTAAGAGGAAACATCCAATCATTTAATAGGCACTTTCTAATGTCTTCCAGATAAGTGTTCTATTTAATTCTATTTATTGTAACTGCTGACTCATCAGGGAGGATTATTTCCTGGTGTATTTCATAACTTTTGTGAACTCACTTTTTGTGGAAATTGCTTTGTCTGTGAGAATGCCCTGTGGCCTGAATTATGAGAGCCCCACTTCCCCTATACTTCACCCCTCCCCCACACCTCCGGCTCAGAGTAGGTTTACATTTGCTTTTGCCAGATACTCAAGGGCTCAAGGTCCACAACAATTTTTGTTAATTTCTTGACCTTGGGGTTCCTAATCATACAGTAGAAATTTCAAACATATACCCAAATAGGGCCCATGCCCAGAGTCTCTCAGAGGAGACTTATCTACCCACCCCTTAGAGTCGAGTCAGAGACTGAGAAACCTGTCATCTCCCCGTAGCAGTAAGCAGATATTCTTCTTTTCCACTGTTTCGATGAAGATCCTTTAGGAGTCCCAGGTTGAAACAATGGTCAGAGTCTTAGTTCCACTCCTCACTCAATCTTTTGTCTCCTGTCCTCAATTACCACTTCAGTTTTACAGTTCTCTCCATTTCTGGCACACAGGGATTTCTCTAAGAGTTTATTATAGTTTACCCAGAATTTGTGTGTGTCTGCAACAGGAGAGTTTACAAGTTATCCTGATCAGTTATCTTGATAGATTTAGGTCTCCTTCTCCTCTTTCTTGAAACCATTTTTCTCTCAGCTTCTCATGGTTTTCCTCCTATCTCATGGGATATTATAAGATTAAGTGACACGATGCAAATCAAATGCTTAGCACAGGAATGGCCCTCAATAAACGGTAGTCATCAACCTAAATGACCCCATGGACACTTTGCCATAAAACATCTACTAACATTTTAGGGGAATCTTAATGTCCCAGAGTATGAAATCTGGGAAATGCTCACTCAAAGATTTCACTATCTGAGATTTTATTCTGATTTTATCCCTCCTACCTCCAATAACTTAAGACAGCCTCAAAGAGAAAAATATTAAAGCAATACTCTTAAAGAATAAGTCCCTAAAGGTCCTGATCTGACTGAATTAAGAACATATACTGACAAAGAGTATGAAAAACCTAATACATAAACAACATTTAAGTACTCAGTTCTATAACACACTTCATATAATGAAGAAACTAAGAGCCAAGGTAATTTCTAAATAAAAATATAATTTAAAGCGATTTCAGTACCTCTGAAGGTACAAATTAGCAATTTTTTAAACAGTCGCTAGAACAGAATCACAGCTTAGTGATTTGCAACCAGCTCTAGAAAATAAAGAAATGAAAATATCAGAATGTATTGCACAAAGGGTAAGCAATGTTCAAGAAACTTCTTTTTCATACATATTATGTATGGATTGGGTTGCAATGTAAAACACATTACTGTGGTTCAGTTTGAAAAACAATGCTCTAAAGCAATGAGTGTTAATCGTAGCTTTGTGAAAGACCAGCAACCAATCTGTCCAGAAATAATGGTTTCTAACATTAATTTACAAGCTTTAATATAATTGGTTTTTTTAAGTGAAAAATTGATTCACACCAAAAAAATTGCATAGGATACTTCTGACGAGTAAAGATCATCATGTAATCCAACATTAAGGTCTTACAATGTCAAAGAGGTTTATAATCTGTGCTCTAAGATGCTGGATTCAAAGCAATATGTTATTTCCAATTTTTTTTTTAGGCGAGGCAACCCTTGGTTGACCTACAGATTGCAAGGACCTTGTCAGCTCACAATCTTTTTTTTTTTTTTACGCCTATAGCACCTGGTCTTCCTAGGTGGTCTCCCATCCAAGTACTAACCAGGCCCGACCCTGCTTTGTTTCCGAGATCAGATGGGATAGGGCTTGTTTAGGGTAGCACGGCCATAGACTGTTATTTCCAAATTTATACATGATTATCCTTGAACAATTCACTTCTCCCAACTTAGCAGAAATGAATGATTAAGAAACAACTTCTTGCAGAAAGCTTTATTATTCAAAATATCTCTTAGTGTTTCTCACATCCAAAGGGTGTTCACTAAATTCTAAATATATGACAAAATTATAAAGAACCAGAGATGATTTTCCTACAAGGACAACCAGGAAATTTTTTAAAAGCACAGTAAAAGAATCTGTGATCTTCTATAAATCTTGCCTATACAAATACATTGCTATAAATTCTTCGTCTGCCATTCTGATTTTCGAAAGAATTTCGTATTAAAATATTTTTGACAAGGACATAGATTTTTTTTGGTCTCCCACATAAGTAGCTAATTGGAGATTTTAAAATCTAATCTGTATACAATACTGTAAATTATAGTATTACTTACAATGTTAGTCTTTAAAATACTTTATGTGGCATAATTCTGTAATAAAATTTTCTTAAGGGTTAAATGAAAATCTATTTCCAGATCTTTCATTTGGTTTATACATTGAACTACACTGACTTGCAAGTTGTCTCAGAAGATTACATTTTTAATATCTTTAGAAACAAAGAAAGTTTGGTGGCATAGACAATTCATGCTGCGAATTCTTAATGCTAAGAGACAAAACATCTGTATTACTTTTAAGAATTAGCAACTAATTTTTTGACAGTTGAAGAATACATACACAGTCGCTATCAAATTACCATTTTCTAGACTTCATAACACTTATCCTTATTTGAAATGATCAGTCTATATGTGTCTGCCTTCCCAACTCATGAATATAAGCTCCCATTCTGCTAAGAAAAATATTCCCAGCACCTAGCATAAAACACAGCACAAAAAGATCTTCAAATATTAATATTAAATGCCACCAAAAATAGGATGTGCTTCCTCAGAGTAGAAAGTCCTTCATCACTGGGGAAGACCACTCATCATCAAGAATAAGAGTTTGGATAAGGCCATAAACTCATTCTTAAAACATATAGATCTTAAGATTTTTTAAAAATAGTATATGCCCAAAGCAGCAAGTACTCATTAAAATAGCTATTTTAAAATTTTTCTTACTATCTTGCTTTCTGATTTCTTTTATATATTAACATATAACATAACTATTGTAATCAGAAAAAACTATAACAATTATTTTAACAAAGACAAATCAAACAGATCACCATTCAATTAAAAAATAAAATGATGACTCTATTTAGTAAGTACCTTTTCTTGAAAAACAACAGCAGTTTCCAGCCCTGGCATGATGTCCAGAAGAAGTCTGCAAGCTGCAGTGTTTAAAGGGGGCTCTCGGCTTGTCATCACATATGCGTTCACCAGCTATAAAGAAAAGGAATACTTTTTGTCCGAAACCCAACCCAGTCAAATTAGTAAAGTATAACAAATCCTTAATATATTCTCGTCATTTTCCTGAGGTATATTAAAGAAGATTGTCCCTAACAATTACTAATTAAACCTTTAATTATTATAGTCATGACCCTGCTGAGCCATGATGACATCAATATAATTTCTCCTGCAGCTTTAAAGTCAAATCCTACCAAAACAACTCGGCAACTATTGAAATTAAAGCTCAAGGTCTATCGCAAAGAAATCACCCCCCATAATCACATACATTTTTTTTCAGAAAGATAAAGCAGAGAAAGATAAGCACCCCCCATCCAGATTCTTGACAATGATAATGAAAAAGTTAAATTTTGTGTATTTATATATATGTGTATATATAATATATAAACATACTAATTAAACTTTCCTTTGGACACTCGAATATTTAATGATTCTCTACTACTAAGTGGCACTGCGTTCTGTGCTGGGTATACAACTGTGACTTAAGACAGTCCCACCATCAACGGGGTCATAATCCAACAGAGGTGACAGTTGGGAAAACAAATAAACATCATAAGTATAGAGTGCTATGGAAGCCTGTAGGAGGCTATACGAGCCCTGTGGAGGAATCAGAAAAGGCTTTAGAGAGGAAAGGATTCCAAGTCAGAATGTAAAGGACAAGCAGGAATAGCTAAGAAGGAGTGAGGAGGAGAGGAGGGCCAAAGGGAAAGAACTGAAAATTGAGAGAACAAAGACCAGAGACCAAACTAAAAAATTTAAGATTTGTCTATGGCCATGCCACCTTGAACATGCCCAATCCCATCTGATCTCAGAAGCTAAGCAGGGTCGGGCCTGGTTAGTACTTGGATGGGAGACCACCTAGGAAGACCGGGTGCTGTAGGCATAAAAAATTTTTTAAAATAAATAAATAATAAAAAGTAATTTAAAAAATAAAAAATTTAAGATTTATCTTGAGGGAAATAGGAAACCACTAGATTTTAAACAAGAGAGTGCTGTGATAACTTTCTGCATTTGAGAGAGAATTCTAGGATATAAAGTGAAGAATGGGTCAGAGGAGGACAAGAAGAGAAACCAGTTAAAAGGCTACTGTAGGGGCTAAACTAAGGTCTGCCAACAAGGGCAGAAAGAAGTGGAGAGATTTGTGAAGATTAAGGGGGAGGCAACACTAAGACCTATTAAGTTCATTAGAGAATTTGCGGGAATAAAGGACAATGTCTAGCTAGCTAGGCAAGGACACCATTACTGAACTAGAGAACAAGAAAAACAGATTATGGAGCAAACAACTAGACACATGGAAATCAAGGTGCCCATGGGGAATATCTAGGTGGGAATATCTAGAAAGCAGGTGGAAATGACCTAAAGCTGAAAAGATACACTGGTGATAGAGAAATAAATTGGAGAGTTAGAATAAAACATAGTAATAGCTAATACTTACTGAGCCATCATGTACTAGGTACTGTGCTAACCACCTTTCATGCTTAATTTCATTCAAGGATCATAAAAACATTTTAAGGTAAGAATGATCAACCCTACTCTACAGATGAGAAAAATAACACTTGGTCTAAAGGTCAACCTGTCAGTAAGTAATGGAGCCGCATCTAAAACTCCAAACATGGACCTCCTCTTCAAAGCCCATGCTCTCAAGCATGTCATTCCGCCTCCAAAACCAAGTCTCCAAAAACGGCCACAATTTACTTGACAATTACTGTGTCTCGGAGCTGTGAACAAGGGTGTGTATATGTAGATTCCCCCCCTCATTTACTCAACAGCCCTCAGAGAAGGCACCTTTCTCGCCTCTCACATGCCCCATGCACACACCAGCATCAGTGCAGAATCATGTCGCATACATCACACTTATTTTTCTACCAAGGAACCCAAAAAGATTCCTAGATTCCTAAACTCAAAATCACCTTGCCCAAGGATGAGCAGATGCCTTGGGGCCCTCACCAATATTCAACTGAACAAAGTACACATCCTGAGAAAACACCTTAGACTTTGGTAAGAAAGGTCCATGATCACTCTTATTTCATTGAGCCAACATCGAAAATAGTTTATCCACTCTGTTCACAAATTTGTCAAGGCCTCAGGAGAAAGCAAACTATTTATAAAATACAGTAAAGTACTACTTCTGCTGATGAAAATCTGGATAAAAGAAAGAAGCAAACCTACTGCATTCATGAAATCATCATTCTTGAAGAGTATTCTCAGCAAGTGGCCCAGCATACACTCTGGATCAGCTCGACCTACCAAAAGAAGAGGAACAAAGGAATGAGTAAGTCATCCCAGTCAAGCAACTTAGACCTTTGCAAAGGCATCCAGGTTGTTATGAGTACTATTAAAATGCCTGCAAAACTGAGCAGAAACAAAGAAAAGAGCCTTTTGATGAATTAATGTCTTACCATTCTTTAAATTTGTGACAATATAAAAACGTGATACTGCTCTGTAATCTTTCCATCTTCCAGCATATTGCCTACACAGCAATGCTGAATTAAATAAATGAGCACTAGGCCTAGGCCAGCATCATTAAATATATACAAGGTCTACAAAAAAAATGAGCCTAAGAGAAAGAAGACCCCTGACTTCCCAGCCACAGAAAGGTACAAAGCACAACTTCCTTTGATGAGTAGCCTGGAAAAGACAGACTCCAAATCCAATCTCCCTTTCCACCACAATGCCAACAGCAGCAGACATGTGTGCTCAAACCTGTAATGACACCCTGGGCTGGGGTGGGGGAATCTCACTAAGCAATCAACTCTAAAGATACAGTAACCTTGGCCATCTTAATTTCCAGAGCTACTAGGGAAAGAAAGGAGACCAGGGACCTAGGATCTACTCAACACACAGCCTAAAGGTAAAAGAGTTGGTTAAAGGTTGGGAGAATTATTGGTTTGTTTTTAAAACATATCATCTATTTTAATTTTCCTTTCAAAACAGAGTGGCAAATTTAGTCAAAGGATACCATTTAGGATGAAGATGTAAGCTGCTGATATGAAGTTTTTATCAAGCTGTAGCTTCCCAAAGTAATTCACAAATAAAAAGAGAATGGTATCATAAAAACAAGACCTCAAATTACCAGCTTTCTATATTTATAAATGATGAAAATGAGACCCTTATTTTTATTACTAGAAATTATACCTAATGACAAATATTGTTTAATATAAGAGGTTGAGGAGGAAAAAACTATCTTTAAATTTCTACCGAAAAAAAGCATATCTGTCCCTCTCTCTCCCTTCTACCTCATTATTATTTCATCATTTCTAAGACGATATCACTAAGCATAATCATCTCTCTTTTCTTTTCATAATGCTACTAAAAGTCTTATTTCACATTCACTTTCATACTGCATATTCCGATTGCCTTACTGAAGATGTGGGTTAAACAGAGAAGTCCACGGAAGTCGTAAGTGGGGATGTCCAGGACAAGAGCAGCAGGTAACATCACATAAACAATTGGACACTCAATCTGAAATGCCTAACTTACATTTGAGAACAAATGTCTACGAAATAAACCCTAGAACGTTCCAGTAGATATGCAATGTCCTTATTTTTGTAACTCCCACTCATTCTTACTCTCTCTCTCTACATACAAAATCTCAACTCTTTTCTCCACAAAGGACTGCTTTTGGCTTTAGAGAAAGTTTATGTGCAATATGGGCCCATACATGACTTAAGCCTTGCCCACTGGTAATCTACCTTAGAACATAAAATGGCAAAGTCTCAAGTCCCATGTAGTTCTACATTACAGCAAATTCCATGCCAAAGAAGGCTGGGTTGTCATGGATCTAATTAAATTAGCCCAAAATAAAACCAAATTAACACGAGATGGCATACTTTAGTTATTGATATGCTAAAGCAGACATCAGGAAGTCTAGTATTCAAGGTTCCAAGTATCAACTTCCTAATTAAGAGCAAGGCACTGAATGCAGTCTCAACTACATTTCCCCATCAGTAAAAGAATGATTATCACTGTGAGAAAGATGAAGGCACAGAGGATAATGCTTATGGTTTAAAAGACAGAAAAAAATTACATTTTTCTTTTTAAGTCTTTGTAAACATACCAAATAAATCAATAAGTTATACCTATATAATTTAGTTCCTTTAAGTTAGTTATGTTCTATTTATCTGTAAATATTACAAGTATATTTCAATTTTCCTCACTGCCCCCACCTTGAGCAATATTTTAACAAATACTGTCTTAAAACTTAACATGAAAGATGCTATTTCAATGGAAAAATTTTCTATTAAGCAAGTTTCTTCTGTAAGAAAAGCAGAGCCAGGCTAAAGAAAATATAGGTCTCACCAGGATGTCGATCATCAAATGGGTCTGGATCCCCCTTACGATATTCTTCAGTTTCTTTTTCAATCAATTCAGACATCCTAGCACAAGGAAAGACAGGGTCAACTCTAGACAAGCATATAAAAACCACCACCTACAATAGTCAATTCAGCAGTCAAGGTGTAAAATAAAAGCAAATAGTTAGAAAAAGGATATTTTCCCGATGAACATAGAGGTGTAAACAACTATCTCATAAATCGATTTCCACTCCCAAACTTAATCTTCTCTCCCCTTTTCTGTCTCAAAAACTAGCATTATCATCAAAAGCCAAAACCTAGGAGTCATCATTAAAACCTTTTCTCATCTCTCACAATTCCCATTAGCTCTAACTACAAAATATCTCCTGACTTTAATTATTTCTCTAAATCTTGACTATTCCTATCCTTATCCAGACCATCATCATGAACTGGCTGGACTACTAGCAATAGCTTTTCATTGGTCTCCTTACTTCTTGCTTCTGTGCTTGACCTGACAATTCATTCTCCAACTTCCAATGACTTACTACATAATTAAACCCAAGTACTACCATGTCTTACAACAATCTGGATTCTGTCTGCATTTCTAACCACTTCTACTCCTCCAACCCTCTTTCATTAAGTTTCAGTCACATAGCCTTCTCTGCTCTTCAGAGTCCAAGTTCACACCTGCTTCAAGGCCTTACTGTATGCTGTTGCCTTTGCCTGTACCATTCTCTCCCCCACCGGAACCCCTCCACTGTCCCCAGACAGCCATTCTTCTTTTTCTCACAACTTTATTTTCCATTCCTACCTGACATTCACCCTCCATTCAGGGGCGGAGGGTGGAGGGCATTTCCTCGCTGCTACAAAAACATGCCCCAATTCCTTCTCTCCTCAATGTCTTTTTCTGTCATAGTTTTCACTTTCGTAGAAAACCTTATTTCCCTGCTTTTCACTAAGCTCTATTCTACCACCATTCAAGTCTTTGTTTCAAGGAAACTTTACCTCTTGTACTGGAAAGCCCACTGGAATTGGGAGTTAAAACCCAGGATTCTAACTCAGCTTTCCACTGCCTGGCTGTGCAGTCTTTTCCAGGGAGCTCTGAGGATGGCTTTCTTAACATTGTAATTCTCAGTGATACTTTTATTGACAAATGAAGTTGAGGTTCAGAGATGTGTCTCATAGTTATGACACACAAACGGTCTTCAAATATTGGTTGAATTAAAAAAAACTGACTCATTCAAGTTTTTTCTATTCTCATAACCTCTACAATATTTGAGACACACTGCTAGATTTAACACTTCATTATATATTATTTTGTGCTATTCTGCACTGTTTCTTATTCATCAGTTGCCTCCCACAAGGTTAGCTCCTTGAACACAGGGCCCTCTATTTTAGGCTTTGCATTGATGAATATCTTAGCAGTGACAAAGATGACAGTCAAATATAATAAACGTGAAATTGCCTTAAAAATAAAACATGAGTATTTTTACTATACGTGCTCAATAAATATTTTTAAGCAATTAAGTAAATCCACCGCTAACATTATGATCCCCATTTAAGACTCTCTTTTCAGTCAATAATCCACATGTTAACTGCACAATACTTAGATTCTTTAATTCACTGTGGCTGTATTTCAAGTATCTAATGACTAGTCCTTAATCTCCAATGCCTCTACAAATGAAAACTCTCTTTGCACCAGTTAGCAATAATTCTGTCCCAAAAAAACAAAACAAAACTGTTCCCCATGTTTTCAAGAGCAGTTATGAAAAAAAGCATTTATCCCTGTTTAAATGCTCCTAAGATCAGTTCTTTATCCCTAAAGAAAAGATCATTGCATAAACAAAAAGCTTTTTTCACTATGAAATTAAAATTCGATGTTAAAGATTCCCATGTTCCAGTGACCATCTGCCTAGAAGAAACATAAGCATCCCTCCTCCCTGGTCTTTTCTTACTTTCTCTCTTCCTTAATACATTCACTCAATAAAATTACGTCCCACACAATTACTATGTACTAGACAGTGTACAAGTCATTGTATTTAAAGATACCAATAAAAAGGTACAACACTTACTTGCCTTTAAAAAGTTTACAATTTAGTGAGGAGACATGTAAAAACATAACTACAGCACAATGTAGTAAAAGTTAAAATGGGCGTATCATACATGTATGAATGATAGGAGTAGTAAAACCTTTTTCTTTTAAAGGAGTGTCTAAACCTACTCGGGGACATCAAAGTCAGAAAAGGTTTTAAAGACTAGATTCTTGGACCGCTTCTTGAAAAGACTAGAGCTTGCCAGGCAGACAAAGAAAAGGCATTTCAGGCCAAAGAAACAGCAAGCATAAAGGCACACAGACGTTAGAAAATCTGGTACTATTCCTTACTGAAGGAGAGCAACACTATGAGGCAGAAAAAGAGTGTAGGGGCCAAATCATAACCAGCCTCACAGACCAGTCCAAAAATTTTACATTTTATTCCATAGGAAAAAGGGAACCAGAGAAGAATCATGAGCAGAGGTATGACAATCACATTTGTGTATGAGAAAGATGAATCTTTCAGAGAGTAAGCTGGAGACAGAGGGATAATGCACACCGCCTAATGGGCCAGTCAAGAAAAGATCGATACCTTATGAGATAGTAGTGGAGATGGGGAAGAGGAAGAAGCAGAGCATCAGGGCTCAATGACTAAATAAATACACTGAGGAAGATGGTTTTCAAGTTTTTAATTTAAAACCATTTACACCAAGGCAAGGGGTACAGAAGCACAGCTGTGAATGAGGAAGAAAGTAGGATGAAGGCAGTAAGCTCTATTTTGGACATGGTACATTTAAGGTGTCTGTGGAATATCCGGGTAAAGATGTGTAAAACAAACAGCTGAGAAACAGATTTGAAATTTTAAAGAGGGGTCTGAAGTAGAAATAGAGATTTGAAAGTTAACAGAGTAATGTTTTAAACCGTGGGCAGGGATAAAGCTATCTAGGTAGAATATTTAGAGTGAAGAGAGAAGAGAGCCACAAACAAAGCCCTGGGGTCGAAACGCAGGCAGGAGAAAAATCTACGGAGAATGAGGACAAAGGGTCTGAGAGGAAAGGCAAGAAATTTAAAAAGCTTCAAGTAGTAGGGAAATAAAGACTAGTTCTAAAAGGGAAAAATATGGATTTCAAATTCACAGTGAAGGCCAAATGTTCCTACATTGTTCTCCAACTTTTCCTTCTGTTAAAACTAATTTTTACAAAAAACTTAATTGTTCGTACCTGGTAAGGATAGGTACCATGTCCTGCCCACTGCCATGTTCCTTTTCCCACTGCTCCAACAGGGTAGTGAGCTCAGCTTTGGAGTCCACATGTACCGCTACTGCAGTCATGGCTTGGCCTAAGGAAGCAAAAACAAACAAACGAAAAAACCCAATAAGTGAAAACAGACAAGTAAACCTGACATACTTCCTACAAAAAGAAAAGTGAGGATGGGAAAGATGAGGGGTGAGCAACACAGGAAATAATTAAAAGCAAGGAAAACTTAACCCTTGGACTCTAATTTGTGGTATAGTGAGAAACCTGGGTTTAGGAGCCTGAATACTCATCAGGTCATGATGATCAAGTGCTGTCACCTCTCTCAACCTATTTACTGAATGTCAAATGAGACAGGAAACCGGACTGAAATTGTGATTCTTAAACTTTCTACGATCAGGAACCTCTACGAGAATCAGACAGAAGGTATGCTCCCTCTCGCCCCCTCAAAAATGCACACACCTATATGCCATACATAGAATAATCCTAGGTCTAGATCTCTGAGGTCCAAAACTTTGAGGCTACATTTTTTAAAATACAAAATGTAGCAAAAACAACTCCGACAAATATTTTTGCTCTTCCAAGTCTTTGGGGAAAAGATCTACAGAAAGATAAACAACACGTTCCTGTTAAGTCTTAACATAGTATCATTACCAACACTAAAGTTGGGAAAGAGTGTTATAAACCCTGATCTCTCACAGCCAATTTCCTGGAAGGAGGAGGAGTTGCTGGGTTGGGTGGTCAGCCCAGGGGTGTAAAAGGACAAGGAGGTGAGGCAGGCTTTGGAGAAGCCACATGAGAAATACACGTAAAGAGGCTCCAAAAGGGATATATGAGACCCAAATGTTTTGGAGGTTTATAGATCAACTTTTTTGCCAAAGTAGCTTTATGATCAAAATGTCAGACCCTGCCCTGTAAAATATGTATTTTCACTGAAATAGCAACTGTTCTACAAAAAGTTTCACACCAGAAAAGGATTACTAGCTCATCTAGGATTAATGTTCACTCTTCAAAAGATACCTACTATAAGACCCAAAGACACATGTAAAAGATGACACCAATGACTCTAAAATGTAAATGTTTGTGTTTTAATAGAGAAAATTCTAATAGCAGTGATTCATGTCACTAGGCTATCCATAACTCCAAAGGAGAACAAGTATTTCCAAAAACAAATTTAAATTAAAAGGCTTCTTTTCTGCAGAGAGAAATCCACATTTTCAGACTTTGTAACCAAAGTTACAAAAAGGAAAAGCTGCAGGTCTGACTAATATGGACTGCTGACCTTAGGAAAATCCAGGCTGTATTTCTGACTATGACTACTAATTATACATCCACTTTTAAAAATAAATTTCTTACTTCGACTAATTTTAGATTTACAAAAGTTTACAAAGGTAGAATTCCCATATACCCCTCACCCAGTTCCGTTTCCCCTAATGTTACCATCCTATTTTATAGTGGTACAGTGTCAAAAGTAAGAAACTCAACATTGGTATATGACTATTAACTAAACTCCAGACTCGATTCAGATTTCACTAGTTCTTCCATTCATGTCCTTCTGTTCCAAGGTCTCATCCAGAATAATACATTGCACTTAGCTGTCATGTTTCTCTACTGTCCTGTTCTATCAGTTTTTGAGTCTCTCCTTGTTTTTCATACCTTGACAATCTTGAGAAGTACTAGCCAGGGTAGATAGAGTGTAGCAATAATAACCAAACATTTACAAAAGAATTAACATCAATCCTCAAATTCTTCCAAAAAATAGAACAGGAGGGACACTTCCTAAATTATTCCACAAAGCCAGCATTACCCCTATATCAAAGCCAGATAAAACATCACACACACAAAAAAAACTGAAAACCAATATACTTTATGAGCATAGATGCAAATTTCCTCAACAAAATACTGGCAAGCTGAATACAGCAGCATATAAAAATTGTACATCATGACCAAGTGGGGTTTATGCCAGAACTGCAAAGATGGTTCGACGCACAAAAATCAATTAGTATAATATACCCAACATCAACAGGATGAAGGAGGAAAAAAATGATCATCTGATTGATACAGAGAAAGCATCTGACAAAATCTAACACCCGTTTGTGATGAAAACACTCAAACTGGCAACAGAAGAGAACTTCCTCAACATGGTAAAGGGTATTAAAAAAAAAAACCACAGCAAACATTATACCCAATGGCGAACGACTGAAAGCTTTCCCCCTAAAATCATAAACAAGGATTCCCACTTTCGCCATTTATATTAAACATTGTACTGGAGTTCTAGCCAGAGCAATTAGTCAGGAAAAAGAAAAAAAGGCGTCCATGTTGAAAAGGAAAACATAAAATTATCATTTATTCACAGATGGCATGATCTTCTATAAAGAAAATCCTAAAGAATCCACTTTAAAAAAAAAAGTATTAGTTAATAAACAAATTAGCAAAGCTACAGGGTACAGCATCAACACAAAACTTAGTTGTATGGCTAAATACTAGCAATAAAAAATCCAAATATGAAATAAAAAAAATTTAATTTATAACAATACCAAAAATAAAATATTAAGGGAAAATTTAACCCAAAAAGGCACAAGACTTACACACTGAAAACTATAAAACACTGCTGGAATAAATTAGAGACGGCCTAAAGAAATGGAAAAATATCTTATGTTCATGGATTAGAAGACTTAATAATGTTAACATGGCAATACTCTCCAAAGTGGCCAAGAGTCAGTGCAATCCTTATCAAAATCCTACTGACTGTTTGCAAAAATAGAAATGTTGATCCTGAAATTCACATGCAATTGCAAGGGACCCTAAATAACCAAAATAATCTTGAAAAAGTTGGGAGAATTCATATTTCTGATTTCAAAACTTGCTACAAAGCTACAGTAATCAAAACAGTGTGGAAAGACCTGTATACCAATGCAACAGAACTGAGAGTCCAAAAATAAAATCTCACATTTATGGTCAATTAATTTTCGAAAACTGTGCCAAGACCATCAACAGGGAAAGAATTTGTTGAAAGACTATTAGAAGACTAATAATCCCTCAACAAATTGTGCAAAGACAACTGGATAGCCACATGAAAAAGAATGATGTTAAATTCTTGCCTCAAATTAACTCAAAATGGATCCAAGATCTAAACATAAGAGCTTAAACTATAAAACTCTTAAGAAGTAAACACGGGAAAATCTTCATGATCTTGAAATTAGTAAGGGGTTTTTATTTATGACACCAAAAGCTTAAGCAACAAAAGAATAAACAACTTCGAAATTTAAAAAATTTGTGCAAAGGACAGTATTAAGTGAACAATCCACAGAAAGAGACAATATTTGCAAATCGTATCTAATAAAGATCTAGTATCCAGAATATATAAAGAATTCCTACAACTCAACCAAAAAAAGCCTGATTCAAAAATTGGCAAAGGGTCTACAGCCAAGCTACTCTGAACAAGCTCCATCCCGTCTGATCTCGGAAGCTAAGCAGAGTCAGGACTGGTTAGTACTTGGATAGGAGACCAGAAAGGAAGACCAAGTGCTTGCTGTAGGCATAAAAAACAAAAAAGGGATTGTAAGCTGACAAGGTCCTTGCAATCTGTGAGGTGACCAAGGGCTGCCTCGCCTAAAAAAAAAAAAAAAAAATTGGCAAAGGACTTGAAAAAAACATTTCTCCAAACAAGATACACAAATGGCCAACTAGCCCATGAAAGATGCTCAACCTCATTAGCCATTAGAGAAATGACACTCAAAAGCACAATGCAATACCACCTACTAGGATGACCACACCCAAAAAAATCAGAATATAACAAGCATTGGCAAGGAGGTAGAGAAACAAACATATGCTGCAGGTGGGAATGTAAAATGGTACAGCAAATACGGAAAAAAGTTTGGTGGCTCTTCAAAGCTTTTAAAAAAACATAACATAGAATTGCCACATGACCCAGCAATTCCACTCTAACAAATGTATCCAAAAAAACTGAAAACAAATATTCAATCGAATAGCTGTACACAAATGCTCAAGGTAGCATATTGACAACAGCCAAAAGGTGGTAACAACCCCAAAGTCTATCAGTGAGTGAATGGATAAATGAAATGTAATGATATTCATACAATGCAATATTATTCAGCAATAGAAAGGAATGAAGTAGTGATACATGTTACAACTATGGATGAACCTTGAAAACAATATGCTAAGTAAAAGCAGCTAGATACAAAAGATCACATATTGTGTGATTCTATTTATATGAAACATCCAGAATAGGCAAATCCATATACAGAATGCTGCCTAGTGGTTGCCAAGGACTTGGGGGGAAAGCGAATTGGAAATGGCTCCTTATTGGGTACGGGGTTTCCTTTTGGGGTGATGGAAATGGAACTTAATAAGGTGATGGTTGCACAATGCTGTTAATCTACCAAATGCCGCTGACCACTACACTTTAAAATAGTTAATGGTTAATTTATAGTATGTGAATTTTACAATTGTTTTAATGGGAAAAAAGTTCCAGAAGGAAAAATCTTTTGGAAAACTAGTGAAAAACATAAAAGCAAAGCTTAAAGAAAATACAACTCAAGGGCATTAAAATACTAAAATTTTAGAGTTCAATTTAGACATATACTTCTGGTATTTTCAAAATTTCTGAATAATTATGCCTGAAAGACTTACTGTACAATGTAAAAGGTTCAGTCATCCTGTTATATACAAGACAGTGAAGGTACATTACTCAATTCACCATGTTTTAAAAAGAGTTAAGTTGTATGCAGAACTGATGGCCTGTCTGATAGTAACACAACAGCAACCAACTGATGACTATTAGTATGGGACAGATATTTGGCTAACTCACACTTTCGAATTTTCACAACCATCCTTCCCTTTTTCTTTTTTTTTTAACAGATGAAGATAAATGGGCTCATAGAGGCCCCCAAGACCAATTAATTGTTACTTGGAAGAAAAGGATTTCAAGCATTTGTATCTCAACTCTATGGACAAACCTGTGAGATCATGATCAAGTTATTTAACTTCTCCAAATCTCAATTTCCTTATCTGTAGAATGGAAATGGTTGTTGTGAGAATTAAATAATAATACTGTCCCTATGATGGAATATAAAGCCCTACAAAAAATATGTACAATGTTCTCATCCTTAAGGATGGCTACCAAGTATTTCAGGGTAATGTGTCTCCAACTTATTTTCAAATAGCTCCAAAAAAATAAATACACACCGCACCCATGTATAAAGAAAACATGGCAAGACATTAACTGTTGGATTTGGATGTATAAACAAGGGTAATTTTACTATTCTTTCAATTTTTTAACATTAAAAATTTTTCATAATAAAAAGTTGGAAAAAATTAAGAAGCATTTCCTTTCCTAGTTTGGACCAACTCAAATATATTGTCAAGCAAGGAAAACAAAGTATGTGTGTCCCTAGAATAAAATATCCTTGGAAGAATACATAAGAAAATATCTACTACATTTGTGTCAGTAACTAAAGTATAAAAGTAGAAGATTTTTCATCAGTTATTACTCTAGCTCTACCATTTTTTTCAAATATTTTATAACCTTTTGTAACTTTTTAATTAAACCATAAAATTTGTCCTCTTCTAATACATAATACTGAATGGCCTATTCGTCAGAAACTGTCCCGAATCCGAAAATGAAATCCACGTAAAGGGCAGCTCTCATCGGGTTACAATCCTGAAATGTTTGAAAGCATTTTTCCTCATTTAAAAGCAAAACAAAACCAAAAAACCAGGGGAAAAAAATCCAAGTAAAATTTATCCCATAATGAGTACGAAATATGAGATCATTTATAACAATTTCCTATTACTGTCCATAACCATCTCCTTTACAAAAACAACATAAGAAAATTGGTAATAAACCAATTTCAATCACTTCGAGCTAACATGTGGTTCATTCTACCAGATTCCTCCTCTATAAAATTTAACAACTGTATAACAGGTAGAACAGTAAAACACTGTACTCAGGAACTACTCAAGAGATTTCGATTTCCTTTATATTCCCCAAATTCTGTTATTTTATCTCCTTAACATCCAAAAATTTATCACCACTTGAAAATGGATAATGAATAACTGCCATATACAAAACCCAAATCCTTAAAGTATCAAGCAGAAAAACACCAAATTGATTCTTAAATTGTCTAAACGTATAAACTTACACAAACCTTAAAAGTAAACTCCAGTAAACTGGAAAAAGAAAATTACAGAACGACACTGCCCATGTACCTCTCCTACGTTAATAAAGCGTTTAGAACAGGAAGATGCTCACACAAATTAGTAACTAAAACGTGTACACTAATTAAAAGGCTTCACTGAAAACAGAGTGAAGAAAAACTCAGGCCAACGTGATGGGGACAGAAATGAATCATTTTGGACTCAAAAAGAACTACCACGGACATTCCAAAACTACTTGAACACATGCAGAGCCCCAGCGCTAATACTGCAATGAGAAAACCGTCTAGGAAGAGGGAGTTAAACAAACGCCTCTGACACCCCAGCTGAAAACGACTATAACCCACAGAAGCAAGCTCCTGAGCAGCTCGGCGGGCACTCGGAGGTTTGGTTCCCCGCCGCAGTCCCCGAACACCTCTGTCCACCCCTCCCCTCCACCAGGGGGGTGGGAGGAGTGCCCGGAAAGCTCCGCCCCCTCTCCGCCAGAGAGCCAAGCGGGTGCAGGGGGAGGCAGCACGAGGCCGAGGAGAAGGGAAAGCCCGCCCAGGTGACTGGAGGCGGAGACAGTCTTGGAAGGGGGCCGCTGTACCGCACGAAAGATGGAGCCCCCCCTCCCCGCCCCAGTCCGTACGGAACTGGGACTGGGAGGAAAAAGGTGCAAAGGAGGATGAGAGGGGCCCCTACTACAGGTAAGGGAGGGCACACTCTTGCCCCCCACTTAGGGCGGAAGAGTTACTCTCAGGAAGCTTCTTTTGCGGACGGGAGGAAGAATGTGCAGGCCCCGCCCCCGAGCCAAGAATCTGGAGAAGGAAAGGTCCTGTCAGGCCTCGGGCCCAGCCTCCCCGGCGGCCCGGCCGGCCCGCCCCCTCCCCGCCGGCGGCCCGGGCAGGTGCTGCCCCTCCCCCAGCCCGGCGCCCACTCTCCCGCCTGCCAGGCCGCGCGCCTTGTCTCCTCGCGCCCTTCGCAGAGACTCGTCCTCCTCCCTTTCCCACTCACCTTCCCGGGCGGCTCCGCCGCTCCCCCCTGACCCCGCCAGCGGCCACAGTTCACACACACCGCCTCAGGACCCGCACTCACTCTCCCTCACTCACACACAGCGCGACCACGGCTCCAGGGCGGCCCACATATTATGCGTCACTCGCGTGCTACGTGCCCCGCGCGCGCGCCCCGATTTGGCGCGAGGCTCGCTAGCAGGAGGCGGGAGGAGAACGCCAGCGCGAGCGGAGGAATATGGACGTGCCCTAGAGCCTCCTGGGAAATGAAGTTCCGCTTCTAGGGGCGGGCCCGCCAGATTTAATTGGCGCATGAGCACTTTGCTCCTGCGCATTGAGTTCTGGGATTTGTAGGTTTTCAAGCGTAACGCAAACTGCTGTGGACTCATTGGCTGCCTCAGAAGGCGGAAGCAAAAAGTGAAGACTACGATCAGAGCGCCTGCAGTCCAATCCAGTACTGTAGGCGCTTGATACCTTCTCAGCACCTTAATATACCCTGTGTGACAGAGAAAAAAAGCCTTTGTTTTTTCTCTCATTATTGCTTGAACATATCAGGACCTAAGAAAGCATTTTCCACAAGCATATAAGAAATCACAGCACTCATTAAAAAGAAGCCTCTGGTTTTCCTTTGTCTTTCTGTTCAAGATCTTGCCTGTAAGATCAATAAATATCCCTGGGTACTATATATGAAGCAGAGAAAAGGAAAAAATTCAAAGGCCGTATATTAAGGCAGGGCTGACCCCAGAGGTCATCTAATTCCTCTGTTTCGCAGCTGAGAAGAGGGAGGCCCAGAGTGAGTGACACCTAACATCACACAACCAATTAGCAGCAGAACCAGAAAGACTCCTGACACGGACCCCACAAAGGATCCCTTTGTGGAGACATGAAAGATAAATGTGACTCCACACAGAGCAGAATCTCTCCCTTACAAGATCCTCCCCAGCCTTTATCTCTGGGAGTCCTAAGCGAGTGTCTGTGCATTGCTACAAAGTCCTCAGAGCTGACTGTTACACATGGGGAACACGGGACACAGCAAACCTGCTGCCATGCTTAGGTTCCACAGCTAATAGGTAGCTAACCAGAACCCGAATGCTGGGTCTCTTGATTCTGCTCTGGATTGGACCCGTACTCTCTTTCCAAAAGAGGAACATCCATTTCACTTAAGTGTGTAACTTGGAGCAGCTGCTCAGGCACAAAATTCTAGAATATGGGGTGGCAGTGCCACAGACATGTCACCTCTTTGCAACCCTTTCAACTGCCACGACACAGCTTTCTTCTCTGTGCTTCTGGAACTCTGCCTATGTCAATAATGGCCACTATCATTTCTGTTGGCATTACAGCAGGCTCAGATCTGAGCGAAGGGTTTTACCCACACTCTTTTATATAACCGTCACTACCGCCGCACAGGGTAGATACAGTCAGCCACCTGTACAGATGAGAAATCTGGGCATAGAAAGGTGGCCCAAGAATTGGGGCCCAGGTATGTGGATCCAGAGGCCGGGCTCATAACTTTGCCATGCCTGTCCTCCATCAGTCCTTCAACTGACTGTCCTGCGGTGCCACCTTGGGCCATGAACCCAAAATGCATAAAGAAGGAATATTCAAGCCTTAACTACCATCCCTCTGTCCATGGTCTATCCAGTGCAGTGGTGACTTCCCCACTGAGTGGGGTCCTGAAAGGCAGAGTCCTTGTGAGAACCCAGGACTAACTCACCTGTTCCCGGCACAGCCTCAGCCTGCCACCAGATGGCACTGCTCCCCTTCAGGAACCCAGCCTGGGGCCCTAGGTCAGTAATAGGAGTGAGGGGCTTTGGAGAAACCAGGGCCCAGGAGGCTGGGGAAGCAGAGCAGAAGCTAGCTACACAGGGCTTATCTAGAAGCTGCTCACTCCAGAATCTCTACTCTGTAACACCTACAGCCCCTCTACCCCCGCTAACATCCCCGCCCCCACCGCACACACACACACACACACACAGCCACACACCCGCAGGCACTCCTATACCCCAACTCTAGGAAGGGTTTTCTGGGCTGCACACACATTCCAAGCATGCTCACTAACACCTTTCACAGGATTGCCATGCATGACAAATATACAAGCATACACACCTATGCATTGGCACAGCCAACATTTTCCAAAGTATACACAAGCACAAAGCCACAGAAAATCCAGACCCACACATCAGCTTGGCCTGGCACATTGCTTCTGAATCGTCAGAGATTCCTTGGCCTCTTTAGAAGAGCATCTCAGGACTCTGCCCCCCCACCCCACATTCTGCCTGTGCACACCCCCATGTGTGCCTCAGAAAGCAGCAGCTACCATCTAAAAGTGCCAGGAGTGGTGCTTTCAGGGCTGCCCAGTGGCAGAGATAGGGCAAGAGCAGTCCAGCCCTGGCCCCAGCACCAAGACCACAAACTTAGATATGTTCTACCTGCCCTCGCCCGCGAGCAGGGCCATGCCCTGGGTGTGAGTACCCATGCCATGGGTAAGAAATTTGATAGCACCAAATTCTCTCTTCCCTCCTCCCCCTCTTCACCCTTCCACTACCCCTTCCCTCCCATCATCTACTTCCCGGCTCACCTGACCCAGGTGCTCTCACCAACCCATCCCTATCCTGGTGCCACCACGATCCCTGTGCCTCCTCCTAGGGCGAGGGGGCCAGGTCAGCTGTCCCACATCTACTCCCACTCTGCTGGCTGAACAAGACTGCTACTACAAGTGTCCGGGGTCACAGGCGCCACCAAGGAGAGGCTCAGCACCGCCAGGCTCTGAGGACCCTGGCCCGGACAAAGAAGGAATTCCAATCATTCATTCAGTGCCCTCCCCCTCCCTGGGAGCCCCTACAGCCTCCTCGAAAAATGGAACACAGGTCTCACTGCCCAAGAGCTGTGCAAGTCACCCACTCCCATGACTACATCTTTGTCCACCAGTCTTGTTTGACAGAGGGAGAAACTGAGGCTTCGCAAAGACAACAATTTAAGCCCACACCTTGTCCAGTGGCCGCAGCAGCTGGAAGGCAGTCCCCACTTCATGCTCCCATAGGTATAACTTCATAGAGGAGCCTGAGGCTCAAGTGGGGAATGAAGTAGCCACTCCCGGCCTGAGCCAAAGCGAGGAGCCCCCAGCAGAGCCCCATACAATATTTAAGGCATACCTACATTAAAAAAAATTGCCATTTATCTGAAATTAAAATCGAACTGGTCATATTTTATCTGGCAACCCCACCTCAGAACCACCGCTCAGTCTCAGACCCCAAAGACTCCCATCCTGCGGCCCCCAGGGCCTCATTTGTATCATCTGCAAAATAGTTAGACGCAAATCAGAACAGCTGCCTCCCAATCGGTCTCATTAAAGATTAAACAGACCAAACAGTAAAGGCTCCGTTATCCAAAAGCTGATGATCTGGGTGATAGCGGGCTCAAATTCTTCCCTTTTACCTTTCTCTTTTTACCCCTGTCGCTAATGGTCAGGCATGAGAAATAATTTTCCCTCTTTATTGGGAAGAGTTTGCAGGAGACGGGTCACTCAGCAGTTGAGTCCAGCTTTGGAGGCGAACAGACCCCCCTGCTAAAACCAGTGCTTCCATTCAGCAGCTGTGGGACTTTTGTCTAATTACTTCACCTCTCTGAGCTTCAGTTTCCCTGGCTGGAAAATGGAAATGATATGCCTTCTTTCTAACATTGTTATGGGGGTTAAATGTGATAATGCTTAGTTGGGGCCTGGCACACAGAAGTACTAGCGGAGTGCTGGCTCTTCCTGTTTTGATTATTATTTGTCCATGGCTTGTCCCCATTGCAGTTCTTCGGGACTTCTCCAGCCCTGGCTGGTTTATCCCTCCCTCCAATACTGCATGCTGGAAGAGCTCGGGCTTTCCTCACTTAAATGTGAAATGAGCTTCTTATCAAAAAACAAATCCTGAGATAACACAGTTTCAGAAGCCTTGGGAAGTAGTGGAGTTGCCACTCTCAGAGACCAGCTGTCCACGCTCTGTCTCAGCCCAGAATTGAAAACTGAATGGGTCAGAGGATGGATTTAAGAGGATCTGCTCCTGGGCCTCCTCGTGCCTGCAAGGGCTACTGCTACTCAAGGGTGAAGGTTTTCAAGGCAAGGAGCCCCTAGGATACAAAACCAGACATGTCACCATCCCCAAACCAACCATCGACCCTGCCTCCTGCTGGGATGAAGCATCGCAAACTCTTGCCCAGAGCACATTTGCTTCCTTCCCTAGGGTCCTCTGGCAGGATGATGATGTCACAATCAAAGCAGAGACCAAAGAAGAGGGCCAGTGGATGCTCACAGTGGACCTGCCCAGCACGAAGAGGGCTTTAGCAAGAGGAGGACCAAACTCTGCCCTCTCGGTAACCCCAGGACCTGTCCAATCTCCAGTCTAGCTACCAGTTACACCTGCTGACTCACAGGGCCCTGCCCTTCCCAGAGGCTTGGCTCCAGGTGAGAGTTAGAGGTTAGAGGAACAGGTGCAGGGGAGGTAAGGAGAAAGCATGCCCAGCCTCTTTGGCCTCAGGTTTCTGGATTCGTAAATCTTTCTGGGAAGAAAACAACAGTGGAGGCGGCGTTGGAGAGAAAAGTCCTTGGATTTTTGACAATGCCTGTTTGTAAGAAGGTACTCTGGGGACTGCTAAGGCTGACCCTGATGAAGACTCGGGTCACACAAAGCTGCCCGCTCTATCAGTTCTTTCGCGTAGAAAAGCCTAGAGAAGAATGGCCTTGTCTAGTGGGAGGAGGCTGCTTGACACCTAATTCAAAGGTCAGAGACCCACAACCACCACCTGGAGTAACCACCTCCTGCCCCTGCCCAAACCTGGCTGCGATAGGCCTGGACCTTCGAGAGGTATTGCCAGATCTAACCAGGAGAACCCACTCGGGCCTGGGAGCCGAAGTCATCAAGGAGAGGTGTTTTTAAGTGTAGAGGGTTCCTGGGCTCTTACTGTGAGGCAATTTCTCTTCATTCCCTCAGGGAGGGGTGTCTCTCCATGAAAAGTCATCTGATGTTCCTTGAGGGGTGTCCCTCTGCCCAGCTCCTACTTCACCAGGCCCAAGCTTGTCACAAGATAGCTTTTAGTGAAGTCACAAAGCTGGCTGTCACATGACCAGGGACTAGTGGGAATTACTTGGGGACTTCAGATGTGGTCTTTGGACTCTGGAGAGGAGTGTGGGGTTTGGAGGGGCTCTAGCTAAAGGAGGCCAAGGGGATCTACTGGAGACCTGGAGATGATGACAGGTTTTCAGGTC
>NW_011888881.1:2606520-2620261 GCF_000151845.1 Pteropus vampyrus | reverse complement strand
GGGCTCAAATTCTTCCCTTTTACCTTTCTCTTTTTACCCCTGTCGCTAATGGTCAGGCATGAGAAATAATTTTCCCTCTTTATTGGGAAGAGTTTGCAGGAGACGGGTCACTCAGCAGTTGAGTCCAGCTTTGGAGGCGAACAGACCCCCCTGCTAAAACCAGTGCTTCCATTCAGCAGCTGTGGGACTTTTGTCTAATTACTTCACCTCTCTGAGCTTCAGTTTCCCTGGCTGGAAAATGGAAATGATATGCCTTCTTTCTAACATTGTTATGGGGGTTAAATGTGATAATGCTTAGTTGGGGCCTGGCACACAGAAGTACTAGCGGAGTGCTGGCTCTTCCTGTTTTGATTATTATTTGTCCATGGCTTGTCCCCATTGCAGTTCTTCGGGACTTCTCCAGCCCTGGCTGGTTTATCCCTCCCTCCAATACTGCATGCTGGAAGAGCTCGGGCTTTCCTCACTTAAATGTGAAATGAGCTTCTTATCAAAAAACAAATCCTGAGATAACACAGTTTCAGAAGCCTTGGGAAGTAGTGGAGTTGCCACTCTCAGAGACCAGCTGTCCACGCTCTGTCTCAGCCCAGAATTGAAAACTGAATGGGTCAGAGGATGGATTTAAGAGGATCTGCTCCTGGGCCTCCTCGTGCCTGCAAGGGCTACTGCTACTCAAGGGTGAAGGTTTTCAAGGCAAGGAGCCCCTAGGATACAAAACCAGACATGTCACCATCCCCAAACCAACCATCGACCCTGCCTCCTGCTGGGATGAAGCATCGCAAACTCTTGCCCAGAGCACATTTGCTTCCTTCCCTAGGGTCCTCTGGCAGGATGATGATGTCACAATCAAAGCAGAGACCAAAGAAGAGGGCCAGTGGATGCTCACAGTGGACCTGCCCAGCACGAAGAGGGCTTTAGCAAGAGGAGGACCAAACTCTGCCCTCTCGGTAACCCCAGGACCTGTCCAATCTCCAGTCTAGCTACCAGTTACACCTGCTGACTCACAGGGCCCTGCCCTTCCCAGAGGCTTGGCTCCAGGTGAGAGTTAGAGGTTAGAGGAACAGGTGCAGGGGAGGTAAGGAGAAAGCATGCCCAGCCTCTTTGGCCTCAGGTTTCTGGATTCGTAAATCTTTCTGGGAAGAAAACAACAGTGGAGGCGGCGTTGGAGAGAAAAGTCCTTGGATTTTTGACAATGCCTGTTTGTAAGAAGGTACTCTGGGGACTGCTAAGGCTGACCCTGATGAAGACTCGGGTCACACAAAGCTGCCCGCTCTATCAGTTCTTTCGCGTAGAAAAGCCTAGAGAAGAATGGCCTTGTCTAGTGGGAGGAGGCTGCTTGACACCTAATTCAAAGGTCAGAGACCCACAACCACCACCTGGAGTAACCACCTCCTGCCCCTGCCCAAACCTGGCTGCGATAGGCCTGGACCTTCGAGAGGTATTGCCAGATCTAACCAGGAGAACCCACTCGGGCCTGGGAGCCGAAGTCATCAAGGAGAGGTGTTTTTAAGTGTAGAGGGTTCCTGGGCTCTTACTGTGAGGCAATTTCTCTTCATTCCCTCAGGGAGGGGTGTCTCTCCATGAAAAGTCATCTGATGTTCCTTGAGGGGTGTCCCTCTGCCCAGCTCCTACTTCACCAGGCCCAAGCTTGTCACAAGATAGCTTTTAGTGAAGTCACAAAGCTGGCTGTCACATGACCAGGGACTAGTGGGAATTACTTGGGGACTTCAGATGTGGTCTTTGGACTCTGGAGAGGAGTGTGGGGTTTGGAGGGGCTCTAGCTAAAGGAGGCCAAGGGGATCTACTGGAGACCTGGAGATGATGACAGGTTTTCAGGTCTTGGTTATTGCAGGAGGTTAGAAGAGCCGGGGCCTGGGCTGTGGTCTTTGGCATGGGCCTGTCCCTCCAGACCCTGGAGAGGCGGGAAGGGAGCACCCCATCCCAGCTGAATACACATAAATGTCCTGATCACTAATGTTCTGGGTGTTCCATGGCAGAGGTTAAGACCTCCGACTGGGAACCAGATCTTTCCTCAGCATAATCCATCCTTCCTGGTCATTGCTAGGTGACTACCCCACCTGCTCCCTGGGGCTGCCAGATTTTTCTGCATTGATAAGCAGCGCTGATAGCCTGGGGGCGCCGTTGCCTGCTGGCCTGCGCAGAGGAAGAAGAATGCCAGGCGGAGTCGGAGTGCTCGCACCCACTCTCTCCAGAGGGTAGAGACTCAGTGGCAGAGGGGCCGGGCTGGGGAAGAAAAGAGGAGGAGGAGGATTCTTCGCCACTCGAGGTGCAGTAAGTCGGCCTCTGTTGTAGAAGGTCGCAGTCTGTACGTGGGAGATGGGGAGCCACTTGTTGGAAGCCTTGTTTAAAAAAACAAACGAACAAAATCATTTTCAGTCAAGTTAAGGGCTCCTGAGCTCTGGCTTTGTGCTGAGCCCTGTACCCTGCCTGTGTCCCTCGGGCCGAGAAGGATACAGCACCCTGGGGGAGATGACAGGTCCTGCCCCCAGGGACCCAGAGTCTAGGGACTGAGTGACTATGCTCAGCCACCTCCCTGAAAGGGAAGACTCATGTTCCAGGGAGCGGTGGGGCAGCCTGGAACCCGGGAGCCCACCTCCAGGGCCAGGGTTTACATCGCCTCTCGGGGCGCCAGGTCTGGGTCTGGAGGTCCCTCATTCTGTTGAGAGCGGCTCTCATTCCAGCCTTGCTTCCTCTGAGGGCCTCCCGCTGTCTGCTCTATGAGGTCAGTGGGTGAGCTGTGGGGAAGGGCCTAGTCTGGGGGGCAAGAGACTAGAAGGTGACCCTGGGCAAGTGTCTTATAAGTTTACTAGATCTATGGCTTTCAAATTTTGTTAGTATTATTTTACCCTAGAACGCTTTTTTTCCCGGTGAAATCTTATACACCTGTTCATCAAGTAGCTAAAAAAAAGCCACATTGGGAGTTGCAGGACACGATGCGCCCAAGTCCCTACCAGTTCTGAGGAAGTCCCCGCAGGTTCCAAGGCTCTTGTTTTGAAAATCATGTGCCGTGTGCTTCCAGACGCTCCCAGGCTTGAATCTGTGACTCCAAAGCTGATGCTTTATGCAGGATGGGAACAAGTCAAAGGATGCCACGTTGGGTGACCACTGCAGAGCCCGGCCCCGAGTTCCTTTCCATACTGCCACCTCCAGTTCCTGGTTCCCATTCTGCTTATTTACAACGGCCAGAGCATCCCCAGCCCGCCTCTCACCCCGCCCTCTGCTCCCAACATTGCTTCTCTCACCAGGCCATGAAATCAGCATCCAAAGCTCTATGGCCGGAAGCCCACATAGGGATCCGAAGTCAGGATCACATTTGACACCTTTCTGTACCTGAGTTTATTGGACAGGAGACAGGAGACTCTGTTTCTCCAGGTAACATTCAGCTTTGCCTGATTCTTTGAGACCCTTGTAGCCTCCAGAATTGTCCCTGTCCCTATCTGAATGCAGGACATACTTGAATTCATGGGGCTGCCAGCCTCACCTAGGAGCCAGAAGATGCCCAGGGCAGCCTGGGTGAAGAACAAACCCTGCCCTCCCCATTTCTTCTCCCCTAAGATGCAGAGGGCCATGGGCAAGGTGGGCTCCCCACACTATGAATTCCAGGGTCTGGATTCCAGGGGCTTTTGTTCCAAAGAATCCACGAGAAGCATCATGGCCCTGGCTATTCTCAGGAGGATGACAAAGGCAGGAGAGCAGAGTAATGGCGCCATGGACCTCCTTACAGAAAAGGTAGCTTGCTGCATTGTAGCTGAGAGCAAAGGCTGCTCTGCCTTTATGGCTGGGGAGGCAGGGCAAAGAATAGCAGACATTGCCCAGGGCCAGGAATGGTGAGTGAGCAAAACCCTTCGCTAAGCTAACCGTTGTAGGAGGTTCTCAATCCTGGCTGTACAATCGAATCACCTGTGGCACTTTTATGACCTACCAGTGCCAGGACCCTACTCCAGATCAACTGACTCAGGATCTCTCCAGGTGGGGCACACACACCATTGTTTGCCAAAGCTCCCCAGGTGACTAATTCACAGCGAAGGTAGAGCACCACTGGTCTAGGAGGAGAGATTGGCATTAAACTGGATGTGGATATGGTGGTCTTCCTCCTGAGGCAGGGCCCAGAGGCTTAAAACCCTGGGGGCTGAGTAAGCTGGGCTCTGCTGCTACTGGAAGCCGTGGGACCCCTTCTTACCCACCTATCTGTGCACCCACCTACCTGTCGCCTGCAGCAGTGAACTTATGGAAGGAAAGAGGGACAGAAGGCTCAGGGATCTGATCCCAGGGAAGGGGAGTGTGCACTCTGGCTTAGAATTCTGCCCCTGCCCCTCTCTCGCTGTGCGGCCCTGGCAGCCCTTCTGAGCCTCGGTTCCTCACCTGTAAGACAGGGCAGTATCATCAACTCCAAGGGCTGTTGCCAGGAAGCACCTGCTCACAGGGGGAGCTCCAGAGATGGGGCTGCCAGCAGCAGCCCAGACGCCATCTGTCAGTGCAGAAAGGGTCCTAGTGATCACCTGTCTATCCCCCTGGATTTTCACGTGAGGACCTCAAAGCCTGGAGGGGAGAAATTTTCCCAGGCTGCAAAGCCAGCCAGAACCCGAATCTCCCTCCCCCCAGGCAGCTTTGCACCACGACAGCCTCCCTGTGCTGGATGTTAGCTCTCTGTATCCAGCCAAATTTGAAAATGATCACTGGGGCTTCTAAAGAAGCAAGTGGGGGTGGGGGGTGGTTAAAATATCTTTAGAACGTCTTATTTGAGATGCCTGGTTGACCTTGAGGCAGAGGGTGTGTTCAGCCAGTCTGGCCATTTGGCCCCAATGGGTTGTTTGTCTCCAGTCCCTTTAGAATTTCCTGACCCAGAGGTTTATTAGCCTGGTGCCAACGGTGTGGCCCCTGAGGCTGACGAGTACCCGGGCAGGCTGCCACGCTGCCCCTGGGGCCGCGGCCTGGGGTTAGGAAGGGTGGCAGAGCAGGGGAGAGGCACCATTGGTTTTCCATATAAAATTGTTCTGTGCTCTGACTTTGAAGCCACTGAGTATGTACTACTCTGATAAAAATAAAATAGCATCGAAAAGTAAAATATGCATGTTATTATACATTTTGTCTAAATCTATAGAATGTACAAACACCAAGAATGAACCGTAATGTAAACTATGGACTTTGGGCGACGGTGACGTGTGAATGTTGCTTCATTGATTGTGACAAATGTACCACTCTGGTGGGGATGATGCGGGATGACAGTGGGGGAGACTACATATGTGAAGGTAGAGGTTTGGGGGGAACTCTGCATTTTCTGCTCAATTTTACTGTAATCCTAAAAACTGCTCTAAAAATAGTATGTGTGTGTATGTGTATGTATATGTATATATACACACATATACGTATATGTGTATATATATGTATATATATGAAAAAACAAGCAAACATAAATAAATGTAAAACTGACATGCAGAAAATAGTGCACTCCCCATAGTGTTTGTGAGGATTATATGAGCTAACAGACAGAAAAGGTTTAACTTGACCCAGGTGATGGCTCAATATGAGTTGGCTTTTGTGTTTTATTCTAAAACCATCTCTCTTCCATGGTCCCCTCTCAGCCGCCACTCATGGGAGGAAAACAGTGGGAACAGGCCCTTCCTGCCCTCTATCTCAGGATGCTGAGGCACCAGAGGCTTTGTCACTAGCTCAGTCACATGGTTTACTGGTGATGCTACAGCCAGGCCTCTGATGACAGTTACCGACCTGTGCTGGGACAGGAGTTGTGCAATCGGTCCAGACTCCTAACAGGCACTGAGCGCCCTCTCTGTGCAAGGTCCTAGCTCAGTCCCCAACAGTCCTGTGAGGTGGGCGCATCGAGCTCCATTTTAATAAATGAGTAAGCTGTGGCTCAGAGAAGTTAACTAATTTATGTAAAACTGCTCAGCTCTAAGGACCAAGCCCAGGGGTCCTGCTTTCTCCTCTGTCAGGAAAGTAGGCATGAGAGGTGAGCATCCAGCCAGCACCCCAGGGACTGCTTGCCCAGTGCCACTCACTCCTCTCCCCTAGCAGCCTAATGAAGATGCCACCTTGGAGAACAGCATCTTCCCCCCAGAGGAGCTAGAGCAGCCCAGAGGCCTCCACCAGTTCTGCTGGGACACCTGTCCTGGGAAGGCACAAGGAAACATCCCAGCCCCGCTCCTTTGGGGTCTGGGATTGGAGATGCTGGAGCAGGGGCCCTGATTCCCCACCTTCCCCTCCCCAGCCTACCACACCCTTTTCAAACAGCATACCTCCCTGTGTGAACCCCCTTTCCTGCCTCCTCCAGGGGAGAGGGAGGCGGGGAGGAGAGCCCATCCTGGAGGTAGCTGGGCACAATCTGAAAAAGCTTCCTGCAGGTGGTATTTGTGAGGGACTGGCTGCAGAGGAGAAGGGGGAGATAGATGAAGGGCACCACGGGAAGAACCCTAGGACTGCAGGTGCCTGTCTCTCCTGCTGGTCACTCATTCGCTCGTTCATTCATTCACTGAGCACCGTGTGCTGGGCAAGCAACAGGGTCCCACCTCCTCTTCACAGGCTCCTAGGGGAAACAGCCACACAAACAGCCACACGATGTGACAAAAGCTGCAATGAACATACTCTGGGAACTCAAAGGCTGCGAGGGGCAGAGCATCCAGGACAGAGACACGTAGCTCTTTAAAGGCCAAATCTATGCTTTTTAAACCCTAGATATGCTTACATAGGAAACCAATGTTTTTTATTAAAAAATAAAAATAAAAAGTTGACTTTGCTCTTAAATAACAGTGAGTGCCCCAATGTTATGTTTGTAAGCCCCATATCCAACTGTGGAAACAACTTTCCGGATCCCAGGGCTTCCTAGCTCTTTTGTCCCCCATTTTTAAATTGTACTAAGTACACATAAAGTGTACTATCTTAACTATTTTAAGCATAGAGTTCAGTGGTATTGAGTTTAGTGGTATTAATTTCATAATGTGCAACCGTCACCACATTTAGCCCCATAATTCTTTTCATCCTGTGAAACTAATACTCTTTACCCATTAAACAATACCTCTCTATTTTCCACTCCCCCAGCCCCTGACATCCACCATTCTACACTCTGTTCTTCAAATATGACTACTTCAGATACCTCAAATAAGTGGAATCATACAGTATTTGTCTTTCTGTGACTGACCTATTTCATTTGGCATGATATCCCCAAGGTTTATTCATGTTAGCATATGTGAGAATTTCCCTCCTTTTAAAGGTTGAATAGTATTCCATTTTGTGTATATACTATATTTGTTTATCTGTTCATCTATTCATGGGCACTTGTGGTGCTTCTACATTTTAACTATTGTGAATAATGCTGCTGTGAACATGGGTATAATATATATCCTTGAGACTGCTTTCAATTCTTTCAGGTACATACTCAGAAGCAGAATTGCTGGATCATATGGTAATTCCATTTTTGATTTTTGAGGAACTGCCATACTGTTTTCCATAGCAGCTGAACCATTTTACATTCCTACCGACAAGGGTTTCAATTTCTCCACGTTCTCACCAATTCTTGTTATTTATTTCATTACTAATGCAGCTGATTTTTGTGTGTTGACATTGTATCCTGCTACTTTGCTGAATTCATTTATTCTAACAGTCGTGTGTGTGTGTGTGTGTGGCATCTTTAGGATTTTCTACAGATAAGATCCTATCATCTGTAAACAGATTGTTTTACTTATTCCTTTTCAATTTGGATACTTTTAATTTATCTGGCTAGAAATTCCAGTACTGTGTTGAATCCAAGTGGCAGAAGCGGGCATCATCGCCTTGTTCCTGATGTGAGAGAAGATTTCAGACTTTCACCATTGAGTATGATTTTCTGCTGTTGGTTTTTTACATATGTCTTTATTAAGTTAAGTAGTCCTTTCTGTTCCTAGTTTGCTGAGTGTTTTTATCATGAAAAGGTGTTACATTTTGTCAAATGTCTTTTGTCAATTGAGATAATCACATTTTTCCCCCTTTACTCTTACTGTGGTATATTACATTCATCGATTTTAGTACGGTGAACCATTCTTGCATTCTAGGAATAAATCACACTTGGTTGTGGTTTATAATCCTCTTAATATGCTGCTGTATTTGGTTTGCTAGTATTTGTTGAGGTTTTTTATATCAGCCTTCAGAAGGGATAGTGGTAGGTTGTTTTCATTTCTCGTAGTATCTTATCTGGCTTTGGTATCAAGATAATACTGGTCTCATAGAATGAGTTAGCAAGTATTTCCTCCTTTTCAATTTTTTGGAAAAGTTTGACAAAGATCGTTATTAGTTTTTTTGTAAATGTTTAGTAGACTTTACCAGTAAAACCATCAGGTCTTGGACTTTTTTTTTGTTGGGAGATTTTTGATTACTGATTCAATCTCCTTACTAGTTATGAGTCTATTCGGATTTTCTATTTCTTCATGATTTAGTCTTGGTAGGTTTTGTGTTTCTAGGAATTTGTCTGCTTCATCTAGGTTATCCGATTCGTTGGTATGCAATTGTTCATAGTAATGTCTTAACAGTCCTTTTTTATTTCCGTAGAATTGGCAGCGATGTCCTCACTTTCATTTCTGATTTTAGTGATTTGAATCTTCTCTTTTTCTCGTGGTCAGTCTAGCTAAAGGTTAGTCAATTTTACTGATGTTTTCAAAGAATCGACTTTTGGGTTCCTCAATTTTCTCTATTTTTCTGCTCTCTATTTCAATCATCTTATAGGTCCTTAGGTTGCTTTGGATCCTTTCCAAGGGAAACTGCTTGTGTACATCAAAGTCTGCATACATATTCAGGGGCTCCACAGACCCCTGAAACCTGAGGATCTCTGTTTACAAATTTGGGTGCTGAATGGCTGAAAATTCCCAGTGGTCTCTGAAAGATTGAACTGGGTAGAGAGCAAGGCGAGGGAAAAAGAAACAGGCCGGCACTGACGATTCATCAGGTGCTGAATCAGTGAGAGTCTCTTGAGCTTTTTTGTGTTAATTTGGGCTGGGCCCAGAGCCTGTGTAGTTTTCCCAAGCTCCTAGGGGAGACCAGAGCTGTTAGTTCTGGTCCGCACTTTGAGCAATGAGTCTCTAAGCAACCACACCCCCTCTCCCTCTGCTTCTCAGGTAAGTTCCCCTCTCCACCAAAGGCATCCCTAGGTATGCCTAGTGACTCCTCCCATCCCTTAACCTCACTTTCAGTTATCAAGACCTGACACTGCCATTTCCTAAACAGCTCCGACTCCATTTGTCCATTTGTGCCCCAACCCCCCACTTCGGTGTAGCCCACCAACATCTGCTTCCCCTAGTCTCCACTCCTGGCACAACTTAAAATGCAAATTGTTTTAGACTTTCAGTGTGGCTTACAAGGACCTGTGTGACCCTAGCCCTGGTCACATCTCCAGTCTTATTTCTTTTCATTTTACGCGTGCAGTTTCTGCCTCTCGCCTTTACCTACACTGTTCCCTCTGCTCAGAATCCTCTTCTCCGCCTTTCACCCAACTCCCATTCCTGCTCCTGCCCTGGCCTGCCTAATCTCATTCCTCTTTTTAACCCAGTCTAAGCTGGGAGGCTTCTTGGTTACTCCTGCCTCAGTTAGGGCTATTGTGATAATATCCGACCCCCTCCCCACCCAAAGATCCTTTAAGCAACACAAGGAACTGATTATAAAGAGAGAAGTGGGTATTTTTTGGATCTGCAAGCAAGAATCCTGGTCTTCTACTTCTGGGACTCTTAGCCCAGTGGCCTCTGATTGGTTGCTTCGAAATTCTCTGCATCTTTGAAACTTGACTCCAAATTTAAATCTCGGGATATAGAATCCAATTGGCCCATCTGCAATTCTCCCTGGGCCAGTCAGCTACTGCTAGGTGACTGAGACACATGGTACAAACATACTCTCCAGGGCTTGCTCCTGAGTAGGTGGTCAGTTTTGGAAAGGGGAATGTGGGCTAAGTTGACCCCAAAGGTGTCTCCTGCATCTCTCGGAGTATTTGCCCTGTGCTTCCCTTAAATAATGATGTGACTGCCTGCTACTGGTCTACCTTCCCCAGTAGACATAAGCTCTTAGGACAGAAGCCAAGTCGAATAACTCTTTCTCCAGGGCTGAAACAGAATGTGCCCAATAAATATGTGTGGGATGAAGTACCAAGCTTCGAAGCAACCAAAGCCCAGAAAAAGGATTGGCTTTTGGGTTCGTGAAGGCATCACAGAAGAGATGACACTCCGGCCAGGCATTACAGCAGGATGAATTTACTAACTGGGAGCAGAGATTTAGCAAGAGGGGATGGTGGCCCTGTGGCCTGAATTGGTCCAATCACACCTTACTGAGCCTCTAATAACGAATAACACATTGGACAAACTGCTATGGGAATAGAGCAACCTGGAGATGGGTGAGGAGTAACTGAAGGGGAGATGAGACTCCCGGAGTGTCCGAGCCAAATATTTCCTCCTCTCAACCACTGATGATTGTTTGTTCATGCAGGAGTTTAGGCCGTGTTATAATTATGTTTGTGTGCCATGTGCCCCAGGAGTCTCAGGGGCTCTGTACTTCTCATCTTTGCATAACAAATCCCCAGGGGCCCTTGAATGAAACTGAATCCTCTTATGGCAAATGGGGGCTGTGGACAACCCTAGGATTTTGTTCAATACAGACACATGAAACTCAATTCTGTACCAGACTTTGAGGCTACCTAAGATGAACCAACCTGGTCCCACCGGGAGGAGTCAGACACTTCCAACAAGAACAAGATAGGTGCTCAAATCAAGTTAATTGCAACAGTGCAGCTGAGTCTGGGGAATTCCAGCTGACCTCATGTGTGAGTAAGAGCTTATAATTTCTAGAAGGAGGTGGTAGAAGTGACGTAAAACAGCAAAGACGTCAGCCAAATTTTCTCTGAAGTAAATAGACCTGCACATGTGCTCAGGACTTCCAAAGAGTGCTTACAGCCATTTTCCCATTTCTTTCTCACCATTGCAAGCATGTATTTCTATTTCTCAGGGAAGTTAAGTGATTTGCCCAGGGTCACACAGCATGTGAGAGGAGCTGGTCCCCTCTATCCTCCTTGAGAAAGAAGCCTTCACCACCTGGAGGGAGTTACAGCCCCTCCCACACACTCCAAGTTCTCTCCAGACCTGCAAGTCTGTAAGTGGGGACCATTCTCAGAAAAACAGGTATTAACCACCGGCTATGTAAAAAGCATCATCCCTCCTCCCTAGATTGAAACCTGCTCTCAGAAAAGCACCAACATAATAGTCATTTACCTCTGAAGTAAGTCAACATTCCTCCTCTCTCACTGTGCAATACAGATAATTTGAATTCTTAGATCTGGGTTTGAATTCTGGCTCTACCAGTTATTGGCTGTGAGATCTCATGTAACTCAACCTCTCTGAGCTGCAGTTTCTTTCTATAATTGAGGTAAAATGGACATAACATAAAAACCATTTGAACACTTCAATACATTCATATTGCTGTGCAATCACCACTTCTGTCTAGTTGTGATACATCTTTATCACTCCAAAATAAAACCCCATCTCTGTTAAGCCATTACTCGCCATTGTATACCCCTACCCCCACCTCCTTCAGGCCCTGGCAATCACCGATTTGCTTTCTGTCTCTATCAATTTACCTTTTCAAGATACTTCATATACGTGGAATCATACTATATATAACATTTTGTGTCTGGCTTCTTTCACTTAACAGATGGTTTTCAATATGTTGCTACATGTTATAGTATGTATCAGTAATGCATTCATTTTTATGGCTAAATAACATTCCATTGTGTGGATAATACCATATTTTGTTTATCTTTTGTTGGTGAACACTTGGGTTGTTTCCGCCTTTTGACTATTGTGAATAATGCTACAATGAGCATTAGTGTACCTGTGCTTCCCTCAAATAATGATGTGACTGCCTGCTACTGGTCTACCTTCCCCAGTAGACGTAAGCTCTTAGGACAGAAGCCAAGTCGAATAACTCTTTCTCCAGGGCTGAAACAGAATGTGCCCAATAAATATGTGTGGGATGAAGTACCAAGAAAGCCCAGAAAAAGGATTGGCTTTTGGGTTCGTGAAGGCATCACAGAAGAGATGACACTCCGGCCAGGCATTACAGCAGGATGAATTTACTAACTGGGAGCAGAGATTTAGCAAGAGGGGATGGTGGCCCTGTGGCCTGAATTGGTCCAATCACACCTTCCTGAGCCTCTAATAACGAATAACACATTGGACAAACTGCTATGGGAATAGAGCAACCTGGAGATGGGTGAGGAGTAACTGAAGGGGAGATGAGACTCCCGGAGTGTCCGAGCCAAATATTTCCTCCTCTCAACCACTGATGATTGTTTGTTCATGCAGGAGTTTAGGCCGTGTTATAATTATGTTTGTGTGCCATGTGCCCCAGGAGTCTCAGGGGCTCTGTACTTCTCATCTTTGCATAACAAATCCCCAGGGGCCCTTGAATGAAACTGAATCCTCTTATGGCAAATGGGGGCTGTGGACAACCCTAGGATTTTGTTCAATACAGACACATGAAACTCAATTCTGTACCAGACTTTGAGGCTACCTAAGATGAACCAACCTGGTCCCACCGGGAGGAGTCAGACACTTCCAACAAGAACAAGATAGGTGCTCAAATCAAGTTAATTGCAACAGTGCAGCTGAGTCTGGGGAATTCCAGCTGACCTCATGTGTGAGTAAGAGCTTATAATTTCTAGAAGGAGGTGGTAGAAGTGACGTAAAACAGCAAAGACGTCAGCCAAATTTTCTCTGAAGTAAATAGACCTGCACATGTGCTCAGGACTTCCAAAGAGTGCTTACAGCCATTTTCCCATTTCTTTCTCACCATTGCAAGCATGTATTTCTATTTCTCAGGGAAGTTAAGTGATTTGCCCAGGGTCACACAGCATGTGAGAGGAGCTGGTCCCCTCTATCCTCCTTGAGAAAGAAGCCTTCACCACCTGGAGGGAGTTACAGCCCCTCCCACACACTCCAAGTTCTCTCCAGACCTGCAAGTCTGTAAGTGGGGACCATTCTCAGAAAAACAGGTATTAACCACCGGCTATGTAAAAAGCATCATCCCTCCTCCCTAGATTGAAACCTGCTCTCAGAAAAGCACCAACATAATAGTCATTTACCTCTGAAGTAAGTCAACATTCCTCCTCTCTCACTGTGCAATACAGATAATTTGAATTCTTAGATCTGGGTTTGAATTCTGGCTCTACCAGTTATTGGCTGTGAGATCTCATGTAACTCAACCTCTCTGAGCTGCAGTTTCTTTCTATAATTGAGGTAAAATGGACATAACATAAAAACCATTTGAACACTTCAATACATTCATATTGCTGTGCAATCACCACTTCTGTCTAGTTGTGATACATCTTTATCACTCCAAAATAAAACCCCATCTCTGTTAAGCCATTACTCGCCATTGTATACCCCTACCCCCACCTCCTTCAGGCCCTGGCAATCACCGATTTGCTTTTTGTCTCTATCAATTTACCTTTTCAAGATACTTCATATACGTGGAATCATACTGTATATAACATTTTGTGTCTGGCTTCTTTCACTTAACAGATGGTTTTCAATATGTTGCTACATGTTATAGTATGTATCAGTAATGCATTCATTTTTATGGCTAAATAACATTCCATTGTGTGGATAATACCATATTTTGTTTATCTTTTGTTGGTGAACACTTGGGTTGTTTCCGCCTTTTGACTATTGTGAATAATGCTACAATGAGCATTAGTGTACCA
>NW_011888881.1:2602406-2604595 GCF_000151845.1 Pteropus vampyrus | reverse complement strand
TCTTCTTTTTTTTTTTTTTTAAATCATAAAAAGGCCAATTCAGTGGCCTTTCATCTTTTTCTTGCTTAATTGCTCTGGCTAGAATTTCCAGTGCAATATTAAACAGCAGTGGTGAAAGCAGGCATCTTTGTCTTATTTCTGGTCTTGAGAAAGCTTGCAAAGCTTTCAGTATTTCAGCATTGAGTACAATGTTAGCTGTTGATTTTTTATAAATACACTTTAATCATGTTAAAGAGGTTTCTTTCCTTTCTAGTTTGCTCAGTGTTTTTTTTTTTATTTTTTTATTTTTTAAATTAGGTGTTTTTATCATGAAAGACAACTCTGCCTGTGGGGTATCTACATGTGATGAGGGTGATCAGCTCCTCATGGCTGTGGAGCCTAGGGCCCCTCACATTTCCCACCCAGCCCTGACATAGCCTTGCTTAAATGGAACCTGAGCCATTACAACTTTGGCTTTAAAGTGATCTAGGTGTAGTCATTAACTGAGCCTTCAGGATTTACAGTGAATGACCTATGCCAGCCTGCCCAGCTGAGCCCGGAAGTCCAGCTAGGGCAATCTCTTTCTTTTCTTCCCTATATCCATGCCCTTCCCATACAGGTGCTGTTCTGCCATCCAATCCTCCTCATCCTTAAAAGCCCTCCTGATCTTTAAAAGTCCTCCTCATCCTTAAAAGCCCTCCTTATCCTTAAAAGCCCTCCTTTAGCAAATCTGCTTCCATTGCACTACACTCGCACCTCGTGCAAGGAGCTCTTCCCTCCTGTTCCATTTTCCCATGGCCCATGATTTGTACCATCCTTGGAGAAATGACCTCATTCTGTAGGGTATCACAATTCAGGAAATACACGGTGTGCCAAAAGCTGGAGGGCCTCCTCCCCCTCCCCTTTCATTCTCAGTGCCTCACAGGCCAGCTTCAAGGATGTGCCCAACACAAATATTTTTAAAGCGTGTTTATTAAGCTCTTCTGTACCCGTCCTAGGTCTCGGGGATCTTGGTAAGATTGACAAGATCCTCGTTCCAGGGACCTCACAATCTTATGAGCGGAGAGAGATGATGAACAGATGAACAAATCAGATAGTGTTAAGTTCTCTGCAGATAGAGAAAATGGGGTGGTGTAATGGTGACTGGGCAGCTACTTAGATGGGTAGGTGGTCATGAGGGCTTCTCTGAGGAAGCTGATGGAGCTGATGGCACTGAATGGAATTCTCTATAGGACTTCTTCTTTTTTTTTTTTTTTACCCTACAGTTTGCAAGGACCTTGTCAGCTTATAATCCCTTATTTTTTATTTCTTACATCTACAGCACCTGGTCTTCCTAGGTGGTCTCTCATCCACGTACTAACCAGGCTCGATCCTGCTTAGCTTCTGAGATCAGACAGGATTGGGCTTGTTCAAAGTGGCATGGCCAGAGTCTGTAGAACTTTTTAAAAACAACTGTTTCTGTGACATCTGTCTATTGAGTTGACAAATGTACCTGATCATTTATCGAGTACAGTAATCTGTGCTGCTTTCCTAGGAGTTGATCAACAGCATCTTTCGCATCCTGTCCAGGGCCAGCCCTGAGAGCGATTCCCTCAAGACCATCAAATCTGGAAGCAGAGCTGCAGGCTACTTCTCCACTCTCCAGGGACGTATTCTGGGGGTTCTCACTACACCCCATGCCGCCCCTGAGCTCTGGTCCTTCTGCCTAGAGTTCTCTTCCCCTGAGACTTCACATGCTTCTCTTTAGCAGGTTTCAGTTTACAGGTCACCTCATCGGGGTGGGCCACCCGATGCCTCCCCTTTCCCAATGGCTTCTCTCCCATACAGGTCTGTTTTATGTTCTTTTCAGCACTCGTTAGAATCAAAATCATTTTGTACTATCTCCCCTGATTAGAAAGTGAATTCCTTTAGGGTAGAGACCTGTTTTCTCTTGTTCGGTGCTGTGTTCCCCAGCCTAGATCATCATCTGAAATACAGCTCCAGAACAATAAATGTCGACTGAATAAACATCCACATGGGACAGGTTTTTATTAGTTACACTTCACAGACCAGAATCCTCCATGCTCAATTCTGAGCACAGCTCTTCATTCCCTTCAGTGTGTGGTTACGAGTGGGCTCTGGACCTCGATGTCCTGTACTTAGACCCAGCCACCCTTCTTACCTCCCAGCTGCAGTTTTTCCATCTTTGAAGTGGAATGGTAATTGCACAT
>NW_011888881.1:2600071-2602356 GCF_000151845.1 Pteropus vampyrus | reverse complement strand
TCCCAATGGCTTCTCTCCCATACAGGTCTGTTTTATGTTCTTTTCAGCACTCGTTAGAATCAAAATCATTTTGTACTATCTCCCCTGATTAGAAAGTGAATTCCTTTAGGGTAGAGACCTGTTTTCTCTTGTTCGGTGCTGTGTTCCCCAGCCTAGATCATCATCTGAAATACAGCTCCAGAACAATAAATGTCGACTGAATAAACATCCACATGGGACAGGTTTTTATTAGTTACACTTCACAGACCAGAATCCTCCATGCTCAATTCTGAGCACAGCTCTTCATTCCCTTCAGTGTGTGGTTACAAGTGGGCTCTGGACCTCGATGTCCTGTACTTAGACCCAGCCACCCTTCTTACCTCCCAGCTGCAGTTTTTCCATCTTTGAAGTGGAATGGTAATTGCACATACCTCATAATGTTGATGTGAAGGTTAAATGTGTTAATATCTGTAAAATGCTTACAGTCATGCTTGGTGTCTTACTACTATTCCCTTGCATCCGGCACAGTGCCTGGTACGAGGTGGACACCAGTAAATAATTGCTAAATTCGGTTTATAGCGCACTAATTTTGCCAGGCCTTCATTAATCATTTGGGTGGATTTTTTAGAAAGCCTCGCAGAGATGATATAGTATGAGAGAAATGGTGTACAAGCAGAAAGTTAAAAAACATCCCAAGAATAGGATGGTTGTTGAAGAAAAGAAATACAACTATATGTCACCTTGGAACCTGATCATGACTTTGGCATTCAGAAGTGGAGTGGGCTGGAAGTGTGGTTGGTGGAGGAAGGACTGAGTTGGCTTTCATGGAATGAGAAGGAGGTGAAACAGGTGAAAGGAAGAGGGAGTTTTGCCAGGTGTGGTTTACAGTGAATGAGAGGGCCTAGTTCTAGCTTCCGATTGATTAACAAGTTGTTGGCTAGTCTTGCCTAATCCTAGCAGGAAGACCTCAGATTTTGTAATTTCACCTGGAGGCGAAGCCATTGATAGGCAGGTATGTGTGCAAATGATTCTCCCCAAATGGAACCCATTTTTCTATAGGTTATATGAGGGTACCACGATCCCCGAAGCTGGTTAGGAGGGTATAACATCACTCAAGTTATGAAGGAAGCTCCCAGAGGGCAAAGAAGCAGTGATGTCACAGAAGGGCGATGGCATCTTGGGAGGAGGGGATGGAAGGGGCTTCCATCACCAGGGGAGCCAGCCCTGGCTCTGGTTACTTCAACCTCAGTACCAGAGGAGGAAGGTAAGTGTGGGTGTCTTTAATGGTTGTATCGGGTTTTTGGAGGGAGCAGGTAGATAAACAGTAAGACTTCTTTCTCAAGTCTCTGCCCAGCTTCACTGGTCTCTTTCTCTTCCCTTTTTTATCTTTGGAACTCTCATCTAAACCTCTTTCAATACTTGAGATCATATCTGCTTTATGTGTCACACAGGTAGTCCAAACTAAGAGGCCAAATGAGGGAAATGCAAGGCCTAGAGCAGGGAGGGGTCAGAGTGACGAGCTGACCTCAGGATGCAGAGAGAAGTGCACCAGCTTTTGAGGCATCCTTTGTCCTCTAAATGCATAAGATGAAGTCCCCTTGCTTGAAGGAACAGAGAGCCTCCAGAGGTTTTGAGGGTGCTGCTTTCTAACCCATGAGCCTGCCATTTGGTAACCATAGATGGTTACCAAAATGATGTTAGACAGGCAGGGCCCTTTCCTTACTTCCAGAGGATAATCTAAATGGAAATACACGTGTGTATGTGTGTGACACAGTGACATAATTTGATTCAGGTGAAAATGACTGATATAAGTAAGCCTTTCTGGAAAAGTCTCTTCAGACGAGGGAAAATGGTATCAAGGTAAAATTTCCTGAGTCTCAGAAGTCAAGGGGCTAAGTGAGAATGGAAAATAGGAGAACACGTAAAAGCTATGACCCTTTTTGGAGCACCTTCTGCGGATCTCATTTCTCAATGATAGTGTGGGAACACACACATATTTTTATAACCTAATTTGCTCTGAAAATATGTATGTCTGATATCTAGAGGCATGAAGGCCCAGAATAAGGTGGGGAGGACAAAGGAGTTTTTAGCCAGTTGATTTTATGAAAAGAAACCCTTTAAAAAAATCCGCTTTCAGAATTTTTTTCATCTTTCCAATGTTCACAGGAGGAAGAGAGAAGAACTGGGGCTGTGGTGGAGAGAGCTGGCATAATAAGCTCTTCTCGTTAACTGGAGCCCACATGGCAGTAATTACAAATTCTAGGGAGAGAATCTGCACCTTTAACCTCCCGTCGAGTGTTAGTGAT
>NW_011888881.1:2586710-2599281 GCF_000151845.1 Pteropus vampyrus | reverse complement strand
GGGCCCTGTCTGGCCCGGCGCGGCCCGGAGCCGCCGCGCGGGAGGTGAGTGCCGGTGCTGGCCCCCGGCTCCCCATCGGGCCGCTGGGACCCGCAACAATGGGGGCCCAGTGGGGACACAGCCCGGGCCCCTGGCGCTCAGCGGCCTGCGACAGCAAGCCGGTTTCGGCGGCCCGGGCCTTGGGGCGCTGGATCCGACCTGGGAAACTCCGGTGGCCGGAGGCTTGGAGTGGGGGGTCTTAGCTTCAACCTGGGGCCTCGGCGGCTTGATATTTAGGATTTTTGTAGCGGAGGAAGGGAGTCATAGGGGCACGGAGACCTAACCCTGGTGGCGTTCGCTCTTAGTGCTTAATGAAGACGCCCTGGAGGCTGACCATAGCGGGGTGGGTGTAGGGGGCTTGCGTTTGGAATTCTAGGGGCCTCAGTGTGTTTGGTCCCCAAGGCGCATCGCGATGCGTCTTTCTCTCCGTCTCCTCCCCCCGAGGTCTGTGAACTTGGCTGACTGGGGTCTGGCTGGGGAGAAGAGGCATTGAGAGTTTAGCTTCTCCGAGGTAACTGGTGATTAGCCTCCTGGAAAGGCAGGAGCTCAGCTGGGCACTGGGGAGTTTAGCAAAGAGCTGGATTTTCCTTGGGCCCAGATACATCCTATCGAATGGTTCTCAGGCATGGAACTTGTCACAAGAGTGTCACTGTGAGTAGTGTTGGCTACCTAGGCGTTGGGATGAGGCGGGAGTTGTGATTTGGGGAGTGCAGAAGAGGGTTGGCAGGCTCTGAGGTTGGAGAATAGAATTAGCTTTATGTGGGCCGTGGTGGTGGCAGTCTGGGAGGTGAACAAGGGAACTTTGAAAGGGGACTTCCTGATAGAGAATGACCTCTTACTGTGGGGGAGTGGGTGACTCAGATCTGTTAGAATTACAGTGCTTGCTAGTAGTGGATGTGCCTGACTATATTGGTAGCTGGGCACTGAGGTGGATGACGTTGGGGGGGCGTTTGGGGGCTGAGTTTGTTCCTGAGGGGAAGGTAGTGTGGACTATTCCTTCTTACTCCAAATGAGAACGCTAGCTATCATGAACCATATTTTAAGTAAAGAATTTCTTTGTGGTATGTGGATTCAAAGCTTTCCTCTGTTCATTTGTTTTCCTCCTTTGTTTTTGAATTGTGACTCATACTTTCTTTTCAGCACTGTGGCTATTGTTTGTAATGATAGACAAACTTAGATACCACAATATGTGTAATTTCTAGGGGTTTTCAGTCCAATTCTTATAAATCTAAATTAAGAGCTTGTTTTCACTCATTTCTATTTCATTGTTTAATGTGTACAACTTGAGAGATGGATGCGAAAACTCGGATAGTTTATGTTGTTAAAAGTTCTTTATATCCCTAAATCCATTTTCTCCAGCTGCCATGAAGTCAGGACGTTGAAGCTGTTGAATCTTAATGACTGTCAGCTCTCACAGGACGTTATCTTCGCTAGAAGGTATATATGTCGTTAGTCAATTTAGTCTGTACACTGTGTCTCATCTGTTATCATTGAAAGGCAGTTTGCAAACTCCAATTCTGAGGCCTGCAGCTGTACACCAGAGCTCTATATGTAGTATTTGGGTAAAAGTTGGATGAGATGTCAAACCCTTTATGGAAAAGAACAGTATCAGAGTCATTTCACCATATGAGTTTATTTAGACTGTTGGGAGATGGTAGTCTAGTTGGAATCTAGTATAAAGTTTCAGGTGAGATGTACAGTAATTCTATTTTTAATTGTACCGATAGTTCTGGGGATTGGTTTCTTCCTTTAATTTCTAAAAGTCATGTATTTTCCTTAAATTGTATTCTTTCTGTCTCTTTTAAATTTTCTATCTTAAGTCATTCTTTCATAAACAATTATCTATTGGATTATGCCAGGCACAGGGTTGGGCACCTCCACAATGGTGGTATTTTTGTCACTTTAATAGTAGTAGTTCAAAAGTGACTGTAGGTCTGTGAAGGAGGAAGTGACTTAGGTATATCAAGCTTCTAATCAGTAAAACCGTTGAATAGGTTTTTATAAAGTATTGATTTTGACTAGTAAACAATTGATTATCTTCATATATTTTCATGGTAAAAGTTTAGCTATGTCGTGTTCATTGTTTTGGGATTTTATTTATTTATGTTGTGTTTATTGTTTGGGATTTGGCATTATTTTATTTAAATACATGTGTTAACTTTAAGTACTCTTACAGACAAACCACAAGGTAAACATTTCATTTCTGTATCTGGATGAGCAGTAATTTAGAACTACTGCATATGTGCTCAGGTGCCCCAGGATGCTGTCACACTTTCCTTTTCACTGTGGTTTTGGGAGCATGAAGGCTTTGCTTACCCCCTCTGTCCGGTTCACTGTATGTAGGCTGGAAATGTCCACTGATCACTTGAAGTGCTGTTCCCTAGAACAGGAGGAATAGATCGAGGTAAGGCTCAGCCTGTTTGAAAGTGCTTGCCTCTTAATTTTTACTGCATAAAGTATAATGTAAATTATATTTGAATGTTTTCTGTTTTAATTATTAATACCCATTCTGATCTAGTAAAATGAAATTCTGTCCTTTGCTCTCTTCTTTTTCTGTGTATATATTTGGCCAAAAACAAATGAAATTTAAATCAAGACATTTAAAATCAAGAAATTTAAAATCAAAACATTATAGCTAAATACATTCTTTGAAATACTCCTAATAAAAACTAAAAAAAAATAAAATAAAATAAAACTCGTTTATTTATTGCTTGGAAAGCAAAGCGATTGCTGAAGGAAATGTTTTTGACTCCCTTTTAGTCAAATGGATCAACTTCAGAAACTCTCGGAAAGAAGCTCTGAGTTTTTGATTTCATTGAAAACTTCTGAGGTGCCTAGTACAATGAGAGAACATGGGTTGTGGAGTCCTCCCGCCTCTCACTCTTGCTTGCTTTTTGACCTGGATAAGCTGGTAACCCCTGAGAGCCTTGTTTTTTTATTTTATTCAATTTTTTCATCTGTAAAGTGGGCCTAATATAACCTTCTCTGCAGGTTGTAGTAAGGACTGGAGATGGGGTCAGGGCTGGCTGTTAGTAGGAGTAATGTAGTTAGTAGTAGTGGTGGCACTGTTAGTGGTAGTTAGAGGAATGTAGCTGGGTGCTGTGCATGGGTGAGGGGCTCAGTTTGTCTGGTGAGGAAGGCAGCCCAGTGTCTTCACCTGTTGGCATCCCGGACGGATGAGAGAATTGTCCAGGTAGTCTCTACCCACTACTGGTGGGTAGGAGTCCACACTGTACAAGTCCAAGGTCAATCCTGGAAGTGGTCAGATTTTTGGTAGTTCTATGAAGAAGCCAGGACGTAACTGTTTGGCATGTCCTTGTTTTGGGAACAGTGGGCATTCTCACCGACAGAGTGCTAGAGTATGCCAGGCGGCATTGTGTTCTGTGTGGCCCCCTTTCAGGACGTGTTTCTTTAGCTTTCTTCTGTTGGCATCAGAGACTTGACTTTGTTTTTTCGGCCTAGAAGGCTCCAGATGCCAGAAAGTCTCCAGATGTCATCTTTCTCTTATTTGAGCTACTTTGATAGAATCTAGTCCTCTGTTCAGAAATGTTTTTGATGAACACAAAGTTCACAGATTTTGTTATTGACTCGTTCAGTTTTATTTTTTCCCTGCGAGGGGAATGGGAGAGCAGGGAAGGTCAAGAGAAAAGTAAGTATGAGCCAGACAGAAGTGACTCAAAATAACTGGCCCTAAATCTCTTTTGGTCTTCCTTAGTCAAATCCCCACTCCATTCCAGGTGATCTTTAACTCTAGTTAAGAGTAAATAATATTCCTCTGGCCTCCACATACCATTAACATCTAGGTCCTGGTATGTCTCTACCTCCACATCTCACCAGCATCTTTCTAACCCAGCCTCTTTAGTGTCTTCTAGTTCCTCCTCTGCCACGATTCCTTTGGCCCTTATTGCTCCATCGTGAACTCTGGCCGGTCCCAGCATTCTCACCCTCCTGCTAACTATCCTCCTCATTCTAGTGCTTGTCTCATTCTTAGGCTTGAATTGATGAGGGATTCAGGAACCACTATGTCTTAAAAGATAAGCCTTCCTCGATTCTTTCCAGGTTAAGCTGAGTGCCACTCCTTTGTATGGCCATTGCATTCTGTGCCAGCTTTTTCCATAATCCCACTGTACTCTTAACTTTTGGTGTTTTTGTGTATATTCCATGCCTAGGTTGTGACCTACTTGAAGACAAGACCTTGTCTTATTTATCTTTATATCCCAGTGTCTAACCAATTCTGACAGAGTAACTACTAGTAAATGTTTTCTGAGTGAACAAATGAATGACCTCTGCATATGAAATGACAGAAATCATTCTTTGTGCAGCTTGGTGTGATGAGAGTTCTGACTTCATGGCTGCATCTGATCTTTGTATTTCCAGAGGCACAAAGTGCCCTTGCCTTTATATTTCCAGGTTGCTAAAAGCAATTCTGAATTTTGCTGTGAAAATGTGTTGTTCATTCTACACGTTCATGGTTTTGAGACTGGGGACTGTTAACTTGCTTTCTTTGGGTCTTGCAAAGGTTTCCTTTGGAAGGGAATGTAACAGTTCTTCATTGGTATTATCTAGATCTTCCGTTGCCCACTGACTACTCTAAGCACTTTGTCCTCATGTGTGAAGAACATTGACTAGCCACTTTGGGCCACAGGGTCTCCAGACAGCTACGGCCAGCCTGGGAGTGGGTGATGGGTTTAACACTAGGGTGTTGTGACTTTTGTCAGCTGATAGACCTTTTGGAGACTAGCTGAGCTCAGTGTCACCATATTCAGGATGCTAAAAGACTATCTGACGAAACTTTATTTAGGAATATTGTGCTGACTCTGAAACCAATATATTAACTCTTTGTTAGTAGATTGTGTGTTCTGAGTTATTAACCTAGAAGTTATACAATTATGCCAATTCATTTAGTCAGCCTCATGGTTTTTAGTGGTAGAATAACTTGAAAGAGTAGACTAACTAAATTACTTTGATTTAATTTTCACAGTTGGTCAGGTTACATGGGAATCCCACTGAAGGCCAAGTGTGAGGAATTGTATTGAAGTTTGCATAATGCCATTTTTCTTCCATGCAGTTGACAAACTTAACAGACTGCAGAAGAGAAAAGCATGAAAAGTGACTGCAGTTAGCTTAAAGATAAAAATTGATACGAGATAAAAAGGATAACTGAGACAAAGCATAAGGCACTTTAAATGTGGCAAGCAACTGTTAAATTGAAGTCTTTTTGCGAGTAGTGTTGAGATGTTGAGAAGGAAGTTGTAATATAGATTAGAAGAAATAAAAACGTGGACAATTTCAGCTAGCATAGGTACATCAGAGGTACTGGCACTCATTTAAGGTTTTATAGAACCATCGATGAAAGTTATATATAGGCAGAAATGGAAAACATTTGATTTACTCTGTTAAATACACTTTGCGTACGTATGATATTCTAGTTTATAAAACACTTTCCTACTTTATCCTCCCAACAGCCTTAAGGCAGATAGCCCCATTTTACAGAGGAGGAAGCATACACAAAGAGGTGACATGGCTTACTTTCAAGAGCACAAAGCTGGCACTCAATGCCAGGTTTTCTGATTCTAAGTTTAGGGCTGTTTTATGTCCTCATAGGGTATTGTTAGGGCTTCAGTTTGGGGTGACAGTCACTCCTTATTCCCGGCTTCTGGTTAGTGGAGGACACATACAAGGAGGGCAGTACCACACAGGGAGTAGAGCCCCTGCTCTGTTAACAGCAGCCCAGGAACCCTGGAAGAACTGGGTGGGGGAGGAACCCAGAGGGTACCCCACCTTCCTCTTGATCACTCAGTGGTCAGGAGAAAAATCCAGAACCAGGGGGAGATGTTTTTGCACTTTAGGCCCAGTGACACAAGTAGGGTCTTCCTCCTAATGTGATGATACATAGAAATTGGAAGAAAAATGGATATTTGGGGAAGAATGCTTTAGGTGTGATTCTGGCTTGAGCTCAGTCATTGTACCTTCCAGTCCCACTGCGTCTCCTGGCCCATCGCTCCACTTTTCTCTTCCTCGCTGTTGCCTCCACCTCCCACTGTAGCTGGGATGCCAGTTGGCCGTGGTCCACAGTTTCAGTGCCGCCTTCCCCAGGTCCGAGAACCCTTGGCCTACCTGACTTCGTACTCTGTTTGCTCTGCCAGGTGCCAACCCTGGATTCTCTCCCCTGCCCCTAGATTGCCCAGTATTTCTGGGGTAGTCGGCACAATGGATTGTCTTGGTTGCCAGCAGTTCCCACTGCCTCACTTGAGCTGATCTCTCTCTGTCCCTCAAGGTCTCATTTCCCACAGCAGCTGCTCGCATGTTCCCCAAGTCGTTTCCCCCTCGCTCCTAGACCCGTCCTCAGTTCCCTCATTCTTGACTTCTGACTTCACTTTAGGGCTTATGTTCCCTAATTTTTTCCCCTTTCCTTTCTATCATGATACTTTCATCACTTAGAGTCTCTTGCTTCTGGAAAGCCCTTGACTTTTTTCCTGATTATACAGGTAATATATGAGCACAGTAAAATTCAGTCATTTTTAAATAAGGAAAAGATCTCATAATCCCACGTCTCACTGTTAGCCACCATTAAGAATTTGGTCTGTATGTATCCACATTTCCCCCCCCCGTACCGTGTATGCCCATGTGTGTGAGAGAGAGAGGTGATTCCTTTGTACAGAAATGGGATCACAATGTATCTACTCTTCCGTAACGTGTTTTTTCTTTTCCATTTAATGCTTTCCTCCTAGGCATTTTCCCACCTTTGGGATATTCATCTAGTGTCTTTTAATGATTACATAGTATTTTGTTGTATATCAATTTAGTCCCTGGTGATAGACATATATCTTTGTATATCTCTGTATGCATTATGTATCTTTTTATTCTTTGTATACGTCTTAGGATAAACTTCTACAAATGGAATTTCTGTGTCAAGGGTTGTGCATGTTTAAAATTTTGCTGGATACTACCCAGTAACTTTAAAAAGATTGTATCAATTTCTGTTTCTCCTCTAGCACTAAACATTATCAGTATTTTAATCTTTGCCAATTTGAGGTCTAGATAACTAATTTTTGTTTACACCTCCTTATTGGAGAGGATGAGCATTTTTTCATGTATTTATTTCATATGTATTGATTGATCGATTAATTGATTAATTAGTTATCTCCTTTCTAGCTTCTTCCTATCCTCCTTCCCCTCCCCTTTTTATTTTTACCTACATGCAGGGTGGAACCACAGTGACTTTGCTTTGCCCTGGGCCATCTCCTTCCTATCCCTGTCACTTTTATCCGAAATACGGTTTTACTGCCATTTCCTTACCGCCTGCTTTATCTATGTCTCTTAATCCTTTGTGGTCTGGCTTCTGGTCCTGTATTTCTCCTAAACACCATCTTTGAGTGAATTTCTTGTTGCCTGGACAGAGATTTTTTCCCTTGATGTTTGTCCTCCCTTGCTCCGACCAGCTCCCACCATCTTTGCAGGGAGGGAAACTGCACTCAAGTGGACTTTTTATTGTGGAAAATTTCAAACATATTCAACAGTAGGGAGTATAGTATTATGAGCCCCATGTACCCATCACCTGATTTCAACAATTATCAACATTTCTCCAATTTTTTCTTTCAATTATCCTCTCCACTTTTTTTAGTTGTTGTCATGTTCTGAAGCTAAATCTCAGACACTGTCACTGAGCGTGTCTCTAATAAGAACATTTTATTTAAAAAAATCTTTACCTTGCCATTTTCTACCCTAATAAAAATTAATAGTATTTCTTTATTAGTGGGGACTTGATTTTTAGAAACCACACCTGTTTCTTTTTCTTTTTGGAATGTAGCTACTAGAATATTTTCATTTTTTAAATTTTCAATTAGAGTTGCCATTCAGTATTATTTTATATTAGTTTTAGGTGTACAGCGAGGCGATTAGACATTTATATGATTTATGAAGTGACTGCCCCCCGATTGGTATCCATCCACCTAGCACCATACACAGTTATTACAAAGTTGTAGACTATATTCCCTGTGCTATACTTTCCATCTCTGTGACTGTATTATAACTACCAATTTGTACTTTTTAATCCCTTCACCTTCTCCACCCATCCCCCTAACCCTCCTCCCATCTGGTGACCATCAGTTTGTTCTCTGTATTTATTAATCTTTTTTTGTTTTGCTTGTTCCTTTATTTTGTTCTTTAGATTCAACATATAAGTGAGATCATATGGTATTTGTCTTTCTCTGATTTATTTCACTTAGTTTCATACCTTACAGATCTATCTATGTTGTCACCAGTGGTAAGATGTCATTCTAATTTATGGCTAAGTAATATTCCATTGTATATGTATACCATGTCTTTATTCAGTTGTCTATTGATGGGTTCTTGCTTCCAGATCTTGGCTATTGTAGATAATGCTGCTACGAACTTAGGGATGCACATCTTTTCGAATTAATGTTTTGGATTTCTTCGGATCAGTACCCAGAAGTGGAATTGCTGGGTCAAAGGGTAGTTCTATTTAAAATTTTTTGAATAACTTCCATACTGCTTTCCATAGTGGCTGCACCAATTTGAAATACCACCAACAGGGAGTGCACGCAGGTTCCCTTTTCCCCCACATTCTCATCCATACTTGTTTGCTGACTTATTAATGATGGCCATTCTGACAGGTGTGAGGCGATATCTCATTGTGGTTTTAATTTGCATTTCTTTGATGATTAGTGACATTGAACATCTTCTCATATGTCTATTGGCCATCTGTATGTCCTCTTTAGAGAAATGTCTTTTCAGGTCTTGAGGACTTGATTTTTAATCCTAGCTCTGATACCTGATGTTTAACTTGGGCGATTTAGAAGCTTGTTTTCTCATCTCGAAATGTAGTAAGGGTAGTGGTGATAAGGCCGCCTTATAAGGTTGCGAGGTTGTCTCACTTCCACATAACATGCTTAGCAAAGTGCTTACCGAAGTGGGGGCTCAAACATTTTTTGTCTTTGCTCTCTCTTCATCCATCCATCCATCCATCCATCCAACCATCCAGCAGATATTTATTGAACACACACGTTAGCTAAAGGGGAGACAGTGACCTTGGTTTCTAGGATTCCGCAGTGTCTTGATTCTCTGCCTGCCTCTTAAATGTGCCTTTTTATAACCCCTTCCTTTTGTCCCTCTGGATGTGGATATAAGCCAGGTTTGTTGTTTTCTTCTGTTCCCTCTGTAGTCTGGTCCTCAGAGATCTAGCTCTTTCACTCCCAACCCTTTAGGCTTCCCAAGTGACTAATTCTGTAACCCCGATTTCTTTACCAAGCAACAAACACACATTTCACCCTGGCTTTTGGACATTTCTGTCTGGCCAGGGGAACGAGTGTAAAGTGCAGTAAAATGGGTGCAGACGAGGGTTGCAGCTCAGTCTCAGCTACTAACTTCATGGCTCAGGCAGTATAGTCGCTTCTCTTGGTCTTGGTGTCCTCTGTCAGAGGTTGAAAGGGCTGGATTAGAGTCTAAAGTCCTATCCAGCTTTAAAAGCCTAATAGTTGTGAGAAGCTGGTTTCAGACATGTCCTGCTCAGCATACGTGGAACCACATCCATCATTCTGCTCCCCAAACAAGTTTCTGCCTTTCCCTGCCTGGCCTCCAAGAAGTCCAGGCTTCGCCTTGTGCTATGGCTTTGCCCTCTCATTTGGCCTCAGCACTAGGCCAGTTAACTCTGGCTAGTTCTTCAGTTAATCCTGACTCTTCCCAGAACACACCTTTGGCCCTTTTCAGCTTTGCATCTGTATTCACATTGTTTCTCCTGAACCTGTGTTCTGGCCAATTGAAATTGTGACCATCTCTCTGGGATTAGTTCAGGTGACAGTTTCATCCACTTTGGAGGTGAGTCCTCCCTCTTTTGACTTTCATGACCAGTAGTGCATCAGTGACATTTCACAATATGCTTGGTACACCAGATATTTGCGTGCATCAGTTTTTCTGCCTTGTAGTTTGTAATCTCCTTGAGTGCCACATTTGCATCTTGTGTGGTTTTGTATCATATAGTGGCTAACACAATTCTTTGTACTTATAGTTTTGCAATGAACAGTGATTGAATAAGTGAACTAGAGTAGACTTTGTTTCCAGTTAAGCACATTTATGGAAATGTTTTTAAACCATCACGAAATAGTATCGGTGATACGCATTCAGGTACTAATTCCTTGATCTCAGAATTCAGAGTCCTCTGCTTTCCTGTCCTGTCTCAGAAGTGGGAAGATTCTCTAACCCTTGGGTAATATAATTTAGCTTCTCCAAAGCCTAGCTGGTAATACTGTTGTCATGGAGTAGTAGCTAAAGGTATCACCAACATTTATTGAATGCTAACTTACCATGTGCTAGGCACTGTGCTAATTGCTTTGTTTATTCACTTAATTTAAAAACTAAGCTTCTATGAGATATTTACCATTATTATCCTCATTTTATAAATGAAGAAACCTAGGTTTAGAGAAATTAAGTAACTTCTTTAGTGTCCCATGGATAGAAAGTGGCAATGCTGGTGTTCTGACCCAGGCCTTCTCATCCCAGAGTCTGTATTTTTAACTGGTGTACTGCTTTTCTGTCCAAAACACGTTTACTGCCAGTTGGCTTTTATATGTTTACTTTCTAGCACTTAACCCTCATCAGATACCTTGCATGGATTTCTTCATCCTCCTCACCCCCTAAACCAGTTCTTCTTGGTTTGGTGAAGGGTATGCCATCATTTTTGCAGTCATTTAGACTTCAGGCCTCAGAGTCATACTTAATTCCTCCTTTTCTTCCTATGCAGAAGATTCTGTTGAGTTTTCTTTGGTAATGTTTTACACCTGCTCCATTCTTCTGATTTCTTTGCTTTCCCCTTAGCCCAGGCCCCCCAGGTCCAGTCCCGGATTATGACAGCTGATTTTCCCTCCATTTTTTATTGTTGTTGAATTCCTTCTGAGAGGATTGCCTTTTACCCATCTCTCTCCACTTAAAAATTCTTGTGTGATTCCTGTAGCTGGGATTCCTAAAAGCCAGTTTTCAAATAGTGTCACATTCACTTAGGGGGCTTCTTTAAAGCATATACGTTAAGTCTTGACAATAACACCATGAGGTCGATGCTATTGTTTCCAGTTTACAGATGAGAAGACAGGCTTAAGGAGACTGAGTCACCTGTACAAGATCACTAATAGTGGAAACTAGAGAACTATGTATTTTTAACTAGATCCCCAGATTCTGATGCCCTAACAGGTTTAGAAAACACCAGGCAGCCTTCAACCCCTCTGAGAATCCCCCCAAATGCTGTCTTCTGCAGTTCCAGTGACCCCCTCTGGCGAATGGATCTGAGATTTCTGTAGCATTTGCCTCTTTGCTGCGGGCTTTCCTGACAGCACACTCTCCAGGCTGGCTCTTTCCCTGCCCCTCTGTGCAGAGTCCTCCTCTCTACTCCCTCTCTCATGGGTTGGCCCATCCTTGGCCACCCTGACCCCACTGCACGCACTCTCTGAGCATCTTCCATATTTGAGGCTTCAGCTACCTGAATGTGGCAAGAACACTCAAGTCTGTATCTCTGACCCTACTCCATCTTTCAGGTGTTTCTGGCATTTCACTGGAACGATGCTGTATGTAGCCCTGGGCCATGGATGAGGCCTTGGAGTCTGGAATTAGAAGTCTGGGTTGGAATCGAATCCTGCTACTCTCCAGCTGTGTAGTTAGGTCACTTAACCTCTCTAAACCTTAAATTCCTTATATGCGAAATGGGGATAACATTACTTTCCTCATGGTATTATTGGGAAGATTCAGTGAGAGAATGTAGATAAAACACTTAACAATTTAGTTAATATTTATGGAGCGCTTCCTGTGTACCCAATACTGTGATGGCTGCTGGCGAGACGGTGGTGAGCAAGGCTGCCCTCCTGGGGCACCAGTGGCTGCTGAAGTCTTACTGGTTTTGCCTCCTTAGCCTCTAACGTTCCCTCTTCCTTCTCATTGCCACTACTGTATGCAGTTCAGGTCTCATCACCTTGTGCTCAGACTGTTACAGTGACTTCCTACCTAATCCTGCCTCCATACAGCCACCAGTGTTCTTTTTAAATTGGGAATTCAGACGATGCCACTTCCCTGCGTGTGATCCTTCAGTGATTCCCGTTGGGGGCACATGACCTGTGGGAAGGATCTCATGAACACAGATACCGAGTCAACTCCTGAGCTCAGCAGAGAAGGGCTCAATGGCATAATAGTTACATCTGCCAGGCAGACAGGCAAGTGGTGCCAAGTGCCGTGAATTTGCCAATCCTTGTGTAGGACAAAGTTCACATTCCTTAGCAAGGTCCTCAGGACACTGCTGGATCAAGATCTGGCCTGTCTACTTCTCATCTCTTGTGGTCTCCCCATTTACTCCTCCCAACCTCTAGTTTCATAGAACTGTACTTCTGCATGTGCCATTCCCTCTCCCTGAGTGCTGTCATTTCTCTCTTCTGAAGGAAAGCTCTGTTTGTCTTTTAACATTCAGGTCTGCTGCCTCATCCGGGAAGCCTTCACCGACCTTTCCAGGCAAAATTATTTCCTTCTCTGTCCTGTA